>NC_090937.1:419636216-419939246 GCF_040938575.1 Ambystoma mexicanum | reverse complement strand
ATTTTTCATCGCAGGACTTTTCATCGCTGTTTTTTATTTATTCCCTTTCACCCACAAATATTTATTTAATTTTTAATCCCCCCCCCCAAAAAAAAACGATGATTTTTTTTTCAATTATAAAACGGTGATGAAAAGTCCAGAGACGAAAAATCCTGCGGCAAAAGAACGGTATACCCTTTGGAGGACCCGGTATTTCCCCATTCAGGGAACCCATCCCCATTCCCATTCGAGCCCCAATAGGGCTCAATGGGAACGGGGATCATGCTAACAACGGGCCTGTTAGTAATGGGCCCGTTGTTAGCATGCTGGTCCTTTAGCGGCTCCCACTATGGGTGCCTGGTAAAACCAGCCGCCCTTAGCTGGACCCTTTAAAGGACCTCGTAATGCGCCGTTAAGGGGTAACGGCACCGGCACTATTACTGGCGTCGTTAACACTGTACCGCCAAGGTCGTAATGACCCCCTAAGTCTCAGGAGGGGTGAGGGTGACTAAAGGACCTCAATAAGCACACAAAGCAAGGACACTTATAAATTACTCCAGACAGGTGTTATATTGAAAATATAGACACATTTATTTCAGAAAGAACTAGCTAGTGCTTGCATGGTAATGGATGACATCATGACTGCCTGGTTGATTGAAGGTGATAACGGAAGGACTAGTACCGAGCACAGTACCATTGTGCAAGATAGAGATACATTGCAAGAGAACAACAGAAGAAGTTATCGGAATGCAAATAAGAGACATGGTGAAAGGAAGAGCCGGACTAAGATAGCGGTGTGCAACATGGTTCCAGCAGTAATAAAGGTGGCCACTCCCTGTGATCAGAGGAAGTACGAAGGGAAGTGAGTGTGGTGGAACACAGAAGGAGAACACTCCTATATGTACTGTTCATCAACAACAATGCAGAAAATTATGGACACTTCAAGGAATTGACAAAGATATGCAGACCGGAAGGAGGTGAATGTTGCTTGGTGGTGTGGTCGACAAAGTCGACCAGAGGGGGGACTGAAGAGGGAAAATCGAGGCCAAACCCATGCCCCCTCACCCCAAGCGCATACATAGAAGAACAGCAGGAAGAACAAGGAGCGCACTTATCATTTGAACCAGGCCCCAGCGCACCCATGGGTGACAAATATGCTGAAACACACCCACTTCACCAACAGTGCAACTTCTATGCTACATTAGAATCAATGCTGCAATATCAGAATCTACAAACACAAAAATCCCTGTTTAAAGGCTTGCAAATGCCTATATGAATTAACATGGTCTAAATGCACAGTGTAAAGCTATGTTTCAGGAAAATTACAGCTAAGTTCATTTCACTCACTGAACACTGGCTGCGGGAGCCTTATCAACATTCCTCGCAAAACATTCGAACTGCCAAGGCCGCAAATTCAAGATAAAATTGCTTTCTGCAGACAGACATTTTTTAATTATCCACAAATGCGAATAAATCACGGCAACCCAGTGTGCTTTTTTTTTTCTTTCTGGGAAAGAAAGACATTTTCTCAAGGATTCGCACAACATTGAAACATAACTTGTAACAAGCCAGAGCCCAGGTGCGAACTGCTTGTTCAGCTAAAAGTTATGGGAACAAAGTCACATTGCAACAAGATTAGAATCAGGTAATGATGGCTGGCACAGCTAAATCAACCCACTGACGCAAGAGGGTAATATCCAATGATCAGGCTCTCTGTAAGGGCTACATAGGTAACCTACCACTTTGCAGCCAATAACAGGAGGAGATAGGTTTCTGGGAGCTGATCCAATTCTGTGAGGTCAGCCTGCAGTGTGATTATAAAACTTACTTGCAAGACAGCCCCGGGGGAGACGGCGCCTGAACTCGCGATGCACGATGCTCTGTGCTTTTCTTTTGCTTTTTTTCTTTTTCTTTGCCTAGAAATAAATGCAGTTTGAAACATGCTGCTGCCTGCTTGGGACTCTGTTGCATTTCTGGGGGCCATATGGGAGGTGTTGGGGCCTCCCATAGCTGGTGAGGGTATGGCTGCTGGCCCCCCACTGCCCTGGGGGGGGGATCCAGCTTCTCCCCGACAAGTTGGTGCCCTCTGTGAGGCTCATTGCTCATTGTAACATGGGTGAATGAGCTCTGCCTGCGCAAGCCCTGCGGTGGACTGAGCTCCCTGCCGCCGACTCAAGGAAGCTGTGGGACCCTCGCCTGCACCTGAAGACCACCGGAAAAATGCCACTTGGAAATACCCCGCTTGAGGTCAGGTGAGAGCCCTGCAGGAGAAGGGGTCCGGTGAAGCGCATTGAGGGGGTGTCCAGCAGCGGTGCAACTGCCAGTGCAGCATAGGAAAATGTAAGTAAACCAGCAACATGGGCTTTAACTGAGGGAGGGATTGTAAAGTGGGTGGTGGGTGATTGTACATTGTCGCAAAATTCAGCGCATTGGTGGTGATCGGCACGTGAATTGTAGTTGGGAATGGGGTGGTGGCAGTGGTCCCTTCTTGTGTTTTTGAGCCTATTGGGTGGGGTAGTGACTCCCTACATATAGAACAGGAGTGCCGCGCTGATTGGTCTGGATGGTGATTTCATGTACGGGGTCTGGATTTCCTATGAATTGACGTTATAGATCAATGAGTAGATGAGGTTCCCTGCTAATTGAGCGTTTAGTTCAGTGAGTGGAAGATAGTTGGCTGGTTAAGGTCCCCTGGTGAGGAGCGTATCACACACTAGGCGACGCAGTGTGTGCAGTCCAATTATAAGAGTTTTATTGTGGTTTACCTTGTTCCAGTTGAGACAGGAAGACAGCTGTGGGGATTGTGGGGTTTTATTTTGGGATTTTTGTGGGGTTGGGAGAAATGGGTTATTGTTTTGTGTATGCACATTTGTCTGTTCATTTGCACTGTGTTTTTAGTTTGGTGACGTCACCTTCAGATTGATGCATAAGGACACAAAGTTTTGATGGTGAGGAGATAGTGGTGTGGTTTTGGATTTGGAGAATAGGTGACCCAGAGGCGGTGTGTGGAAGAAACATGCGCAAGATTGTGGGGGTGTGGTGGAGAAGGCAATAGTTTGGTGAAGATGGGTTGCACGTGGAGTGCACTGGCTAAGGTGCGGAGCCAAGAAGGCTCACAGAAGTTGAATAATGTTCAATTATCTTCTAACTTTTGCTCCCTGAACAGCGGACTATCGAAATTTTCGAATTGAATAGAGGTAAAATGTATCACACAATACAGAAATGACTCCCCTTCACTTGTTGTGTAGCACACAGCTTCCATGCTGAAATAAGTCAGTAAAACATAGTGTGCAAAGATTAAAAAGTACTGAAGGTAAATTAAAAAGACCATGGCTGCTCATAGGCGGCTTCTCCAGAAGCGTGCAGCAATCGCTAAGGACACACATGCACAGCACTTACACGGGAATAGCTTTAAAAGCACATGGCTACAGTTGAACTGTGTGCACGAAGGAAAGGGAAGATGCGAGGGGTCAGCTCATGCTGAACCAGCACGAACAAAGGGAAGAGGGGACTCACCCTTCTGAACCTCCGGGAGTGTAATATTTGATGACACAGGGGCAGAGAAAGGCAGATGAGGACAAGTAGGCACAAAATAAATCATTCAAGCATGCGATGGGAGGGGCAGTTAAAAACAGCTTCAACACACACGCACAAGAATCACAATAGCAGTGTCAACAATCACCACAATATGCACCGCCCATGTGGGGAGGATACATGGGGCAGGATGGGATCATTTCAGCAGACACCACAAGCACCAACGCAGGTACTGTCACCACTACATGTACAGACACAACAAATGACAGCACCACTACCCCAGGACTGACTAGAATAACAACACAGGGGCACTGCACAGCAGCCAGCACCCATACAGAACACTGACACAATAGCAATGGTACCGGTTGCATGACTGGGAGGGGTCTTCCTGATGGGGAACAAACCTTTCAAAGGACATAGATTGACATTATACCGCTAATAGGACAGCCCAAGACAAACTTGATTTGACTCACTCTGCCACACACACTCATGCTCCACCTCCCCAACAGAGCGGGCGAGGCGTGCGCCGACACACACACTCACGCACACTCAATAATGCAGAGGACAATTGCATAGGGGTGGTGATAGGTATCAAAACATTTTCTTTTCTGGGTGACAGTGGGGCGACTAGGCCATGCATTAGGGAAGAGAGATTTGTGACATCATGAGCAATGTGGATATGACCACCTTATTAACAGAGAAATCCATAACTTGTTAAACACCAGACATACACATGTTGAAAGTAAGGAAGATTGTTTAAGAATAATGGGGGTGCACGGTACAGAGGGGGGTGCATAATGATAGCGCATCACAAGAGAGTACATTTAGCTACATTTTGAGCACACATCTTTCAGTGAGGAGACTGGGCTCATGAATACACGATTAACACAGAACAATTAAATGAGACACACAAGGTGGAAGAAGGTGCACTTGAGGGGGAGGCCTACATTTCATTGACAGTTCACCACAGGGGGAGAGAAATAGGGGTAAAGGGTGGATGATCCATGTTCCCAACAGAATTAATTTGGCGACAAAATAGCAGTGCAAGTGGTGATGCCACTAGCGCTTTTGAAAATAGCACTGGCACAAATGCATTAGCCAACACACATAGGGAAAGAGGTCATTGCTGCACGAACTGGAGAATAATGGTTGTATTAAAATTTGAGAGCAGATATTGGGGGGAGAAATATATATTGTTTAAATGTAACAGTAATTAGAAATATATATTGTTTAAATGTAACAGTAATTACAGTAGTGGAGTAATAAAATACTAGACTAAATGAGAAATTAACAGAGTAGGTAGGCTTTAAAAAGTGGACATGGGGTGGGATAGAGAGAATGGGAGTAAATTGGTAGCGGATTTCATTAGTACCAGCTTAAAGTGCCTGCAGTTCACTGCGAGGCACGCCCTGAGAAGTGTGAGAGGAGCCATAAAAAAAAAAAAAAAAAAAAAAGGATTTAAAAAACCCTGCGATTATTTTAACTAAGTAACATGGTGCACTTAATTTAGAAACACAGCCACCCTATATGACAAATTTACCACCCTGATGTTTCCCTATTTAGCTTGTCAGTGCCTGATGCCCCACAGGACAAAGGCACGCACTATAAATAGCTTACAACAAAAGCACAGTAAATACAAAGATCCAAAGGCCCATTTGTACACTAGCACCCAAATTGCATATATATATGATCAAAGTGTGTAACGAGTATCTTCACATAAATTAAGTGCCTACCCATTTTCTGGGTACATTCCGAATTGTGTAATAATTTACAGTCAGACCGCCATTGAACGCCACCAGGTGGTGACAGGATGGTGCATAGGTGTACCATTGGCTCCTCCCACTAGGACACTGAATAGTGTGAGAGTAGTGCAGAGAGGTTAGGTCAAGAAATTGAAGAATATGTAAATTCTCAGGTCTCAAGCGCTTCCATTTCATTTCTCGCCAGATACAAAGGACCCAGGGCAGGCCTGAAGACAACGGACAACCAACACCCAATGGCTATGGACTACAGTGGGACATTTTCCCCTCCTGACAGACTTTGTTAGAAGTGTAAGGCGTCAAGCCCTACAAAGCGGTGGCCACCCTGGCAACGAGGGAGCAACGATCAACAGGGCCAACGCAAGAGATTTTCATGAACTGCAAAATAGCACGAACTCTCCCGAGTTAGGGAAACATGGCCATCCCATGGTCCAACGCACACTAGCAACTAGAATAGGGACTGACACACGCATTTCCAAAGTTTAATTGAGTTTCATATTACATTTTTTGCACCTCCAGCTGTAACACTGTTTTGTTTCTTCTCTTTTCCCCGCACATGCAGGTTGTTGCGTATGTATGCTGTTAGAAATGTGTAGGAAATTTCCTTAATGTTATCTTCCATTAGAAACTGTGAGGCCTACTGATTAAAACATTGTGTAGCATTCCCCACTCAATTGCCCACCCTATCAAGAACCTCAGACCCCTTAGAGCATGTTTCCCTGAAGTATATTTCCTTGCTTCCATTGAATAAACAGCCCAAGATTTTCCCTACCCATATTGAGAAATTTTGAAAACACAAAATGTCCAGGGGGAGGTTTGATTTTTGCCCTTAGTGATTGTTTAGTTCGCAGAGCTTGAGGTTACTAACAAGTACTAACGTATTAACGCTTTTCTTGCGATTTTCAGGCAGGCAACTTTATCATCTCATCAGCTGCAAGGACCCAGCAGCGTAAGTGGTTATGGGCACGCAAATAAGGACTTTTACCTTCACGATGGGACTATTACTGATGAACGAAATAATGGGGGTGGTAATTTGAAAATTAGTTGTAATAATGAGCATTACCGCTGTATCCCCTGCTAACATTCCCTAACCTAAGCAGGAAGAGTTACGGCGTCAGTGGGTAAGGAAAAGCTGCTGCTAAAGTAAGGAGAGTTAAAGGCAGACACAAGGGGAGTAAAACATGCACATAACACACATATCAGAAGTGACCAACAACATGCCCACATGTACAAAATTGGTAGGGACACCACTGGAAGAAAGCTGTCCTGACTGTTCTTTAACATATGCCGGAAGAGAATTGACTACAACAGAAATTACTACAGCAGAGCACGACGCCCATGTATGACAAGGTGCAAAGAAGATTGCAAAGGAAGACAGCAACATTGAGATTGGAAAAATAAATAAATAAATAAATAAATAAATAATAAAAGAAGAAAGAAAAACAAAAAGAGAGAAGAAAAAATAAAATGAAAAATAAAAAAATATGATAAGTGCCTAACAGAGTGAGAGAAAAGAGCAAAGATGGTCACTGAAGAAGGACGTATACTGTTAAGGTACCAACGTTATGTTACCAGCACAACAGTGACAAGAAGTGGACAATCATGCTGGATGCAAGAAGGTTAAGAGAAGTTGCGAGATGAGAGCAGGAACATCACTGCTTATGGACTACTATTGAGCACATGCATCTAAAGATCAAAAGAAACTACCACTGAATTGGGGAGGAGAGTGTTCATTGGTGCGCATCAGCATGCCCTTGTTGGTGATGACCAAGGAAGATGTGAAGAGTGACACATTAACAAAGATGGAAAACAACGGAAGAAGAGAAACAGACAGAGGAGTAAAAAGAGGGGGGAATTACTTCTCGAGCGAGACAGAAGAATGATTGGGTGAAGTACCACCATACCAAAGAATGATCAGCAAAAAATGCATCTGAAAAGAGAAAGGAAAGAACTAGCTAGTGCTTGCATGGTAATGGATGACATCATGACTGCCTGGTTGATTGAAGGTGATAACGGAAGGACTAGTACCGAGCACAGCACCATTGTGCAAGATAGAGATACATTGCAAGAGAACAACAGAAGAAGTTATCGGAATGCAAATAAGAGACATGGTGAAAGGAAGAGCCGGACTAAGATAGCGGTGTGCAACATGGTTCCAGCAGTAATAAAGGTGGCCACTCCCTGTGATCAGAGGAAGTACGAAGGGAAGTGAGTGTGGTGGAACACAGAAGGAGAACACTCCTATATGTACTGTTCATCAACAACAATGCAGAAAATTATGGACACTTCAAGGAATTGACAAAGATATGCAGACCGGAAGGAGGTGAATGTTGCTTGGTGGTGTGGTCGACAAAGTCGACCAGAGGGGGGACTGAAGAGGGAAAATCGAGGCCAAACCCGTGCCCCCTCACCCCAAGCGCATACATAGAAGAACAGCAGGAAGAACAAGGAGCGCACTTATCATTTGAACCAGGCCCCAGCGCACCCATGGGTGACAAATATGCTGAAACACACCCACTTCACCAACAGTGCAACTTCTATGCTACATTAGAATCAATGCTGCAATATCAGAATCTACAAACACAAAAATCCCTGTTTAAAGGCTTGCAAATGCCTATATGAATTAACATGGTCTAAATGCACAGTGTAAAGCTATGTTTCAGGAAAATTACAGCTAAGTTCATTTCACTCACTGAACACTGGCTGCGGGAGCCTTATCAACATTCCTCGCAAAACATTTGAACTGCCAAGGCCGCAAATTCAAGATAAAATTGCTTTCTGCAGACAGACATTTTTTAATTATCCACAAATGCGAATAAATCACGGCAACCCAGTGTGCTTTTTTTTTTCTTTCTGGGAAAGAAAGACATTTTCTCAAGGACTCGCACAACATTGAAACATAACTTGTAACAAGCCAGAGCCCAGGTGCGAACTGCTTGTTCAGCTAAAAGTTATGGGAACAAAGTCACATTGCAACAAGATTAGAATTAGGTAATGGGGGCTGGCACAGCTAAATCAACCCACTGACGCAAGAGGTTAATATCCAATTATCAGGCTCTCTGTAAGGGCTACATAGGTAACCTACCACTTTGCAGCCAATAACAGGAGGAGATAGGTTTCTGGGAGCTGATCCAAGTCTGTGAGGTCAGCCTGCAGTGTGATTATAAAACTTACTTGCAAGACAGCCCCGGGGGAGACGGCGCCTGAACTCGCGATGCACGATGCTCTGTGCTTTTCTTTTGCTTTTTTTCTTTTTCTTTGCCTAGAAATAAATGCAGTTTGAAACATGCTGCTGCCTGCTTGGGACTCTGTTGCATTTCTGGGGGCCATATGGGAGGTGTTGGGGCCTCCCATAGCTGGTGAGGGTATGGCTGCTGGCCCCCCACTGCCCTGGGGGGGGATCCAGCTTCTCCCCGACACCTTTGTAACACAGACCATAGCAAAATAATTACAGAAACACTAACACATCGCAATCAATACAATTTATATACAAGACCATTGGGGTCTAAAGGGTTAAATGCACAAAATATGTTGACAACCTAGAGGGGAAGGAAACAGGCAGTGCAGGTAGTCTTTAGGCCCTGTTCGACATCAATCATACACCTAACTAAGAGGCAGTCCACGCCTTATGAAGAGAGGAGCCTTGTGTTCAATAGTACATGTAATGCAAGTGCACGCGGTTGTGCCAATGGGCAGAATAGGGTCTCTTCAGGGGTCTCTAGCAGCTCGGGAAGGTGGATGAGGTGATGCAGAACAAGTTCCCACTATTCAAGAAGGACCTCCACTTGAAGGCAGAGGCAGTTCAGGAGTTTGGGATGGAGTCGCTATTTCGCAATAGCAGTGAAACGGAGAGGGGCCCTCAGGGGCCACTTGTGCATAAAAATGGGCCCTTGTGCTAGGGGCCACCAGTTGTGGTACTGAGTACTCACCGGTCCCCGACTCAAGCAAACCCAAACTTAGGCAAGTCAGTCCACTTTGCTTGCAGGTTCGAATGCGGCCAAAAGGACGTCTCAGCATGTTTTAGTTCCTGAGATACATCGATGATTCCCAAAGGGGACAGTGGCAATTTCTCCGGTCCGGGTGGATGAATCAACCCAGTTTCACTGCAGCAGGCTACAGGTGCAAGAGTGTCACAAATGCAGCAGACTTGCAAAGTACGTTGCCGCGGGAGGACAACATGGTAACCGCGTTCACTCCGGTCCTGGTGCACTCGTCTCACTTCACACCTGGGAATGCCAAGTGACAAAATTCGGTGTGAGGGTGCTGTGGACAAAGAGATAGCAATATACCAAGTTTCGAGGGCCTCCTCGAAGCAGCATCAGTGATAGAGCAAAGCAACTGGGTAAGCTGGTCAGTCCACTGATTGGCCCAGAGACACTTACGAGAAAGCTTACTTGCAGGGTTTGATGAAGGTGCCGAGAATAGTTGATCCCACTGTTCCAATGGGTCGAAGCGTCTTCGCAGACCTGCCAGGATGCCCAGATGCAGAGGGGTCCCATGGGACGACAGCGGGCTCAGGGTGCCAAACCTTCCAGTAGGTCACCAGTGGTTCCTCGACTCAGCTTGGTGTTGCAGGATACTTGGATCCTATCCTTTGTTCAGTGAGAACTCCGGAATCGACATGGTAGTGGTGTTTTCAGCCTCCTCTTATCCAAAGTTCCCTTTGTGTCAAACGGAGAGGACTCAGTGGGAGATCTGCTCACAAACACACACACCATACGTTGTCCAATCATGGACCACAGTGGTCCCAGGCATGAATGGCACTCCACTCCAGACTCTCTGGTACACAGGATGTGTACTGGAACCAGACATTCCAGCCCACATCCTGGAGGCACACACACAAGGCATGCAGAAGCCCGCAAAAGCATTGGGATTCACGAGAAAGTGCATGACCAAATAAGGACTGACCCGGGTTGACTCGTCCTGGCGAAGGTGAAGGGGCAAGATGGCCAAAGGACAGGACAAAGAACCTCGTGGCATGGCCATTTTGGAGCCAGGCCACCTATTTGTGCCAAACGTGATTAACACGGTTAACATGGCATGAAAGGGATAAAAAGAATGTGAAAAGATAGCTGCCACCAGTCCTGTCCATGACACATCTGCACAGATCATAAAAAGTCCAGCAAGAGTTTCTAGGGCCTTAGGAAATGACTATAGACCCAAGTGTGCTGTATGGTAAGATACTTTGCACACTTGTTACATATTGCACCACAAGTTGAAACATGAGGAAAGGAATAAGGGAAACAAAGTCTCCCAGTACTGACTGTCTTAAGGGCATGTCAGTTTCCCCATAAAAAGTGAGCGAAAGCCCAGAGGAGTGCAGCTGAAGGCTGTGCTTCTCTGGCAAAGCCAGTCGTCATTGGTGTCTAAACAGCAGCAAAATGTTTGGGGGTTGACACATGGAGGGAAAATTGCATACAATTATGAAATCTTTCCTAACAGTAGTCGATTTAGTACCCCGGATCATGACCATAGATAGTCATGTGTGTGTTTGCTCACTTGCATGTGTTATGTTCTGGGTTTCTTTGCAGGGTGAGTATTCACATGGGCGGTCCGGGGGTGGTGTGTTGAGTGGGATTTTGTTTGTGCACAGTCAAAGGGCATTTCCCTTCACATGTGCAGCATCTCTGTGTATTTGCCCTGACTGTGTTTGTGAGTTAGGTGGGTGGGGTAACGTTGGGAGTGTTACATGTTCAGGACATTTGCACATGATTTGCTTGATGCTCTCTGACACACAGGTGGTGCTTTCCCAATTCAGCAACATGTGTTTTTACACTTATCATCATCTCTGGTGTTGGTCAACCTCTTGCACTGGGATACACTTTTTCCATTTCATGGTATTTACACATTGGCTGTCCATAGCAGCTGACTCGTGCATGCTGCACTTTCTGATTGCCATGTCCTTCACCCATGGGCATACTAGTGAAGTGTTTATTAGGGATTCTCTTCTAGGAATAGCAACTCAATGAAGCTCAGGCTATTGGGAACACAGCCACTGTTTGTTCATGTGGCACACATTGAGGGCATTTGGGATTCTGTCATTGGTGAACAATGTGTCCATTGGCATTGATGACATGACATTGTCAAATGGCCAGCAGGCACTCCCTTTTACATTCACTTGTTTCATGTGTATGTTGGGAGATGGTTGAGGACAGCTAATCTGTTTGCCCAGCTGCCACACTCATGGATGTGGCCAAGATGGATGCATTAATTTTTTGCTTGGAGGATAAATGTTCCAGTGGATATTATGGCTGGTGTCACTAGACGGCAGTCAAGGTGCATGACACGCAATCGATGGAGTGATGATGTGTCACTGTGCCAGGCTTCAACATGCAGGTGATGTCCCGTCTGGAGGCGGCTGCATGCAGGGTGGGGTCACGGGTGATGGGGGCTGGGGTGTCCTGTCTGGAAGGGGCTGCCTGCAGGGTGACGGGTGATGGGGGCTGGGGTGTCCTGTCTGGAGAGGGCTGGCTGCAGGGTGATGGATGATGGGTTATGGGGGCTGGGGTGTCCCATCTGGAGAGGGCTGCCTGCAGGTTGACGGGTGATGGGGGATGGGGTGTCTCATCTGGAGGGGGCTGCCTGCACGGTCATAGGTGATGGGGGCTGGGGTATACTATCTGGAGGGAGCTGCCTGCAGGGTGACGGGTGATGGGGCTGGGTTGGCCCATCTGGAGGGGCTGCCTGCTGGGTGATGGGGCTGGGGTGTCCTGTCTGGAGGGGGCTGCCTGTAGGGTAGCGGGTGACGGGTGATGGGGGCTGGGCTGATCTGTCTGGAGGGGGCTGCCTGCAGGGTCACAGGTGATGGGTGACGGGGGCTGGGTTGTCCCATCTGGAGGGGGCTGCCTGCAAAGTGACAGGTGAAGGGTGATGGGGGAGGGGGTGTCCTGTCTGGAGGCGGCTGCCTGCAACGTGATGAGTGATGGGTGATGGGGGCTGGTTTGTCCCTTCTGGAGGGGGCTGTCTGCAGGGTGACAGGTGATGGGGGCTGGGGTGTCCTGTCTGGAGGGGGCTGCCAGCAGGGTGACGGGTGATGGGGACTTGGGTGACCTGTCTGGAAGGGGTTACCTGCAGGGTGACAATTGATGGGTGATGGGCGCTGGGGTGCCCCATCTGGAGGGGGCTGCCTGCAGGGTGACGGGTGATGGGGGCTGGGTTGGCTCATCTGGAGGGGGCTGCCTGCAGGGTGATGGGTGATGCAAGCTGGGGTGTCCCATTTGGAGGGGCCTGCCTGCAGGGTGATGGATGACGGGTGATGGAGGCTGGGGCTTCCTGTATGGATGGGGTGGCCTGCAGGGTGATGGGTGATGGGGCCTGCATGCCCCATCTGAAGGGGGCTGCCTGCATGATGGTAATGGGTGATGGGTGATGGGTGATGGGGGCCGGGTTGGCCCATCTGGAGGGGCTGCTGCAGGGTAATAGGTGACGGGTGATGGGGGCTAGGGTGTCTTGTCTGGAGGGGGCTGCCCGCAAGGTGACAGGTGATGGGGGATGGGTTGTCCCGTCTGCAGGGGGCTGTCTGCAGGGTGACGGGTGATGGGGGCTGGTGTGTCCTGTCTGGAGGGGGCTGCCTACAGGGAGATGGGTGATGGGGCGGTGGTGTCCTGTCTGGAGGGGGCTGCCAGCAGGATGACGGGTGATGGGGACTGGGGTGTCCCGTCTGGAGGGAGCTGCCTGCAGGGTCACGGGTAATGGGTGATGGGGGCTGGGTTGGCCCGTCTGGAGGGGGCTGCCTGCAGGGTCATGGGTGATGGTGGTTGGGGTGTACTGTCTGGAGGGGGCTGCCTGCAGGGTGACCGGTGATGGGGGCTGGGGTGTCCCATCTGGAGGGGGCTGCCTGCAGGGTAGCGGGTGATGTGGGCTGGGGTGTCCCGCCTGGAAGGGGCTACCTGCAGGATGACGGGTGACAGGTGGTGGGGGCTGGGTAGGCCCGTCTGGAGGGAGCTGACTGCAGGGTGACAGGTGATGGGGCTGGTGTGTCCCATTTGGAGGGGGCTGCCTGCAGGGTCATGGTGATGGGGCTGGATTTGCCCATCTGGAGGGTGCTGCCTGCAGGGTGATGGGTGATAGGTTATGTGGGCTGGGTTGGCCTGTCTGGAGGGGGCTGCCTGCAGGGTGATGGGTGAAGGGGGCTGGGGTCTTCCACCTGGAGGGGGCTGCCTGCAGGGTGATGGGTGATGGGGTCTGGGTTTCCTGTCTGGAGGGGGCTGCCTGCAGGGTGACGGGTGACGGGTGATGGGGGCTGGGTTGCCCTTCTGTAGTGGGCTGCCTGCAGGGTGACAGGTGATGGGGTTGGGTTGTCCCATCTGGAGGGGTCTGCCTGTAGAGTGATGGGTGATGGGGGCTGGGGTGTCCCATCTGGAGGGGGCTTCCAGCAGGGTGACGGGTGATGGGGACTTGGGTGTCCTGTCAGGAAGGGGCTGCCTGCAGGGTGACAAGTGACAATTGATGGGGGCTGGGGTGCCCCATTTGGAGGGGCTGCCTGCAGGGTGACGGATGATGGGGGCTGGGTTGGCTCGTCTGGAGGGGGCTGCCTGCAGGGTGATGGGTGATGCGAGCTGGGGTGTCCCATTTGGAGGGGGCTGCCTGCAGGGTGACGGATGACGGGTGATGGAGGCTCGGCGTCCTGTATGGAGGGGGTGGCCGGCAGGGTGATGGGTGATGGGGCCTGCGCGCCCCATCTGAAGGGGTCTGCCTGCATGGTAATGGGTGATGGGTGATGCTGGCTGGATTGGCCTATCTGGAGGGGCTGCCTGCAGGGTAATAGGTGACGGGAGATGGGGGCTGGGGTGTCCTGTCTGGAGGGGGCTGCCTGCAAGGTGACAGGTGATGGGGGCTGGGCTGTCCCGTCTGCAGGGGGCTGTCTGCAGGGTGACGGGTGATGGAGGCTGGTGTGTCCTGTCTGGAGGGGGCTACCTGCAGGGAGATGGGTGATGGGGGTGGGGGTGTCCTGTCTGGAGGGGGCTGCCAGCAGGATGACGGGTGATGGGGCTGGGAGCTGGGTTGGCCCGTCTGGAGGGGGCTGCCTGCAGGGTCATGGGTGATGGGTGATGGGGGCTGGGTTGGCCTGTTTGGAGGGGGCTGCCTGCAGGGTCATGGGTGATGGTGGGTGGGGTGTCCTGTCAGGAGGGGGCTGCCTGCAGGGTGTCCGGTGATGGGGGTTGGGGTGTCCCATCTGGAGGGGGCTGCTTGCAGGATCACGGGTGATGTGGGCTGGGGTGTCCCGTCTGGAGGGGGCTAACTGCAGATGATGGGTGACAGGTGATGGGGGCTGGGTAGGCCCCTCTGGAGGGAGCTGACTGCAGGGTGACAGGTGATTGGGCTGGTGTGTCCCATTTGGAGGGGGCTGCCTGCAGGGTCACTGTGATGGTGCTGGGGCTGGGTTTGCCCATCTGGAGGGGGCTGCCTGCAGGGTGATGGGTGATGGGTTATGTGGGCTGGGTTGGCCTGTTTGGAGGGGGCTGCCTGTAGGGTGATGGGTGATAGGGGCTGGGGTGTTCCATCTGGAGGGAGCTGCCTGCAGGGTCATGGGTGATGGGGGCTGGGTTGGCCCGTCTGGAGGGGGCTCCTGCAGGGTGGGGTCATGGGTGAAGGGGGTTGGGGTGTCTTGTCTGGAGGGGGATGCCTGCAGGGTGGGGTCACGGGTGATGGGGGCTGGGATGTCCCATCCGGAGGGGGCTGCATGCAGGGTGATGGGTGATGGGGGCCTGGGGTCCCGTCTGGAGGGGGCTGCCTGCAGGGTAATGGGTGATGGGCGATGGGGGCTGCGTTGGCCCATCTGGAGGGGGATGCCTGCAGGTTGATAGGTGACGGGTGATGGTGGCTGGGGTGTCCCGTCTGGAGGGGGCTGCCTGCAAGGTAATGGGTGATGGGTGATGAGGGCTGGGTTGTCCCGTCTGCAGGGGGCTGTCTGCAGGGTGGCAGGTGATGGGGGCTGATGTGTCCTGTTTGGAAGGGGCTGCCTGCAGGTTGATGGGTGATGGGGGCTGGGGTGTCCCGTCTGGAGTGGGCTGCCAGCAGGGTGACAGGTGATGGGGGCTGGGAAGTCCCATCTGGTTGGAGCTGCCTGCAGGGTGATGGGTGATGGGGACTGGATTGTCCCGCCTGGAGGGGGTTGCCTACAGGGTGATGGGTGATGGGTGATGGGGTCTGGGTTTCCTGTCTGGAGGTGGTTGCCTGCGGGGTTCGGGTGACGGGTGATGGGTGCTGGGTTGGCCCGTCTGGTGCGGGCTGCCTGCAGGGTGACAGGTGATGGGGCTGGGTTGTCCCATCTGGAGGGGGCTGTCTGTAGAGTGACAGGTGACATGTGATGGGGGCTGGGGTGTCCCGTCTGGAGGCAGCTGCCTGCAAGGTGTTGGGTGACAGGTGATGGGGGCTGGGTTCTCCCTTCTGGAGGGGGCTGTCTGCAGGGTGACGGGTGATGGGGACTGGGGTGTCCCGTCTGGAGGGGGCTGCCAGCAGGTTGACGGGTGATGGGGACTGGGGTGTCCCGTCTGGAGTGGGCTGCCTGCAGGGTGACGAGTGATGGGTGATGGGGGCTGGGATGTCCCGACTGGAGGGGGCTGCCTGCAGGGTGAGGGGTAATAGGTGATGGGGGCTGGGGTGTCCCATCTGGTGGGTGCTGCCTGCAGGGTGATGGGTGATGGGGGCTGGGTTGGCCAGTCTGGAGGGGGCTGCCTGCAGGGTGATGGGTGATGGATGACGGGGGGTCCTGTTTGCAGGGGGCTGCCTGCAGGGTTACGGGTGATGGGGGCTGGGGTGTCCTGTCTGGAGGGTGGGCCTGCAGAGTGATGGGTGCCTGGGTGCCCCGTCTGGAGGGGGCTGCCTGCAGGGTAATGGGTGACGGGTGATGGAGGCTGGGGCTTCCTGTATGGATGGGGTAGCATGCAGGGTGATGGGTGATGGGGCCTGCATGCCCCATCTGAAGGGGGCTGCCTGCATGATGGTAATGGGTGATGGGTGATGGGTGATGGGGGCCGGGTTGGCCCATCTGGAGGGGCTGCTGCAGGGTAATAGGTGACGGGTGATGGGGGCTAGGGTGTCTTGTCTGGAGGGGGCTGCCCGCAAGGTGACAGGTGATGGGGGATGGGTTGTCCCGTCTGCAGGGGGCTGTCTGCAGGGTGACGGGTGATGGGGGCTGGTGTGTCCTGTCTGGAGGGGGCTGCCTACAGGGAGATGGGTGATGGGGCGGTGGTGTCCTGTCTGGAGGGGGCTGCCAGCAGGATGACGGGTGATGGGGGCTGGGGTGTCCCGTCTGGAGGGAGCTGCCTGCAGGGTCACGGGTGATGGGTGATGGGGGCTGGGTTGGCCCGTCTGGAGGGGGCTGCCTGCAGGGTCATGGGTGATGGTGGTTGGGGTGTACTGTCTGGAGGGGGCTGCCTGCAGGGTGACCGGTGATGGGGGCTGGGGTGTCCCATCTGGAGGGGGCTGCCTGCAGGGTAGCGGGTGATGTGGGCTGGGGTGTCCCGCCTGGAAGGGGCTACCTGCAGGATGACGGGTGACAGGTGGTGGGGGCTGGGTAGGCCCGTCTGTAGGGAGCTGACTGCAGGGTGACAGGTGATGGGGCTGGTGTGTCCCATTTGGAGGGGGCTGCCTGCAGGGTCATGGTGATAGGGCTGGATTTGCCCATCTGGAGGGTGCTGCCTGCAGGGTGATGGGTGATGGGTTATGTGGGCTGGGTTGGCCTGTCTGGAGGGGGCTGCCTGCAGGGTGATGGGTGAAGGGGGCTGGGGTCTTCCACCTGGAGGGGGCTGTCTGCAGGGTGATGGGGGATGGGGTCTGGGTTTCCTGTCTGGAGGGGGCTGCCTGCAGGGTGACGGGTGACGGGTGATGGGGGCTGGGTTGCCCTTCTGTAGTGGGCTGCCTGCAGGGTGACAGGTGATGGGGCTGGGTTGTCCCATCTGGAGGGGTCTGCCTGTAGAGTGATGGGTGATGGGGGTTGGGGTGTCCCATCTGGAGGGGGCTTCCAGCAGGGTGACGGGTGATGGGGACTTGGGTGTCCTGTCTGGAAGGGGCTGCCTGCAGGGTGACAAGTGACAGGTGATGGGGGCTGGGGTGCCCCATTTGGAGGGGCTGCCTGCAGGGTGACGGATGATGGGGGCTGGGTTGGCTCGTCTGGAGGGGGCTGCCTGCAGGGTGATGGGTGATGCGAGCTGGGGTGTCCCATTTGGAGGGGGCTGCCTGCAGGGTGACGGATGACGGGTGATGGAGGCTCGGCGTCCTGTATGGAGGGGGTGGCCGGCAGGGTGATGGGTGATGGGGCCTGCGCGCCCCATCTGAAGGGGTCTGCCTGCATGGTAATGGGTGATGGGTGATGCGGGCTGGATTGGCCTATCTGGAGGGGCTGCCTGCAGGGTAATAGGTGACGGGTGATGGGGGCTGGGGTGTCCTGTCTGGAGGGGGCTGCCTGCAAGGTGACAGGTGATGGGGGTTGGGCTGTCCCGTCTGCAGGGGGCTGTCTGCAGGGTGACGGGTGATGGGGGCTGGTGTGTCCTGTCTGGAGGGGGCTGCCTGCAGGATGACGGGTGATGGGGCTGGGAGCTGGGTTGGCCCGTCTGGAGGGGGCTGCCTGCAGGGTCATGGGTGATGGGTGATGGGGGCTGGGTTGGCCCGTTTGGAGGGGGCTGCCTGCAGGGTCATGGGTGATGGTGGGTGGGGTGTCCTGTCAGGAGGGGGCTGCCTGCAGGGTGTCCGGTGATGGGGGCTGGGGTGTCGCATCTGGAGGGGGCTGCTTGCAGGATCACGGGTGATGTGGGCTGGGGTGTCCCGTCTGGAGGGGGCTAACTGCAGATGATGGGTGACAGGTGATGGGGGCTGGGTAGGCCCGTCTGGAGGGAGCTGACTGCAGGGTGACAGGTGATTGGGCTGGTGTGTCCCATTTGGAGGGGGCTGCCTGCAGGGTCACTGTGATGGTGCTGGGGCTGGGTTTGCCCATCTGGAGGGGGCTGCCTGCAGGGTGATGGGTGATGGGTTATGTGGGCTGGGTTGGCCTGTCTGGAGGGGGCTGCCTGTAGGGTGATGGGTGATAGGGGCTGGGGTGTTCCATCTGGAGGGAGCTGCCTGCAGGGTCATGGGTGATGGGGGCTGGGTTGGCCCGTCTGGAGGGGGCTCTTGCAGGGTGGGGTCACGGGTGAAGGGGGTTGGGGTGTCCTGTCTCGAGGGGGATGCCTGCAGGGTGGGGTCACGGGTGATGGGGGCTGGGATGTCCCATCCGGAGGGGGCTGCATGCAGGGTGATGGGTGATGGGGGCCTGGGGTCCCGTCTGGAGGGGGCTGCCTGCAGGGTAATGGGTGATGGGCGATGGGGGCTGCGTTGGCCCATCTGGAGGAGGATGCCTGCAGGTTGATAGGTGACGGGTGATGGGGGCTGATGTGTCCTGTTTGGAAGGGGCTGCCTGCAGGTTGATGGGTGATGGGGGCTGGGGTGTCCCGTCTGGAGTGGGCTGCCAGCAGGGTGACAGGTGATGGGGGCTGGGAAGTCCCATCTGGATGGAGCTGCCTGCAGGGTGATGGGTGATGGGGACTGGATTGTCCCGCCTGGAGGGGGTTGCCTACAGGGTGATGGGTGATGGGTGATGGGGTCTGGGTTTCCTGTCTGGAGGTGGTTGCCTGCGGGGTTCGGGTGACGGGTGATGGGTGCTGGGTTGGCCCGTCTGGTGCGGGCTGCCTGCAGGGTGACAGGTGATGGGGCTGGGTTGTCCCATCTGGAGGGGGCTGCCTGTAGAGTGACAGGTGACATGTGATGGGGGCTGGGGTGTCCCGTCTGGAGGCAGCTGCCTGCAAGGTGTTGGGTGACGGGTGATGGGGGCTGGGTTCTCCCTTCTGGAGGGGGCTGTCTGCAGGGTGACGGGTGATGGGGGCTGGGGTGTCCCGTCTGGAGGGGGCTGCCAGCAGGTTGACGGGTGATGGGTGATGGGGGCTGGGATGTCCCGACTGGAGGGGGCTGCCTGCAGGGTGAGGGGTAATGGGTGATGGGGGCTGGGGTGTCCCATCTGGTGGGTGCTGCCTACAGGCTGATGGGTGATTTGGGCTGGGTTCTCCCTTCTGGAGGGGGTTGTCTGCAGGGTGACGGGTGATGGGGGCTGGTGTGTCCCATGTGGAGGGGGCTGCCAGCAGGGTGATGGGGACTGGGGTGTCCCGTCTGGAGGGGGCTGCCTGCAGGGTGATGAGTGATGGGTTATGGGGGCTGGGTTGTCCTGACTGGAGGGGGCTGCCTGCAGGGTGAGGGGTAATAGGTGATGGGGGCTGGGGTGTCCCATCTGGTGGGTGCTGCCTGCAGGGTGATGGGTGATGGGGGCTGGGTTGGCCAGTCTGGAGGGGGCTGCCTGCAGGGTGATGGGTGATGGATGACGGGGGGTCCTATTTGCAGGGGGCTGCCTGCAGGGTTACGGGTGATGGGGGCTGGGGTGTCCTGTCTGGAGGGTGGGCCTGCAGGGTGATGGGTGCCTGGGTGCCCCGTCTGGAGGGGGCTGCTTGCAGGGTAATGGGTGATGGGTGATGGGGGCTGGGTTGGCCCATCTGGAGGGGGCTGCCTGCAGGGTGATAGGTGATGGGTGATGGGGGCTGGGTGTCCCATCTGGAGGGGGCTGCCTTCAAGGTGACGGGTGAGGGGGGCTGGGTTGTCCCTTCCGGAGGGGGCTGTCTGCAGGGTGACGGGTGATAGGGGCTGGGTTGGCCCATCTGGAGGGGGCTGCCTGCAGGGTGATAGGTGATGGGTCATGAGGGGTGGGGTGTCCTGTCTGGAGGGGGCTGCCTGCAAGGTGATGGGTGACAGGTGATGGGGGCTTGGTTGTCCTGTCTGCAGGGGGCTGTCTGCAGGGTGACGGGTGATGGGGGCTGGTGTGTCCTGTCTGAAGGGGGCTGCCTGCAGGGTGATTGGTATTGGGCGCGAGGGTGTCCTGTCTGGAAGGGGGCTGCCAGCAGGATGACGAGTGATGGGGCCTGGGGAGTCCCATCTAGAGGGAGCTGCCTGCAGGGTCATGGGTGATGGGTGATGGGGGCTGGGTTGGCCCATCTGGAGGGGGCTGCCTGCAGGGTCATGGGTGATGGGGGTTGGGGTGTCCTGTCTGGAGGGGGCTGCCTGCAGGGTGGGGTCACAGGTGATGGGGCTGGGTTGGCCCTTCTGGAGGGGGCTGCCTGCAGGGTCATGGGTGATGCGGTTTGGGGTGTCCCATCTGGAGGGGGCTGCCTGCAGGGTTACCGATGATGGGGGCTGGGGTGTCCCGTCTGGAGGGGGCTAACTGCAGGAGGATGGGTGACAGGTGATGGGGGCTGGGTTGGCCCATCTGGAGGGGGCTGCCTGCAGGGTGACAGGTGATGGGGCTGTGGTGTCCCATTTGGAGGGGCTGTTGCAGGGTCACGGTGATTGGGGCTGGGTTTGCCCATCTGGACGGGGCTGCCTTCAGGGTGATGGGTTGTTAGGCAGAAACCTGTGCAGTTCCCTTGGGGACCACTGCAAAAGATTTAAGACTACAGGTGGTTGGCAGTAAACCCAATTGGTAGCAGTCTGTACTACCCAGATTTACCTGGTAGCTGTGGCTGAGCAGTCAGACTTCTCTCAAGATGAGTTAGGCAGTATACAGAGCATACACAATAGGTACAGAGATACAGTAGTACAAGCAAACACTGACCAGAGCTTTGGTGTAAAAGTATATAATGATTTATTTAAAGACACACTTGTAAATTACACTAGCACAAAAAGAGGTAAGTAAATTCAACACACAGTCACTATTATATATATACAACCCTAATTACTTATTAGACAAGTCTTAGTGAGAAACACCACTTATTTTCAGACAGAGGTGAGCGCTTAACATAAGATGGCACTCTAATAAGTTATTTAAAAAGGAAGGGATAATGGCAGAGTTATGAAAGCACACAAATCTCAATACATTTCACAGAACCACAGTGAGGCAGGTTAGGCAAAGTCTACTGGAGATCAAGGAAGTTCAAATGCCAGGCCCACTCTTAGAGAGAGCACGCGAAATGTGTCCAGGATCACACAGTGGGGTTATGCCCAAAGAGTCTTTGTAAGTAGTTCACAAAAGATTGAGATCAAGTCAGGAAAAGTTAGTTAACAGGCCCCAGGCTAACCCAGGTTAGAAAGTCGAGGATTTACTGTCACCCCGAACGATCTGTCGCAAGGGAAGCCAGGCGGGACACAGTACCTGAAAATGGAAAGAACTCTCCAGCGGGGGCAGTTGTACCTGGCAGTGGGTGCAAGTCGGTGTTTCATCCAGTGGAAGAGGAGGTCTCGACGTGGAGGAAAGCTGAAGGTCGTTGCACTGCCAGGGAAGAAACCAGCCACTGAGTTTCCCGGTTACAAGGTACCACCCTTTTCTTCGCGGTAATGGTAAACCGTGGTATTCCGGTTGCCAGGGTGCTTGGCACGGGCAAGGCGGCCGCGAGCTGGTCCAGGAAGGCGAAAAGACAGGCAAACTGGTTATCCTCACCAGTCAAAGGAAGAAGACTCTCCGGGCTGGAGATCTCCTCTGTCGTCGGGAAAAGTGTTGAGACGGTTCCGCAGGGCTCCACTGGTGGTGTTGTCGTTGCAGGTCGGCTTGGCTTCTCCCTCTTTGGATTCTTTAGGTCCTGTGGCGACTTCTGAAGTTCCAGTCCCCAAAGCCCTGCTTTCATGCAGAAAACCCCCATTCATTCAGCCTAGCTGTCACTCAAACATGCTAAGTGGTGAGCCGGGAGGCTCACCACTTGGGCCAATCACACAAGTGCGACTTGAGTTGCCGAGGCAACTCAGTCCAGGGTGCCAAAACCCCCTCCCACACCCCCTGTGGTACCCAGACAGAGTGGCACCACTTTTGGAGGCTTCTGTAGAGAAGCCCACCAAAAAGTGGAACAAAGGGCTCGACTTGGGTTGGAGTCACAGAAGCGAACATATCGCCATTTTGGAACCAAGTTTCGGCAAAAAATACCAACCAGTGAATTTATATTAATTTAATAAACCGGCGGTATGTTCGAGGCTATTTTAAAAAGTGGTAGCCTCGAACAATGGGAAAATCCCATAGGAATATATTTGCGGTTGAATATAAAAAGTAGTATCCACTGCCACCAGCCAAAACTCGGTCAGGGGGGACTGGACAGTGCCCCCTCGAACAACAGACCCCGGGGCAATCGAATTCCCCCGACCAGTACGTCAACAATATGATGGTTTGCACGGGTTCTGTTCACAATTTGAGACTAGTAAAGTCAATGATAACTTTACATGCCCTGGGAGACAGTAGTCAGTCCCAGGGTATGGAGTCTATGTTTGGGGGCCGCTACGATACCCCTGGGTTATTGCATGGAGGGTGCTGTGTAGCCCACATATCAAAAACACATTAAACCCTATGGGGAAAAGGACCCCATAGCCCATAGAACACATACAAAGTCAAAGGAACACCTCAAATCATGTCTAAGAGTGGGAGGGAAAGAGTCTCACTCTTAGCAGGAGAAAAAATAAACCCCAAAAATCCAGCAAAGCTGCTGGGGGACTCACTAGGTTTGGGAAATTAGCCTTTACAGAGAATTCTCCCTAACACTCACCCCCCCCAGTCTAAGGGACAGGAGGATTTAATCCACTCCTGGATGAATCTCATACCTCTAGTCGATGACATACATCCTAGGGAGACCATCCGCATTTTGGTGGTGACACCCTGACCTGTGTTCAGTGGTAGAGTCAAAGGTTTTCCTTTGTATGCTTTATGACCTACAAACCCTTTGAGGAACATCAGTCTTTTTAAAGTTATAGGGGATCTGGTTGACCAGTCCCTCAGAAGTTGTTACAACTTCTGAACCTGTGTTAGGCTTTTTTAAGGGGTCCTTATAAAAGATTCCCTTAGATCTAGAGGGGCCTCCAGAGGTCCTCACCACCTCTCTGTTGGGAGAAGGTTGGGCTTTAGGCCTCTTGGTTGGAAGGGATGGAGATAAGCAAGGTACATGCTTCCCCTTCCTCTTAGATCTACCTTTACCTACTTTAGGAGTTCCCCCCTTAAGACTAGGAATTGGGTTGGAGTCTTCTGTGGAAGGTCCAACAGTCTGAAGGTTTTTGGCCTTAGACTTTTCTTTTCTGGTTTTCCACCAACACTGAGAATTACCAGTTCTCTTGGGCCTAGTTAGGGTTCCAGTAGGTCTATCCACCTCTTCCTCAGAAACAGGGGGAGTCACAGACTATATAACTGGGGGAACAATGATGGACCTTGGTTGGGGCTCCCATTTCCCTAACATTTTAGCCTGAAATTTGCCTGAGTCAGAGGTCAACTTACCAACACCAGGGCTTGGAGTGGGGTTCTCAGTAGAGGTTCCCACCCACAGGCTTAGAGTGGTTCCTTAAGGTGGCCTCTCTAGCCAATTTGGTTTGGTTCTGGGTCTCCATACTGGGATGTCTGGGGGTACTGGATATTACTCCTAGAGTTCTTAGATCATTCCCCAACAGCACTCTCCTAGGCACCTCAGTCTGAACACTGACAGGAATCAACACTGTCATGTCATTACACTGAATGAGGGCTGGTAGAATTGGAACCATTTGGACAGGACCTCCAGTCATCTTAGTGGGACCTTTGGGCGCCTTAGCAACATCCTCAGAACTGAAAAAGCTTTCATCCACTACTGTTCTGCTGGCCCCAGATTCTCGCCTGGCAGGGGTATCCTGGCCATTGACAAGAACACTGTCCATATAATAAACGTTACGGTTTTCTGGTATGGAGTTGTACACACTCCTAATCTGATCACTAACCAGACCCATGGACTCAACTGTTACACTTGCTTGAAGACCCAAAGGTTCTTCAGCAAAGATTTCAAATTGAGCACTAGCCATTTGGACTTCCTCCTCAGGAGTGAAGGCTAAGGAGACTGTGCTGATCCCTGTAGGTTTACCCTTACATCTGGGATCTCCTTTGATGTGGTCAGTGGCCCCACAGAGATAGCATGTTCCAAATGCTCTCTGAAAGGGTGGCTTGGCCTGACCTCCTTCTGGTTTGTGACCAGAAGGTACACTAGCCTGTTGTGGTTTACCCTGGGGCTTACCCTGGTTATTTTGTTGTTTGGGGCCCTCTTTGGTTTGGGAAGTATTAGAAATCTCTTGGTTCCCTTTTGGTGGCTGCTTTCCCTCATCCATTTTCTGAGTGACCCTGAATCCTTGTGAGTAGCCCTGTTGGCAACCCACAAGTCAGCAGCCTTAGCTAGCTTCCTGGAATCTAATTCCTTTGAATCAGCCAAGTGCTGTCTGAGCTCAGGAGAGCAGGCATCATACATTGACTCCAACATAACAAGATTTCTCATTCCCTCATAAGTGTTCACCTTGTAACCCTTAATCCATCCCTCTAGGTTTTTCAAACATTCACTCACCCAGGTAGCCCAAGGGGTACCATCACTCTTTTTGAGGGTCCTAAACCTCTTAAGGTACTGGGAAGGAGTCTTCCCAAATCTAGCTATTAAAGCTAGCTTCACACATTCATAATCCTTTCTATCCTCCTCCCCCAACTCCATTACCACATAATTTGCAACAGGTGGGAGCCTAGAGAACAACCAGGAAAGTAACTCATTTCCTGTAATGTTCTGGAGCCCATGATTATATTCAAACAAACTCAACCAATCCAACACATCCAACTTAGGCTCATACATACCCGCCAACTCCTTAGGCATCCAGGGTCTTTTGGGACTGGAACTCCTAGAGGATTCGGAGAGAGAAGCACTTCCCACAGACATTTTTTTCATTTCTAGCTCATCGTTGAGCTCCATTTCTCTGAGCCTTAGTTCTTGGTGCCGTTGTTCTGTTTGAGCATTAATTCTTTTGAATTGTAATTCAAGCTTCATTTTTTCTAGTTCAATATATTGGGGATTAAGTGTGGGACCTGGTAAAGGTCCAGTAGGTACAGCTGGCAGGGCAGGTAGAGGCCCAGGGTAGACAACTCTAACATCTTCCCCCTCCTCTTCTGCTTCTGACTCAAAGTTATCAATACTAACATCATATCAATATCATTGCTGTTATCCACAGTAGCTGGAGTGATAGGTTCCTCTGAACCACCATCCAGACTTTGGTTTGCTAACAACCTTTCTATTTGCTCCATTTTCTTGCCCTTAGTCAGGAGGTTCTTATGCTTACAGAGAACTCTTAAACAATCAGCAGTTTTTGTAGCAAGGGACTCTGGACTATAACTTTCCATAGTTGACAGGTTTAGAAAATAACTTATTTAGTGCTAAGCTTTGTGTTTAGTTGCACTAAGGTATCTATAAGCACTCTAAAATGTATACTCAATACAAATCCCACAGCTGTACACCAGTGTTAGTCAGAAACCTGTGCTGTGCCCTTAGGGACCACTGCAAAAGATTTAAGACTACCGGTGGTTGGCAGTAAACCCAATTGGTAGCAGTCTGTACCACCCAGATTTACCTGGTAGCTGTGGCTGAGCAGTCAGACTTCTCTCAAGATGAGTTAGGCAGTATACAGAGCATACACAATAGGTACAGAGATACAGTAGCACAAGCAAACACTGACCAGAGCTTTGGTGTAAAAGTATATACTTATTTATATAAAGACACACTTGTAAATTACACTAGCACAAACAGAGGTAAGTAAATTCAACACACAGTCACTATTATTTATATACAACCATAATTACTTATTAGACAAGTCTTAGTGAGAAACACCACTTATTTTCAGACAGAGGTGAGTGCTTAACATAAGATGGCACTCTAATAAGTTATTTAAAAAGGGAGGGAAAAAGGCAGAGTTATGAAAGCACAGAAATCTCAATACTTTTCGCAGAACCACAGTGAGGCAGGGTAGGCAAAGTCTACTGGAGATCAAGGAAGTTCAAATGCCAGGCCCACTCTTAGAGCGAGCAAGCGAAATGTGTCCAGGATCACACAGTGGGGTTATGCCCAAAGAGTCTTTGTAAGTAGTTCACAAAAGATTGAGATCAAGTCAGGAAAAGTTCGTTAACAGGACCCAGGCTAACCCAGGTTAGAAAGTCGAGGATTTACTGTCACCCCGAACCATCTGTCGCAAGGGAAGCCAGGCAGGACACAGTACCTGAAAATGGGAAGACCGCTCCAGCGGGGGCAGTTGTTCCTGGCAGCGGGTGCAAGTCAGTGGTTCGTCCAGAGGAAGAGGAGGTCTCGACGTGGAGGAAAGCTCAAGGTCGTTGCACTGCCAGGGTAGAAACCAGCCGCAGAGTTTCCCGGTTACAAGGTACCACCCTTTTCTTCATGGTAGTGGTGGAGATCTCCTCTGTCGTCGGGAAAAGTGGTGAGACGGTTCCGCAGGGCTTGGGTAATGGGTTATGTGGGCTGGGTTGGCCTGTCTGGAAGGGGCTGCCTGCAGGGTGATGGGTGATGGGGGCTGGGGTGTTCCATCTGGAGGGAGCTGCCTGCAGGGTCATGGGTGATGGGTGATGGGGGCTTGGTTGGTTGTCTGGAGGGGGGTGCCTGCAGGATCATGGGTGAAGGAGGTTGTGGTGTCCCGTCTGGAGGCGGCTGCCTGCAGTGTCGCGGGTGATGGGGCTGCAATGTCCCATCTGGAGGGGGCTGCCTGAAGGGTGACCGGTGATGGGGGCTGGTGTGTCCCATCTGTAGGGTGCTGCTTGCAGGGTCGGGTGATGGGGGCTGGGGTGTCCCGTCTGGGGGGGGCTGTCTGCAGGGTGACGGGTGATGGGGGCTGGGGTGTCCCATCTGCAGGGTGATGGGTGACGGGTGATGGGGGCTGGGTTGTCCAGTCTGCAGGGGGCTGTCTGCAGGGTGACAGTTGATGGGGGCTGATGTTTCCTGTCTGGAGGGTGCTGACTGCAATGTGATGGGTGATGGGGGCTGGGGTGTCGCGTCTGGGGGGGATGCCAGCAGGGTGACAGTTGATGGAGGCTGGGGAGTCCCATCTGGATGGAGCTGCCTGCAGGGTGACGGGTGATGGGTGATGGGGGCTGGGTTGTCCCGCCTGGAGGGGGCTGCCTGCGGGTTATGGGTGATAGGGGCTTGGTTTCCTTTCTGGATGGAGCTAACTGCAGGGTGACGGGTGATGGGGGCTGGCTTGGCCCATCTGGAGGGGGCTGCCTGCAGGGTGACAGGTGATGGGGCTGGGGTATCCCATTTGGAGGGGGCTGCCTGCAGGGTCACGGGTGATGGGGGCTGAGTTTGCCCATCTGGAGGGGGCTGCCTGCAGGGTGACGGATGATGGAGGCTGGTGTGTCCCATCTGGAAGGGGCTGCCTGCAGGGTGACGGGTGATGGGGATAGGGTTTCCTGTCTGGAGGGGGCTGACTGCAGGGTGATGGGTGATGTGGGCAGGGTTGGCCTTTGTGGAGGGGGCTGCCTGCAGGGCAATCGGTGATGGGGGCTGGGGTGTCCCATCTGGAGGGGCTGCTGTGGAGTCCTATGGGATTTACATATGCAATTTTAACACAAACCCATGCATCTGGTCGGACCACTGTAAAAATGAATGTTTTATCGTATTACCAGCATCTAAGAAACTGCAAGGCAAACTACCCAACAAAACTTCCAATCGGAACTATAATAAAATCAGAGTAGGAGATTTGGAAATCTGCATGCAAAACACTTTGGAATCAGACTGCCCAGATAGACTTGCTGAAAGGTACAAAATTAGAGTCTCTAAATTATTATAAGACTTTGCACCAATAAAGACAAAAACCATTCAGCACCGTCCTATTCAGCAAAATTCGTTTCCGTAAGACTTAAAAATAATAAAGCAAGGAAAAAGACAAGCAGATGATATATGGGCAAAGGACCCTACCATTGATAATGTAAATAAATGGAAAATCCTAGAAAGATATTACAGGGAAAAGATTCTTGAGGTGAAAAAAACCTTCTGCAAGGCTCAAATAGAACAGGCAGGCCAAAATACCAAAAAGCTCTTTGAACTTTACAGATCTTGGAAAAACCTAGCACCCTTACTAAATGCATCTACCCTAAAAGAGAAGACTATGAAAAGGTCCAGGAGGCCTTTCACAATATGGTCCTACTGGCCTGAGGAAAAAAAAATCACTATAGAGCTGAAAAATTGCATCAAAACAAGATAACAAAATCAAGCTAGAAGGATCTCACAACATGGCGACTTTTAGCTTTCAAGCAATAACTATGGCTGATGCCCTGACAATGCTAGCTAACATCAAACCAACCACTTGCAATGGGGATCCCCTCCCATCTAAGATTATACTCAAGCATGCAATCATCGTCATGCCATTCCTCACACGTTTAATAAACGCCTCCTTTTCCCATGAAAGTCTACCTACCTTCATAAAGGAAGTTGATGTTACCCCTATTGTTAAAAAAAAGCTGGCCTCCGTAATGAATGATACTGGACAAAACAGCTACCATCCAACTTCAGGCTCATTTCAAATCTGCCTCTGTGTTCCATTACAAACAATCTGGCTTTCGTCAGAATCATGGAACAGAAAGTGCATTATTGGATATGCAGACTTAAATGTTAAGATGTGTGGACAAGGGTAAGATGGGCCTCCTTGTTTTATTGGATCTCTCAGTGGCGTTTGATCTTCTTGATGATCCCAGACTACTAGAAACTATAGGAAATACAGGGAAATGACCAAGCTGTGGAATGTAAACGTTCCTTCCTATGCATAAGAACATCAAAAGTATGCTGGAGCACAATGTGCTCTGACCCCATTGCTATCAAGTATGGGGTACCACAAGGGGCTTGTATCTCGCCCATCTTGTTCAATATCTATATAAGTCTCATGCGACCACACAAAGGACTCAGCTACACTTAATCAATCCACTCAATCATCCAGGAGTGGATGATTGAAAACTGAATGTACATAAATAGTTCTAAGTCAGAACTCATGATATTCGGATAAAATCAGGCTAGAAAAAAAAACTGGATCAATCCTTTCCTAGCTTTAAGATTGATACCTGTGACATTAAGGTAGTTGAAAAGGTGAAAACCTCAGGCACTGTTTATGAGGCCTCTCTTAATATGGGCGCACATGTCAACTACGTGACAAAAAATGCACAGTACCACCACAGATTACTAAGGCAGATAAACCCTCTGGTATCTCGAAAAAAATGTGAAACTTTAGTCAGAGCTATTATTATGCCCTTATGGCCAAAGCAAGCAAAGAAAACATCAAAAAGTTGCAAAATGCTCAAAATGATGCAGTGAGAAAAATCTACACCACTTCTAAGCGGGATCACGACTCACATCACTGCAGGGAGCTTCACTGGCTTCCCGTTGGGAAAAGAATCTCATTTAATACACTGCCTCTTTCGCATAAGTATCTTTACGAAGGCGCCACACAATGGGCCTCATTACAAGTGTGCGGGTCCGGTAACTACGGTACCTGTACGTTTTCCGGTACCGTAGTTATCAGACTGGCAAACTGCGAGTTCTGCTCGTGGGAGCCTTTTCTCCCGCAAGTTCTGAACTGGCGGGCGGAATGGCACCCGCGAGCAGAGCATTTCGGATGCACCAACACCATTCATGAATGGTGCCGGTGCATCCAACCTCCCCATTCCCATTAAGCCCTATGGGGCTCAAGTGGGAATGGGGAGCATTTATTCTGGCGCCCACAAATTTCCAATTACCGGGTCTGGCGGGGCCGTAATGACCCGGTAATTGCCGATTCACGGGTGACGGAAAAATTTGCAAGTTTGGCAGCAGCCTGCCAGTTTTACCGGCAAGGCTACCGCCAAACTTGTAATGATGCCCAATATCCTAAACAAACACTGAGGAAATATTCTCCTAGCAGATCTTTGTGCTCAAGCACCACACATTTTCTGATTATACCCCATGCCAAAAGATCCAGAGGATCAGGAAGATCTTTCCCTAGCAATGCTGCTAGTAACTGGGATAAACTTCCTCTATCTATGCGAGCAGAGGTAAATTATGCTGCGTTCAGAAAAAATCTGAAAACCTGTTTGAATAAATCAACCCGAGATTGTTATTTTCAATGTTTTCTGTTTTGTGTCCTGATGCCTGTGGGCTATGGCGCGGTATAAATAAATAAATAAATAAATAAATAAATAAATAAATATATATTGTGAGTGAACACATGAGATCTCAATGTACTAGAAGAACAACATGAAAGGCTATAGTGTAAGGTTGTCACAAATAAAACATACAGACACAATACTCACTCATTACTAGGACCACAAGGGCAAACAGTTGCTATAGGTTCATGCATGGCACCATCAGCATTCTCAACATGGATCTTGTAAGGCAGACTGCCCAGAAAGGGTAACACATAGTGGTGTAGGCTCTCCCTCGGCTATGTTGGCCAAGCAGCCAGAGCTTTCTTTGCAACAACAGTTCTCCACCAAAGTCGGCATTACCTAACATTGATGGCAGGTAAACCCAGTGGAAATGTCTTCCATGCAAAGAGGATCAGGATCCTGGGAGCAATGGTCACGACTTTCACTCCTGTGTCTATTTTCTCTGTCGACCATTTGCTCTTCAGTATGCTCTAGCTCATAAAGGTAGGGCTGAATAGATGCCATACATATTGAGGATTGATTAAGGTGAAAATCAACAGAGGGAGAAAAATAAAAAATACAGTTTTGGGGATAAAAGAACGAATTGAGGTTTTATTTTAAAATGCTATGTAAAAGGAAATGAGAAGAAACAGACATTTTATAAATATCCATAGTGCAAAGACAACAGTATTAGGCCCAAAGTTGGAAAGTTCTCATTGGCAGATGGAAAAAAGGACTGATGTAAATAAACAATTTAAATATGGTTTAGTAAAGACATTTGTCAATCATGTAATAATTTGTGAACTTTAAAGCGCTTACAGAGGCAATTCATATGAGCTAGTGCAAGTACCTTTTTCAGTTTAATTTGTCATAGTTGTTAGGTCACTGAACAGAGCAAAACAAGTTTTGGAGGCTGGTAATGAAATAGACACTAAGGACAATAAGGTAGCAGAAACTTCAATGTTATCTGATCAAAAAGGATTTGTTGATACTTATCTTATAATTAGATAAGATTATCACAAATGGCGATTTCCAAACTGTGCGTTTTGCATGTGTAAATGTCAGAAAATCAAAGGTAAGATGCATTGGAAAACAAAATCTCAATGGTCGATGTATGCTCAAAAATACATGCCCTATCCATTGGGCCAATACAATTCCTGAGAGAACTTCCCCTTTAAGGATATTGTGAATGGGTCGAAAACAAATGATAATCAAAGTGAATGTTTTAATTTTGCAAATGTTTTTCTAAAGGAATCTATGCTGATTGTATTTGTTTGCATACAAACCAATACGGTCACTTTGAATGCTATTAGTACACACAAAGACAAGGATACTTCTGAACTGATATATTGAAAGTGAACTCCTTCAAATGTCTTTCCTCTTCAAATTCAAAACCAGATAGTCATCATAAATGCAATATTTGGATTAATAAATGACTTGTATGGGAATGCCCCTGAAGGTAATTCGTCAACCTCAGTTTTTGTTTGCCTACCTTGGATAAATTACCTATACGGACAAGTCCCTGAGGTTAATTTACCACCATGTTTATTCACACAGCATATTCAAATCAATATGGGTGCTGTACTTCTAGGTATAGTTAAATTTAAATGTCACATAAGAATATCCTCCAGTCCCGAAGAGGAAGAAGAGCAGATATAATACCCTTAAACTGCCAAAGCAATACTAGCCTTCATGTGTAACTATCTAGCATTTTTATTTTATTTTATATATTATATATTATATATTATATTGCACAGCCTGTGGTAGCGACCGTGTAGTTATGGTTAAGTTGCTCATCTCATAGGAAGATAACTTTTTGGTCGGCTTATAACATTGTGTGTTTACCAAACTTCGCAAAAAAGTATATGACCCACTCTGAATATTTCTGGTATGTTTGGTGAGGTTTTGTTATAGGGGGTCGTCCCAAATAATTTTTTCCCACAGACTGAATGGGAAAAAAACTTTGCTCATGCCTACAGCTCAAACCGCTGGACTGATTTTCACAAAAATCTGTTCAGTATTTTTTTTTAAAACAGGCAAAATGTATGTCCCAAACATGTGTGATATCTAGGTTCGCTCCGCAGACCTATTTTCCTGTCTGCAGATAGGACTCTTATTGGCCCAGAGGGCAATGTGATGTCTGCAGACATACGACACACCCGCTGATTGACTGGTGGTTTTCGTGATACGCATCACATTTTCCTGAAGCGCCCATCATGTTGGAAACCGGGGATATCTGTGGATAACGCAGCAGGGAACAGGCCTGAAAACCCATTTTGGGGCCTCTGCTGAACGGAAGAGGGGCTGGAAAGGGTGGGGGAGTGAAAGATGGGTCATATGATGTATTTAATTAGGTGGAAGAAGACCATGCTGTGGTTGTGGTGTCTGCAGCAGTGCAGCAGTTCACGGATAGATCCTCAGGCAAGCAGCTTATGTGGTAACTCCAGGCAGGCTTCATTAGGGTAGGGGAGTGGAATGCAGGTGATATGAGGAAGTGTATAGAAGTGGACAGGGCTTCAGGTGGCTGGATTATGTGTGTGGGTTGTGGCCAGTGTGCGGATTGTTGGGTGCAAGGGTGTGTTATCCTGTGTTCATTGTGATCAGCTCCTAGAGTCTTGGGTGCATGGTGGGAGGTGATGCACTGAAGAGTCCAGTAGTGTGGTCACTCGGTAAAGTACTGTAATGGTATGTGTAGAAAAGTGGGGAGGGTCTCAGTTGGATGGCTTATTGGACTGAAGAGTGTTCTGACTAGTTTCATGTACTGGAATGCTATGTGTACTGTAGTTGACAGGGCTTCAAGTCAATGCCTTATGTGTTTGGGTTGTGGCCACTGGGCAGATTGTTGGGTATTTTACTATATTATGATTGCGGGTAGTTAGTAGGGTGCATTGGGTGGAGAGGGCATGCATTCAAGAGTTTGTTAATTGGCTGCAAGTAATGTAATAGTATGTCAAGTGAAGTGGATAGGGCTTGAGGTGGCTGTGTTATGTTTGTGGGTTGTGGTAAGTGGGCAGATGTTTGCATGCATGGCTGTATTATGCTGCAGTGGTTGTGGCCAGGGCCTGACCGACACACTCTGAGTCTGCGGGTGGTTGCCTTCCCACCCGCCAGGTGTGACCTGGCGGGTGGGATGGGACCCGACCACAGACTTTCCGGGAAGCACCAGCACCATTATTAATGGTGCCAGTGCTTCTGTCATCTCCATTCGCATTAAATGGGAATGAGGATTAACATTTTTCTGGCTTCCAGGAACACCAGTGTCATAATCCCCCGGTGTTTCCCTGAAGCCAGGCACCGGAAAAAAATCAGTTTTACCGTACGGCTACCGTTGTAGTTGTTATGAGGCCCATAGTGACCTAATAATTCTTTTTCTTTTCTCCAAGTTTCAAAAAGTTGGGAAAGGGCCATGTAATACAGTTCTCTATGTTGTGGAGATTTACATGATAACTTTATACGATTAATTAGACTCGGTTTTGTGAGTTTCACTAGACTTCCATCACAAGTTGAGACTGAATATTTGCCAGATGTCTCATTTGGTGCCACATTGTTTTTGTAGGTGTAGATTTGGGCAATTTCATAAAGACACATGTTTTCCAAACAGCACTTGTCTTTGGGTAGTATGTGTCAATTAAATTGTTTTTTAAAATGCCCTGGCCATTGGGGTCATTTGTGGCTATGTTTTCTATCTCTTGGTAGAATTTTAGAACTCATTGTCGGGATTAAGCTTGTCCAAGTTTCAGCCGGACAATGTGTTCAGATTTGCCACATAAGGCTGTACCTGTTAAATGGTCTGCAGCTGCGTAGCACCTGCATTCTCTATGGGTGAACATGTGTATACTGAATCTCTACAATGTTTGTGATAGTGTTTTGTCAGATGATCTGTTATCCCAGAGGTCTTTTATCTCTGTTTTCTTAGCTTTGGCTAACTGTGACAGATCTTGGAACTGCAGTGGAATTGTCTGCAATGTATTGTATGTCTATTTCTTCAGGGCATTTCTACTGAAAATAAAGTTGTTTATATTCATTTTAAACAGAATGAAACCACTGACTAATCAGTAAATTACAAAATGTACATCTAAGCATACCCAATATCAATATAGATACCTTTTCAAACTTCTGTGAAGGTGAATGGATTCACACAAGCAACACAAAAACATATTTCAGTGAAGAGGCTTGTAAACAAGAACAAAATAAACCAATTGCCATAGCCAGTAATGGCTGAGGGTATGACATGGTCGGACACACCATTATGGCACTAGAAACCCTTATGGAAAAAACATCCCCAACCAACATTGAATCAAGTGTTCCTTTTGTGCAAACAATCCATCCAGTATACAAATGAACATGCAATTCAATATGCAATGTATGCCAACAATCCTTCAAATCTGTACAACACATCCTCAATCACTATGTCAAACTAAAAGACAAAATAGAATAAAAACTTTACAAACCATCGACTCCTTTCCAGTGCTCAGCCACTCTGCACTGCGTGGACATTCATTAGCCTGCATTTCGCAAACTGCTTGCAAAAGCACATTCTACCACATCAAAATGTTAGCAACAAACCAAGATCCAAAGTAAATATTTTGCCACTGGAGTTCACTTAGAAAATGTAGTACCTTCAGAAAACATTAGTGAAAACTTAAAAACACAAACCTCCTAACAAACACATACACAAAAGAAAGAGCAAAGTTTCAAAACACATCTGCTGAAATACCAACTAAGTATGTCTGTTGTCGCAGAACTTTTTATAAAAACAACACAAAAATAGCAGATATTTCCTACAAAATAGAGGACAATGAGGAATCCCAAATGTTACAATAAGCTTTATATCCAACAACAGAAAATAAATACAAAATAACGGACTCCTCATAGTTATCAGGTTCTGCAATACAAATCTTGACAATAACCAAATGTCATCACGTGCTGTCATTAATATCTTAGAAATATTCGCACTTGCAAAGGCTCTCCAACAACCTAACTTGTATGAGAGCATTACAATCCAAACAGTACTCCAATTTCAAGCTATAATACACCTTCAACCCAAAAATGCCAAATTGCCTCTTTCTGAGTTACTAAAAGGCATTCATGGCAAAGTAGTATATTTGCCATTATATCTTAAAGAAAATGTAGAAACTCTAGGAGTACAATGGTAAATAGATCAGTCTTTGATTGTACTAGTTAATGGTGTACCAACAAAAGACAGAAAATGTGGCAACAATGAGCCACTTAAACAAGGATAGACAAGCTCTACAATATCTAAAAGAAAACAATGAATGCTACAGAGATATAAACATAGAGGCGAATTTAAGAGAAACCAAGCAAATACTTTAAGATGCACCACCAACTGCCAATCTAAATGTGCAGATCCTATTACTGCAGCCATCATTTTGGATCAGTAAACAATTCACCCACTACACTTCCAAGACACCATGGACGATGCAATACAAACATATAAAATGCTTCAAGCCAATGGATCTCCAATGAGCATATGGTAGAAAAGTGTAGAAGCAAGTCCCTTTCCTCTACTCTTTCCTTCAGGAAAAAGAGGAAGATATGATGAAAGATCCACACAAATAACTGTATCAGAATATCACTCTTTACAAATGTTTTCTGAAGACCCCAGATGTCGACAAAATGTATAATACATTTTCAACCTCCTGTTCAAAAGTGAACCAGCAACTTTATGTTATGGAGTTGCAAACACATTAAAAACAGGCTCCAATTTTATTAACATGTCTGCTACCCAACTGCTTCAAAAGATAAAAGACAAAGATGATGTTTGGTATTCAAGTATCACAAATCTCTTGGCAAACATGCATGGTACAAAAGAATACTGGTTCCAATGTCACGCTGATGTAAGTTGTACGCTAAGGAAGCTAGGCCCACCCACATGGTTTGTTACTTTAAGTTGTGCCTGTACATCATAGGCCAAAACTACTCCTAACATATAGTGTCACACGAGATGAGACAACTGTCTAATATGTAGTTCCGACTTCAGAATGAAGGCTAGTAAAACCTACCAAACCCGGTCTAAATGATCATATAGAGTTATCATTTAAGTCACTGCAACATATGGAACTTTATTACCCCAATGTGATGTTTTAAACCATGGAGAAATGAATAAGAACGATTAGGCAGCCATGACTCTTTTGAAGCAGCATTCAATGCAAATAAAAACAGTAAGACAACATTCATTTTCAAACAATACTAACAAATGTTGGACAATGAACACCAAAAGAGGGAGAAGTTGATGCTCAACTACATAAAGACACTCCTGAGAGCAGTCAACTTTCCCTTACAGGAAGCCAAGAACCACTTGTAGAACCATTCTTTCTAAATGAAGCAGAAACAGCCATGACTGAAGTAGAAAACACCATGTATCAATATAAACAATCAGAAGAAGACTTGCCAGTGCTCAAATCACAGCTAATTGATGAACAACTCACCCTTTATCTAGAAGTCACTGAAGAAATTGAACATGGTTTTAAACATGAAATTAACAGTTGTAGCTGTAAGCATTATACACCTATGTTCCTGTATGTAAGTGGTGAAGCTTGCTCTGGAAAAACATTCTTAATTAAAATAATCAGCACATATCTACAAAACATATCAGACAACAAACTTTCAGCTGTTTTAACAGCCCCCACAGGTTTAGATGCCTACAATGTAGGATGTGTAACTTTACACCGACTACTGCTCATTCCAGTAGTACACCAAAGTAAAAAAAGGAATACTACAAATTATCAGTAGTAGCTGGTATTAATGTATGCAGAATTCTGAAACAAATAAAACTGATCCTAATAACTTCTAAAAAGTAGGTATACTAATGTGGCATGTATGTCATTACAATGTTAATAACATAACTATACTGTGTATTATCCTAATCTGTTTACAGCTTATAAAACTATCCATTCATCCTATACACTATATTTCACACTTCCTGATTCTATTGCTACAATCATACTTTTTTCCGTTACAGCCACACCATTATTCCTCATCCCATATCACCACCACTCTTTTGCAACTCATAACTCTTCAGACATGGTATCACACAACTCCATTTTTATTTACATCCTTCTTCCACAAACCAATTTCCGTTTACAATCCATATCATTTACCCAACTCCCCTTTTTCTTGTCCCAGTACAACAGAGTTCTACAAATTCCCACTCTACAAATCGTTTGTGCCATATCTCCTATCACCCATACATTTATCTGCCTCTTGTTACCTCCAAATTCAAATGTATATCATGTTCCCAACACCCTTGTTCCTCATCCCAGTCCCCATCATTAATCCAGATTATTATGCTTATACCACACTCCCTCATGTCTCTACACTAACAACAATGCATTCCTTGCTGTATTTCTCCCTTCCTCATACCATTACAGAAAACATATTAGTTTGCATTATGCCCTCATCCCTCTTCCTCATACCCCTACACCAGAGATCTACAACCTCTTACTCTACAAATATTTTAGTCCACAGCGCCCATTATCTATGCATTCCTCTTCCACAACCTACTTTGCAATTACAATCGACATCAATATACACATGGATCTGGGTTGTGTGCAGTTGGAGCAGTGAGAAGTGTCTTTTCCCTTTCTATCCTGCTACCGAAGGAGGAGGCAAGCATGGTTAATCGCAGCCCAGCCACGGAGCAGGAGCTGAGTTGGATTTAGTTGGTGCAGTCAGTGTGTGACTACCTGTGCTTGTTTTGGGCAACAGGAGTGCCTACTTACATCGACCTGATATAACAATGCGAGCACACCAGGGCAGTGACATGTAAGTCCTTCAACTCAGCAGAACACCATTTTCCGGGTTTGCCGTGCAAGCAGCGATCTCCATAGCCTGCCATAGCCCAGTCTGAGGACTAACCGTTAGCTGCAAATTTAATGTATTTCTAAACTCTAAAGTGTTAGCAGATACATTTTTCTTGAGACTTGTCATTCCATGAGCGCTTTGGTATCGTTTTAGTATCGCCTGTTTGCTACGGGCAAGATAAATATTCTTCAAACTGTTGTATTTTCTGGTGACTGGAGCCTTGTTTACAATATAAGTGCTTGTGCTGGGATGCCATTTACATTAAAATTAAAAATGCTTGGAAAATTACGCCAGAGGGCCAATAATCATAACTTGAGAAGAAATGCACAATATTTAAAGGCACAAGTTGGTTATGGTGATTGAGAACGGGCAAGGTGAAACAAGGGGGGCTCTTTGAAACTACAAGTTACCAGCTCGCCTAGCAGCAAGCACACTAAGGAACAAGGGTCCGGTATGATTGATTTGTGTTTTCTACCAAAGACAGCGGTACACCCTCCAATTCCCTCCTCGATTGTCAGTTTAATGAATGTTAATGCACCACCTAGCATGTTGAAAATTTCAAATAATTTCCCATGATGGACAGTAAGCATTCTTTGCTGGCCTTGCGTTATTCTTTGCATGTGTCTCTGGTGCCTTAACCACAATCACAACAGTTACAATTAACACAGCAGACAGAGGAAGATACGGTTATTGTTTTACCTAGCCCTAACATGACAGTAGGAATGGTGCATCTAGCCTTGTACATGAACATAGGAAGGTCAATGAAAATGGGCACAGATTGTTGGCCTCACCTAATCTATGCCAGTTGGAAGAAGTTGGGGTAATAATTAGTCCTGCCGCTGATTATTCGCAGCAGCAGTGTGAGACCCAAGCCCAATTGTCTGTTTTACAATTTTCAATGAAGGTCTTACTAAAAATGGGTGGTAAGATTCTGGATGACGTCTCTGTGCTGGCTAGCAACAAGTCATTTAAAGCTGATGAGGATTAGGAACTGGATGCCCTCATTGCTGCTGGAGTCCCTTACGCCTCCACTAATCAGAATTTACAGTATGATGCAGTTTCCACCAAGGTAGTCAGCATTGTTGATGCTGACATTACCACGGTGGAGGCTGTTGAATTTGTTGAACCCTCTAATGAACATTTCACAATGTATTTAACCCTTAAACAGCAGAGGAAATCAAAGAGGCAAAATCGTTTTGTAGCAGCATAATATTTAGTACAAGAAGCTTCAAATGACTCTCATGGTTTAGACAACTTACCTAATGCAGCTATGCAAAAAAAAGAAGAACACTAAAACAAAAGAGAAACGTAAGAAGGTGGCTAGGTCTAAAGGCACGTTAACCAGTTGGGTTCTTAATGAAATGTGCCAACCAGAGGTAAATGAGCAAATAGACCAGAATATCAGCTTTGTGTTGCCAATGCCCCCTACGTTGTCTAATAATATAGCTGCACAACCTAAGCATCATATGATGCCTGACCTATCTGAGTCGCCATTAATAATGCAGGCACTAAGCAAGAACCTCATCTCAGATAAAACATTCGAGGCAGTTTCGATTGAGCCTCCTCGGATGATTACCAGCAAGTGGTTAGCACAGGGGAAACTTATATCTAATCCCCATATTAACAGAGCAGATTGTCTGTCTTTGACCCGGATGAATTCTTGTTCCTAAGGATTTTGAATTTATTGAGCCAATTAGGAACTCAAAACATCAGTTTAGTGGGGTCCCTTGTTGTATGAAGGAAGCTGCGCAAATGGTAATATCTTTTAAAGTTTGGTATGCAGAACTTGGGTATGAGCTTGACGCAGATGAGGAGCCAGCAGCACCTAAACAATGTAATGCTAAGGATCTGAGAATAATACAGGAAAAGATGAACATTATCGGTAATAAAGCTGCAGGCACCAATGTCAACAATTCTCTACAAGGAAATATACTGGGTATCTTACACTGGGTTATTTTAAACAGTGAATGTGCCCCGATAATTGGATATTGAGATTGGGTACTTTCTACTTGGAACAACCAGGGATTTTCCCATATGCCCCATATGCTGGTGGCTCATTAAAACAGCTGATGCCGAGGGATAGATTCCTGTTATCGGAAGTCTGGCTGCTCTCTGGGCTGCTGATGGATGGATATCACATTTTCCAAATTAAGGCCAATAAAGGGCCGAGATGCCTTTACTATAGGGGCCTCATTATTGGTGTCAAAAATCACTTAAAAGCAGCGAGAATAATGACCGGAGTTGAACATTCTTGTGTACTTGCAGTTAGAGTGAGTTCTGCAAATTCTGAATGTGGGATAAATGATATTAATGTAAAACGCCAGTATGCCCACTGCTACACCTTTTAGGAAATCACGTCCCCATTGTGATTCGTTGACGTCATTGACTCATAACAGCTTTGAAATGATAGGTTGGAAAACCAAACTGGGATGATAGTTTAGAGGAACTTATCACAAAGGCTACTCATAGGTTGGAGCAATGGGACTGGTGCGCAAACTATACCCACCTTGCTACATTGAGTGGCAACTGCGTTGCTATGGACCCGCTATCCCACAAATATAAATCTTCCCATTGTTATATAAATCTATGTCCATCACCAGAGTTATGCAGGTTTGTTTTGCTCCTACAAATTGGTAAACTACCAGTATTGGCAGCCATTGGCGGTGAACAGGGAATCTCAAAAGAGGGATGGAGGTTTCACTCTTGTGGCTTAGCGGGAAATCTGGAAACCGCTCAACGTGTATTGACAGAGTGTTTTGAGCATGGTCCATTATATATGAAGATGCTGGGTCCATATGTAACCGACTATAATAGTATCAAGAGTGAATCTCTCTGGCGGTATTGACTGAATACTGAACATAAATCCATGCATATCGCTTCGTTTAGTATTTGGAAAGAAATATTAAAATCAGGAAAATCAGGAAATCCTCCCAGCTAATGTCGCCTATTGATAATAACATTGGCCATAGAACCCAGTCAGCTATCTATTTTAAATAGCATTTCGATGGGCTTGATGGTCCTATTAACGTGATGGTATGAATTAATTTGCTTCAATGAATTTGTCATGATGAATTGGTTGGCACATTTTATATTATTGCTATGATTGTGCTATGTGTTGCACACACCTGCATATGTCTTATTGTTAGTTTTGACATGATAGTCTATTGCTATGCATGCCAGTTATGAAATATATTATGTCTGCATGTAATTTATTTGTGATCAATTGATTTATTTATTCTAATTTTTTGTATATTATGATAAAGCTCATTTGAGCTATAAACATTATGAACAAATGTAATATACACATACGCCTCTTTCATTTCCTAGAACACCAGCAGTCTACAGCATTTCACTGTGTAAATGTTTATACCTATTGCGCCTATTACCTATGCATCCCTCTTATTCACGCTACTTCCCAATAATAACGAATATCATTACTCCAAGACCCATCTTCCTCGTCCTAGTAACCAATATTAATCCATATCATTGTTCATATACCACACTTCCTCAGTAAAATAACAGCAATCCAAGTTAGTACATGCACATTCATCTTCACCATCCTATTACTCAATAGTAATCCATATCACAACATCCAAATCCCTTATTGTACTATTTAATGTTAACTCATATTTTTACCCACACAGTCCTTCTACAACATTAAAGTACACACTTTCTTTTCTCCAACAGATACAAAACAATGCTTACTAAAACTCAGCTCCATAGAAAACAAAGTAGGGATCAAGACCATACAAAGAGGAGAAAGTCATATACTAACCTGCCACTAAAACAATTTATAGAAAACGTACAAGCAAGAGAACATTTATTCTGAACAGAAGAGAATATCATCAGTGACCACCAAGCTGGATTCCAATAAGGATTAAGCACCATCAACCAAAGTTTCTGCCTTTGTATTCTCCTACAAAAATATGTCAACCTCAGTAGAATACACATCTGCATTATCTTTGTAGATCTGATGGGGTCTCAAGGCCAAATTATGGGAAAGCATAGAAGAGGAAAATTTCCTACCAGCACTTCTCTATACCATATTATGTCTCCATAGAGAAAATAAGAATGTTGTCATATTGAATCTAGGGGACTAAAATATCAAGCCCATGTAAATTAATAAACGATCAGATATAGGTTTGTCCGGGACCCAAGACTCTTCTGTACACCAATGGACAGTATTGTTACCTGGCTGTGTGCAGGTACCACTGATGCTCCTATTCTGGCATGTGAAAGAATTCCAGTCATCCTCTATGCAGATGATGTGATCCCCATTTCTATGACACTATGACACTTATGAGCCTGAATAAAACAATGACACATCTTTCAAGAAGTTGCACAGAGTTTGATGCCATGAGTCACATTGAGCCATGTCAGGCAGCAAGCAGGAGGCTGTGGCTTACCTACCTCTTGGCATCGGTACCTGCACTGGTGATGGACCAGTCTGGATTTTAGGGGCACCTACGATCCCTTGCGCAGACACTGATCCTGTCTCCCCATGCAGTGCCACCATCATGCTGGTTCTGTGCATGTGCCAGGGAAATTATATTCTGGCATGGCGCTTGCACCAGCGTCCTGTTTCATTGGTAGTCTAATTAGGTGCCTCGCTTTTGGGCCAGACCTATATCTGGACTGCAGGCATTCAGTAACACACATCTAATGGTCCTTTCTCTTTTCTCTGTCTGCTGCTCTTTGGAGTTTCTACTTTACCCTTGACTCGTACCTCTTATTTCTAGCCTTTCTGTCCATACCAGCTACTCCACCCTGCCTTTTCAATCATTGTCCTCTTCTGTCCAGCATTTGACCCTGGTCGTCCTTTCTGACTAACCTCTCTGTTCAGACTCTTGCCTTACTCCTGATCATCTCAGAACCCTGTATCAATGCTTGCTCTTTTCCGGCCCACAGTACACACTGAGGTACTTTGTGGCACAGGTAGACTTTACCAGTGCACTTATTTGGTTGTCCTCATGTACAGTGTACTGACCAGATCACTGTGTCACTCATCCACCACTGGGGATGACTACAGTATCATTGGGGACACCACCAGTGCCCCAATGACAGCCAGTATGCCCCAGCAGCGCTCGGTCGTGCATGATACTTGGTCTCAAGATTAAATCATGGTCTTCTAATCCAACCAAAGAAATTAAAGTCCCTACATTAAACATAGAGATTGATGGGAAGGCCATCAAGCAAGTGGACAACTTCACTTAAATGTGTATTAATTTCTCAAGCAATTGCAAGTGAACCATGCCAATTGAAAGAAACAAGCATGCATTTTGACCGTGGTTGTAATGTGACGGCTCACTTTCATGCCATTTGTGGTGGTGATGCATTTTCCCCTGCCCTAGATGTCTAAAACCACCAGGTTAAGCCTACTGCACTATATGGTGCGGAGAGTTTTGGCATCCAACATCATCCAGATTGGAAGTTACCAAGTAAACATTGTTAAAAAGAGGGTTGCGTTTACCATCTAACACTTCAATGTTTATGTTACTTACCGACCCAGGACAGGGGAGCATAATGGTCAATGGGCCTCATTATAAGTCTGCCAGTAATTCCATTTACCTGCACATTTCCGGACTGGCAAACTACAAGTTCGCCAGTGTGTCAAACCGGATATTAAATTATGCCTCTTATTACAAACGATTTGTACGTATGATGGCCTACGCCAATTTGCTTAAAATTGTACGCAAATAACTCTCTGCGGCAAGGTCTTGACCTTAGAAATTGATGTAAGCCGCCATCTTGAATCAAGCCTCCATTTTAGGTTAGAAACCGCCATTTTGGGGTTTTTTACAAAGTCACCCTGTAATCTAAAATGTTAATGTCCAACCTGCCCTCAAGCTACATGTTAGGGTCATGTAGACCTTGTCCTTTGTTGGCCTCGGGAGCAGGGGATTACTTGAATTAGCAATGTTAAACTACAAGTATACAAGAACAGTAATGCTATCCGAATATAATATGCAAAACATTGTTTGGTCTGTATTAAAACAATATGTAAAGAGTGTAAATGATTAAATTAAAGAATAATGGAGTATGTTAGTAAATGTATTGAAAAGTAAACCGCATGCACGAGATATGTAAATTAGGAAAGTGAACCTGGCGCGACCCTAGCCCAGTGGATGATTAACCTGTAAAAGGGCTGGACATCATTTTACAAATTGTATAAATGCGTCGATTGTCATGATGCCTACCCCCAGAGCACCAAGCCAGGCCCAGCACCCCGGGAGCAGTCATCATGCCCCCGGGTAAAAGCCCAGCTGCCCCTTATAGGGGCTCTTTGGACTCTGTCCTGGCGCCGTTGGCATCAGGCTCATGTTGGACATCAGTCCTGGCGCCATAGGCGCCAGGCTCATAAAGGAAGGTGTTTTGTGCACTTACCTGATGCAGACCATGCTGCAAGAGTCAGGCCTCCCTGAGACCTGAAAGGGACTATTTTTTCATTGGGCCTATTTTGCCACTCGGGCGTGGCCAGGGAAGGATACTTACCTGTAACTACTTTGGGGGCTATTTAAGCCATGCCCAGACAGTAGCTCACGCTTCGCGTTGTTCTGCATCCAAGCAGCTGAACGCTCACCGTGTCTGCTCCTGCATCTGGTCTCCAGCCACGCCCGCCTCGATCCTGGAACACCTGTAAGGAAAGAAGAGAAGAGAAAGGTGAAAACCAAGAATTTTACCAAACTTCTTACCTGCATCCGGAACCTCCACGCCAGCGTTCCTGAGAAAAGACTTTCATTTAAAAGCACCACGTTGCTTGCTGCAGCGCCGCGCTTCACTCACCTGTCCTCGGGGGTTCTTCTGGCTTCACCGCGACTGTCTGCACCGGTCGCCACATCTCTGCGCCTACGGGAGAGAAGAAGAGACAAAAGGTGAGCAGAAGGAACATATGAGGAAAGCCTAATTTTCCGCCATAAGACTTACCGGTCTTCTGTTGGTGGACCATTCCTCATTTCGGGTCGGCGCCGCTTCGTTGGCAGGTACCGCACCCCGGCCCCTATGGGGAAAGGACAAAAGACATTACTGGATGAATATAAAGACATTAAGAGGGATCGCCCCCATCGCTAACTCACCTGAGTTTACCATCAGCAATTCAATCCCTCAACACATCGCCTTCATTCTGCACTTGAAATAAAGGACAGATCATAGGTTAGGAAGGCAACAGAAAAGGAGGCTCAACACTTGAACTTTTGTAATCTTCATACTTACGGCGTTCCGCTCGGAAAAGTCAAGTGGATTTTGCCAGCGCCATTCTGAAAACCAGTGAAGTAACTGGACTAACACGCGCCCCTGCACCAGAAGCAGGATGGAGAGTTCATCCTTTCAAACCATAAGGTGAGCTTCAACCGGGGATTTCGTAGGAAGTTAAAGAAGAACGAAGGGGGGAAGGGGGGAGCAAGCACACTATTCTGCAGACTGTTAATCCCCTTTCTCATCTGCAGAAGGATATTCCTACGGGTCAGACAAGCAAGATTTGAGGGTCCTGTTCAGTCGGTGTTCCGAGTTCTGCGCATCACGCTCGAAGAGGCCACAGCAACCCAGACTAGACCAGCGCCTCCGTGGGAGTCAGGTGAGCGTTACATCGATGTCCAGCTAGGAAATTCTGTCACTGCTTACATTGAACCCTGCTGGTGGTCTCTGTGATGTATTGACGGCCAAATAGCTATTTGTGTACTTTGTTGAATACTGTTCAGTTTTGTAATAAAGATTCTGGGAATCTTTATAAGCCTGTGTCGGTGTATTTTCCTTTGCTTGGTGTAACAGCCGTAATATTGTATTTTTTCTAATTCCACAGATGGCGCCCAAATAGGGACCCTCAAGATTGACTTTGTCTCGTTGAAGGTTAGCTCGGCTATCGGACCGGGATCGGACGGTGCCAACAGAACCGGCCACTCTAAGACGAGAAGTGAATTCCTCGACAAAACTGCACGATCCGATCCCTGGACGGTGAGCTGTAGCCCGAGACGACGTCTTGACGAGGGTCCATATATATGAGGTGGGTAAATTTGCCCAAAATCACCAGACACGTGGGTCCTTTGCATTGTCCTTAGTAACCCGATCGGGCTTCCCAGTTCTTTGGTCAGGTGAATCGTGTCCCGATTCTTAATTTAACCCTGACAAATTTGTATTTGGAGCATTGTACTCGCGAGCACAATTATTTAACCAGGTAACACCAGAACTTTGATATGCCTGGGAAATTGTCTGCCTGCTTTACGGCATTTTTCTGCAGCGACATACAATCTTTGGACGATAGCCGTCCCGCACCACAGGAGGGGTCGCCGGCATGTACTATGTACTGTAAGAAAGGCTTTGGTAGTATAACATTTAATGACATTTGGCACAGACAAACAAGACATAATTCTAATCTCCGGTGGCCAACCAATGGTAGTGTTGAAATCCCTCGTATAGAATATTTAGAGTCTGTATTAGTAAAGAAAAAGGCTAGACCAGCAGCATTTGATGCGTTGCACAGTTGGAAAACAGAAGCTGTGCAGCAGCAAAAGAGTAGAGAGAAACACATACGTCGACATATGACGAGTGTCGAAAAGGCACGGTTATATGATCAAAATAAACAATTGGTGTCAGTTAGGAACACGGACAGGGCATTTCAATTAGGCATTCAGAAAATCTACCCTTCAAAAGATTTCCATACGTCAGACGAATTGATTAATAAACTTTTGCATGAACGAAGGCCCGATGCCTCTGCGCCACCTCCATATGTCCCTCCTCCTGGCGCTTCCTGTTGTAGTTCCCCCTCCTATTGTTCCTCCGGTACTCCCTGTTGTTCTTCCTGTTGTTTTTCCAGCCATCGCCCCTTTGCCTGCCCCCTTGCCTTCACCTGTTGTTATTCAGAATGTGCCTACTCTTCCTCTTCCAAGTGATCCTGCATCGCTTGTAGTAGACCAGGGAGCAAGACCAAGAGTTGTGACTCGTAATACTGTGTCCCCAGACAAGAGGAGTGAATTGACTGCTTGGGCTAAACATTGTATGGAGAAGGGTGAACAAGCTGATGTTTTTTCCACACTCAAAAATTTAAAAGATATTCCTGAGTAAAATGTTTTTATCGAAGGATTAGGGACTCAGTATGTTGTGGAATAGACTAAATGATGTAGATTTCCCACAAGGGTTACGGGATTTGAACGCCTTAGCGTTGTCCAGAGATACTGCGGAGAAGGTATATGTGTAACGCTCACCTGATTCCCACGGAGGCGCAGGTCTGGCTTCGAGTGCTGATGCTTCTTCAATGGTGAAGCGCAGGACTCTGAAGATGGACAGGAAGGGCCCTCTACTCTGGCTTCTCCGGCTCGCAGGAATATTCCCCTGTGCGTGAAAAGGGAGTATTACCTACTGACTGAGTTATGATCAAGCCTCCCACTCTCTTCCAACCCTCCACGATACCCTTCCACGATTCCCCGTGAAGTCTCACCTTAGGGTCAGGAAGAATGAGCTCTCCATCCTGCTTCTGATGCAGGGGCGCGTTGAAACCCAGTTACTTCACTGGATTGAGGATTGATGGGAGTTCAGGTAAACTTGACTATTCGGGTAAGGCTCTGTAAAAGTTCTGTTGCAAGTTCAAAAGTCCAAGCTTAATAATAATGTTCATTGTCTTTTGCAGCAAGCGCTAATGTTTATGTCTTTTTTCCCCTTAGGGGCCGGGGTTCGGAATGCCGGAGATATGGCACCGACCCGAAGTGAAACGTGCAGTTCCAGTTCCAGTAAATGGCAGGTTAGTTCTGGATGAGCGCTCGGGAACTGACTTTGCATACGCTCATTCAATGTCTTTGTCTTTTTTCCCCATAGGGGCCGGGGTCCAGAAAATGCCTGGAAGCGGCAAGACCCGAAATGAAATGAGGTAAGTCTTATTCCCTTCCTTCTCTCACCTTTTATTCTTGTCTTTTTCTCTAGGCTCTGGGAAGTGGCTGTGTATCCGGATGATCGCTGCTGAAGATGGAGGAACCCAGGAAAGGTGAGTGAAATGCAGCGCTGCAGCGATCGTAACGAAATGCTTTTAAAATAATGTCTTCCCTTTCAGGATCGTCGGTGATGTCTCCGTGGTGCAGATTTAGCTGGTAAGGTCTCTTGTCTCCCTTTGCAGGTGACCCAGGATGCTGACAGGCGTGGCTGAAGTCCAGATGCAGGAGCTGACACGGTGAGCGTCCAGCTGCGAGGAGCAGAACAACGCGAAGCGTGAGTTGCTGATCGGGTGTGGTTTAAATAGCTTTGGAAGAAGTCCCAAGTGTGTATCCTTCCTCCGATCAGGTATGTATCCTTCCCCGACCACACCCGGGTGGAAAGTAGTCCCACAGGTAAAGTAGTTCCATTCAGGCCTCAAGAGGGCCTGGATGTGGCAGCATGGTCTGCATCAGGTAAGTGCACATGAAAACACTTGAACACATGTCTAGCTTTATGAGCCTGGCGCCTAAGGCGCCAGGACAGAGGTCCAACATGAGCCTGGCGCCTAAGGCGCCAGGACTGCGTCCAAAGGGCCCCAGCTTGGGCCCGCTGGCACTCCCCTGGGGGAAATGATGCCTGCCTCTGGGGTCGCTGGGTCGGACCTGGCTCCTTGGAGGTAGGCATCATGACAATATGAGCATGTTGAGAGGATTTTTGAGTATAGGAAGGAGTTGGAAGAGTTACAGAACGAGGAAGTAGATGGTGATAGTTTAGGTATTATGTACTTACAGAAACGGTTTTCTCCTCATCGAGAATTAAAAGGTGAGGAAGCACGAATTTGTACAAAGGACGCAATAAGATGGATTTCGGATATGTCGATAACTCCAGATGAAGTATATGACACATATAGTCAGTATACATTAGAAATGCAAAAGAAAGTGATACAGCTGATGGTAGAGCACCTGCAGAATGAGTGTGTAAGAAGAAAGATTTGTTGTCCCGCAGAATTGTTGAGCGTTTATAAGAGAGCTTTTTTGATTGATACTTCTTCGACTGCCTTAGCGCTTGACTTGGCTCTGTTGCTTAGTAAGCGTTTGGAGCTGCCTACTTCTCAGTTGCCTATGAGAGAGATCCCTCCGACATTTGTCCCGAAGGTTGAGATTACGGCTGATGCTGCACAAGGTATATTAGCCGGAGAAATTCCTGCACATTACGTTTCACAGTTTGTTCACGTCCCGTTTTCAAGACAGGAAGTGAACTCCATAAAGCAATCTATTCCTGATATAAGAAAAAATCCGACCGCATTCTATAAAGAAATAGAGTCGGTCTTACAGTCGTCGGTATTCACTTTAAGTGATATTGACCTATTATTTCCCGTACTCCTGCCAGTTGATTTGTGGAAGCAGATTAGGACTATAGATGACATACCTGGGTTGGGAGATACATGGGATAACATGACTAGGCTGGACAGAGACAGACCAGCTGGCGAACGACCACCTCAAGTGATATTAACCTTGCCTGATAGAATGATTGTAAAATTGAAAACTATGGTTCCAGAAAAAAGAATCATTTGGGACAAGCTTACGGCCTGTGTCCAAGGAAAGTCTGAGGGTGCTACCGATTTTTTCAATCGGTTCGAGCAGGTATTCTCGGATTTCTGTGGACAAGACTTGGGCACAGAGTCAGGGAAAAGGTTGTTTGTCGACAAATTTGTACGTGGATTGCTGCCTGACATCCAGTTACAGATTATGTCCTCTGAAAGCGCTTGGCAGGCGAAGTCCGAATCAGAAGTATTGCATATTAGTCAGTGTTATGAAAATCGTGTAAATACTGAAAAAGAGAAACTTGAGAAAAAAAAAGGTGACTTGAAAACTAAAGTTTTATTGCAGCAGATTGTTAGAAACCCTAGAGGAGGTAATCCATTTAGAGGTCAGTACATTCCACAGGGAAGTGCGCCCTTGGCTCCGGTAACCATTAACCAGTTTGCCTATTGCCGGCAGGAAGGCCACTGGCGCGCACAATGTCCGACCTTACAGCAAAGGTCATTTGGGAACATGGGTAGACGATCCAGAGGTCGCCCAGGTGCAGGGGGCCCTGGCAGAGGTCAGTTTACACCAGAATCACAGCAACCTCCTTCACAAGATAAGTAAGTTTTGAATGTTGATAATAGAAACATTTTTGATCACCCTTCTGCCGCGTACCTCTCCGAAGAACTTCATTTTGATCATATTTTGTTCCGCTAGGATTGCCCGAAGCAGGATTTGGAACCTACGCCTATTCCCGTTCATCAGAAAGGCCCCTACGTTGAGATGGCGATGGGAAATAGGAAGCATCTATTTTTAGTAGATACGGGAGCACAGAAATGTTCCATTGATCATTCACGGGTTCCAAATATTCCCCTGTCAGGGCAATCCAACGTTTCCGTAGGGTTTTCAGGCACACCTGTAGTTTGTCCGGTCTCTTTGCTGGTACCATTAAGACTGGGTCCCTTCACGGAACAGTGTCAATTTCTACTTACCACAAATTGTGGGGAGAACTTGCTGGGGCTAAATTTGTTGAAGGCATTACACGCAGTAATTCATTGTTCTCCGGATGGAATTCGGCTAACAATTTCACCTCAGCAATCACTCGCCTCTCAGTTTTTGACTCGACCTTTACCGCCAGAATTTAGTAATGTTCCAGAATGCTTATGGGCAATTGATGATAATGATGTGGGCATTCTCCAAATTGAACCTGTTAAAATTATTTTGAAACATGGAGTAAAATTGCCTCGCATCCCGCAATATAAGATCTCAGTTGAAGGCGAACAGGCTTTGAAATGTATAGTTTCTGATTTTGTACATCGTGGAGTAATTGAGGAGATTACGGGTAGCATATGTAACAGCCCCATTTTGCCAGTATACAAAAAAGGTGATAATGCGATTCCCTTTCGTTTTATTATTGATTTACGTGCTATTAACAAAATTGTGGCTCCTCAATTTCCTATTGTACCTGATGTAACAACGATATGAACCATGATTCCGGCTTCTGCCACTCACTTTAGCGTTGTTGATCTTAAAAACGCGTTTTTCAGTTTTCCCATACACAAGGATAGCAGGTATTTGTTTGCATTTACCCTAGGTGGACGCTCGTTTACATTCACTGGTGCACCACAAGGGTACACTGAGAGTCCAAGTATTTATAGTAGGGCATTGAAAGAGCAGCTTGATACCCTCGAGTTGCCTACTACTTGCACGTTACTGCAGTACATAGATGACCTTCTCTTGGCTGCTGATTCTGAGAGTGCCTGTAAAGAAGGCACCGTGTTGTTGCTTTGTCATCTAGCAAAACATGGCCACAAAGCTTCACTTAAGAAGTTCCAATATTGTTGCCAGGAGGTCGCCTATTTAGGCTATCTCCTGTCAAAGGAGGGAAGACTGTTGACACCTGAACGAATAAAGACCATTTCTGGTACGCCTGTCCCAAATACGCAAAAGGAAGTTAGAGCCTTGATAGGTATGGCTTCTTATTGTAGATTCTGGATCCCAAATTTTTCGTTAACGATTAAACCAATGTTGGCTTTGACAAAGAAGGGCATTTCTTTGCCATTGCCATGGACCTTGGAACACGAGACAGCATTAGATTTGCTCAAAACCGCGCTGTGTTCGGCGCCGGTTTTAGGAACTCCGAATTATGATAAGGCCTTTGTATTGTTTGTGCATGAACGTGATGGATGTGCTTTGGCTGTGTTAACGCAGGAACATGGATGGAAGAATAGGCCGTGAGGCTACTATTCCTCTGCCCTTGATCCTGTAGCATGCGCTTTGCCAAGATGTTTGCGCGCTGTTGCTGCTGCGTCTGTAAAACAGAGTGAGGGAATGGTCCTGGGTCATGCGTTAACCCTAATGGTACCTCACTCTGTAGATATTCTATTGAATAGAAATCAAACGCAACACCTCACTTCTGCATGATTGACAAGATATGAACTGATCTTGTTTGCCCCCCACATTCAAATTCAGAGGTGTTGCGTATTAAATCCGGCTGACCTTTTACCTGTCTCACAAAATACTGTTGATGATGACGATACGTCACACGATTGCTTTTATATGACAGAACAAGAGACTAAAGGCAGAATCGATTTGAAAGACACGCCTTTGAATAGCCCTCAAGGAGAGCTGTTTTGTGATGGCTCTTGTTTTAAACTTCCAGACGGTACATCCACGGCTGCTTATGCTGTCACTACTTTAAGCACGGTTGTGGAAACTAAAAGAATTATGCATAACTCTGCGCAGGCCGCCAAAATTATAGCGTTAACTCGAGCTTGTGAGCTTTCTGAAGGGCGTACCGTGAATATATATACTGACAGTCAGTATGCCTTTGGGGTGGCCCACAATTTCGGTAGACTTTGGAAAGAACAAGGTTTCTTGACGTCGCACATGGAATGAAAATCCAGCACGGCACTTTAATAGTGCGATTACTTTCAGCACTTGCACTCCCTGTTCAGTTAGCTATCATAAAATGTTCAGCACATCAAAAAGTTACAGATGATGTAGGAAAAGGGAATGCCTTCGCCGATCAGATAGCTAAACAGACTGCCACTGATTTCAGTTCAGAAATGTACGCTGTAAAAGAAATTGTAAATGTTTACACTTTGGGAGTAAGTATTGATGCCGTAAAAGACATTCAAGCAGATGCTACCATAGAGGAAACTAAGAGATGGATTGAGGGTGCAGGGAGATTGGATGCTGATGGGTGTTGGGTAGACAATGTTGAAGGGAAATGGTTACTCCCTGATGCCTACATTACAATGATGGTTATTATGGCTCATGGTCCAACACATGTGTGTGCGTGGAAGTTAACAAAAATGCTACACAGTGTATGGGCCAATGATAAGATTTTCAAAACTGCAGAGCATTTTGTCCAGAACTGCATGGTTTGCTTGCAGCACAATGTAGGAAAAGGTACCTCGACTCCTAGAGGAAGTTTCGCTCCACCTTCTGTCCCGTTTGAGGTTATTCACTTTGATTTTTATTGAAATGGAACGGTGTAACAATCTTAAATATGTATTGGTTGTTATTTGCGCCTTTAGTAAGTGGGTTGAGGCCTTCCCGGTTAGAGATGCAACGGCCATAACCATGGCAAAAACTCTGTTGAAAGAGTTTTTTCCTAGGTTCGGGCTGCCGAGAGTCATCTGGTCTGATAATGGGCCACACTTTATTGCCACTGTAATCCTGCAAATTTGCAAAGGATTACAGATTGACAAGCAGTTCCATTCAGCTAGGCTTGCCCAGAGTGCCGGATTAGTGGAAAGGCACAATGGCATTATAAAGAACAAACTCGCTAAGACGTGTGCTGGCACCAAGCTAAAATGGCCGGACGCCTTACCGATCGTGTTACTATCGATGAGAACGACCCCTCAAACTAAGACTGGGCTCTCTCCCTTTGAGGTGGTAATGGGGGACCTGCTAATATTTGAGGTATGCCAAAAAGTCGCTCATTAGGGGATATAGAAAATGTGCTTCTTTCAGACTACTGTAACCAGTTGACTAAAAATCTGTTTTCAATTTAGCACCAGGTGTGAGAGGATTACCTGTGTACTACGAGGGCCCCGGTCACAGTCTACGCCCGGGGGACTGGATCCTCACGAAGGTTTTTGAGAGGTCGTCTTGCCTTGCATCTCGGTGGAGGGGTACCTACCAAGTCCTGCTCGTCACTCAGACTGTCGTGCGGGTAGCGGGTCGTAAACACTGGATCCATGCGACGCACACCAAACGGATCCCACAGCCCGTGCCTTACGATACAGAAGACACAGAATCCCTTCCCACTGCTGTAACTAGCGTGCCTGAAACAGCAACAACCAACAAGGGAGAATCGGAGACCATTTCAGAATCCGCAAGGCCGGACAAAACGGCCATCTTGTCTCCGCAATCCCCAACAGTGGAACTTCCGGATCAATCCTTTCTTGATCCCATTTCCGTCCGTTCGGCACTTCCAGGAGGAAGTGACGACACTTTGTTCCCACCAGAAACTGCAAAATATAATTTGCGCCCAAGGAAGTAAATGTACAGCATGGTCTGACTGTGCGACAGAGAAAATCATTTGAGGGCTTTTTTTTTTGGCCCGATTGTACAGAAAGATTCTGTCGGCTAAGGGTTGTGGGAAAGACATTAAGAAGACGCACGACTGGAGTCACCAGCAAACGAACAATTGGTGTTTTTCGATTGAAGACTACGATGCCTGCACCCGCTACCACTCGCACTGAACTTTTAGATAAAAATGTGACTAGCAGAGACAATGATCAAGTATGTAAGGGGACCCCCAAAGTGTATTGTTGCCTTCTCGTACTAATTACTGGATTTGTAATGACTTTTGGGTTTGGGTTATGGTATCTGGAAGAAGCATATCCGTTAGAAGACTTTTTACCTATTGAAAATGTATCTGTGATTCCCACTCCCTCTGTGCAATTGCATACTTTGTCGCCTAGAGATTCTTTACATAGACAGAATTATCAGAATAATACCCTTTTGTTAATAATGAATGCCACTCATGAAATATTTAATAAGACCAATTGCTGGATCTGTACACATCTACCGCAACATGGGGATAAGGGGCTAGGTTGGTATATTTACCCTTTGCCTCTGACAACTGCCTGTTATGCTTCTCTTAGAGCACAATTTTTTGGTCGATGGAATGACAGCATCTCAGGGAACTTTTCATGGTACAAATTTAAATAGTTTTGAAAAGAATGTTTTGATGCCCCTGGGATGCTCACTTTTTGCAAATAGAAGTAAGCCAAATGTTGCTTCTGTTAGGCCCTCTGATAGATTGTCTCGTCCTTTTCAGTCTTTAATCTCTTTCAAAATGGCTCCTATAGGCAATAAGGATGCCACGCCTCCATCTTATTCTGTTAATCATAGCCCAGATTCAGTATCCTTCTGCATACAGAGGAATGGAACACGGTCAATGGGTAATTTTAGAAAGTGCGCCAATGTTGCGAATTTGACTAGTGAAAACAGACCTCTGTACGTAGGCGAACCTGTCTATTTTGTTTGCGGTAATGTGGCATTTCCGTGGTTGCCCAGGGATTGGCAAGGAACCTGTTATTTAGGGATTCGATTACCTGGGATATTTATATCCAGTACTACAGAAATTTCATAGACTCGACCACGACGAGGTGTAAAAGGGGATACTCCAGCGCAAACTTTAGGAGATATTATGAAATCTTTTGTGCCATTTTTTGGGCAAATTATGAATTCAGAAGATATTAGGGGACTAGCGAGAGTATTGGAGAGAACCATCAATCGGACCACTGACATACTCTATAATATGACGTTAGAGCAGAGAGCGATAAGATTAGTGGCTCTTCAGAACCGGATGGCATTAGATGTCATCCTGGCAGAGCGAGGAGGAGTATGTAAATTAGTGGGGTCCGCTTGCTGCGTTTACGTCCCAGACTCCTCTCCAACGATCTTTAGGGCGATCCAAAATCTACATGTTCTTAGTTCAGAAGTACATGTTGCTGAGGGAAATTGGGAACTTGGTACATGGTTTTGGGACCTCCTACGGACATGGGGATGGAAGTTGTTCTCGGCCCTACTGATTATCTTGGGAAGTTTTTTGTTTCTTTGTTGTTGTATACAGTGTCTCCCTGGTATATGCTCAGTATTAGGGGGATGTTGCGCGCAAGCAACAAGTGTATTAGGGAATAAAATATACGCCCCAAAGGAGCTCTCCAAAGAGTATGTGTTGAAAGAAACTCTGGTATCAGACCTAATGGCAATAGATATGTCCGACAATGATTCAGGGTGTATGGACGATGACGCATGGAGTTACTTGCAAGCAAATCAGAAGTAGTATTGGCACTTGGCATAGGCCAAAAGGAGGGTTTGTCAAACTGGATATTAAATTATGCCTCTTTTTACAAATGATTTGTACGTATATTGGCCTACGCCAAGTTGCTTAAAATTGTACGCGAATAACTCTCTGCGGCAAGGTCTTGACCTTAGAAATTGATGTAAGCCGCCATCTTGAATCAAGCCTCCATTTTAGGTTAGAAACCGCCATTTTGTTTTTTTTACAAAGTCACCCTGTAATCTAAAATGGCCGTCTCGTGTGTCCTTGTTCTTGCCTTAACCTCTCCAACCTCTGTAGGGGAGTTAATGTCCAACCTGCCCTCAGGCTACATGTTATGGTCATGTAGACCTTGTCCTTTGTTGACCTCGGGAGCAGGGGATTACTTGAATTAGCAATGTTAAACTACAAGTATACAAGAACAGTAATGCTATCCGAATATAATATGCGAAACATTGTTTGGTCTGTATTAAAACAATATGTAAAGAGTGTAAATGATTAAATTAAAGAATAATGGAGTGTGTTAGTAAATGTATTGGAAAGTAAACCGCATGCACAAGATATGTAAATTAGGAAAGTGAACCTGGCCGACCCTAGCCCAGTGGATGATTAACCTGTAAAAGGGCTGGACATCATTTTACAAATTGTATAAATGCATCGATGTCCAGCTAGGAAATTCTGTCACTAATTACATTGAACCCTGCTGGTGGTCTCTGTGATGTATTGACGGCCAAATAGCTATTTGTGTACTTTGTTGAATACTGTTCAGTTTTGTAATAAAGATTTTGGGAATCTTTATAAGCCTGTGTTGCTGAATTTTCCTTTGCTCGGTGTAACAGCCGTAATATTGTATTTTTTCTAATTCCACAAGTGGGGTAATCTGATTTACCTTCAGCCAAGAGATGGAGATACATCAGCCCCCCACTGGCAAAAAACAGATGATATTACTGGCCTAGTACCAGTAATATGGAATGTGGATTTACTGGTATTCCTGCCACCCCTAATATGACAGTAATTCCAGCATATCACATGGTGGAACTGTAATACCGTTTGCTGGTATCCTACCGAAATTACCTGTGGGAGACCGGCAAACTTCTAATGACCACCAGTGTCTCTCTCAAAAACCCATATTATACTGGATTCGGCTGTGGTCCTCACCTCACTTGCTTAAATATAGGGAGGCAGTTGAGGACCTGTTAGCACAAGTGGTGGGACATCAATACCATACTGCTCACATGTTAAACTAACACTAGCCTCCCTAGTTCTAGGGCACATTTCGTCATACAGGGTCATTATTGAGACTAATGCAAAGCTGATTGTAAAAAGGACTCATGACAACATCAGCATGAATAGAATGTTGCCCACTAGCACAAGTTCACAGCTGGTAAGAAAATACTGGTTCCACAAGCCAATCCCTGGGAGAAAAAGATACATCAACCTGACTGACCACCCTTTTGCAAGAACCATTGTCATGAAACTTCATTTTGTAACATTGCCTATTGCATCCCTTACTAAAAAAAAAGATTATAGGGGCTGATGACTTCTGACCGACATGCATGCCTGATGAAGAAATCCTAGCACACTTTTGAATCTTATGTCCAGGCTATGACAAGTTATGTTCACTTATCTAAAGTCACTACTAAGAGAGCACAATATCCGAACAGTCAGTTATGCAATCTCACTGTGCAAGTCTACATATATAGACAGAGTGATTGTTAGAACTAACATGTTCATTCATAGAGCATGGTCGATAAGGAATTCATTTACATAACAGGCACATATGGCTGCCCGTGTTTGATTACGCATTTGCTTTTAAAACATATGAATTGCCCCTTGCGATTTTGACTGATGACACTTTACAACCTATGGTTGGTACCATTGATTTCTGATTTGCACTAGCGCTGTTGTTTATATTTGTTTGTTTGTTTATTTTATTTGCTTATATAGCGCCCCAAACCCGAGGGTATCTGGGCGCTTTACTTGTAGAACAACATGGTTACAGAAATAGTACATTGATGGGCATTAAAGTATACAGATATATACATATATACAATACAGAAATATACAAAATAAAGAGAACTACAGTGATATTTACAGTACTAGACATAATAGTATATGGAGATATAAAAAGTAGAGCGAAATGCATTGTGTGCAGTGTTCATGATAAGCATGACTAGAAATGGTGTATCCCTAAATCGCAGGCACGATGGGCAAGGTGAACTTGAGCCAGGGCTTAGTTAGTACAGAAATTAGGGCCTGAATCACACATTAGAGCATAGTGATATTTAGTGTGTGAGAACAGCCAAGATTTTACTTTGTTCCGGAATGAGAGGAACATTGGTTCTGTCCTTAGAATCGGGGGTAGCTTGTTCCAAGTCTTGGCTGCAAGCACCGGAAAGCTGGACCCTCCGGCTCTGGACAGTTTGAATTTGGGAATGTTGAGGCAGTGGGTGTATTTGGTTCTGGTAGGTCTAGTGGATTCATTCCTGGAAAATGTGTCCGTCAGATATTTGGGGGCTGCGTTGTTTAGGCACTTGCAGGTGATCATGAATGTTCTAAAGGTGTGTCACACATCAGGGTCTGAATGACCCGCGCGCCTCCTCATCACGACAGGTGAAACAGACCACTTTCAAGGTACCTACCAAAGTCGTGACGCTTCGCCACAGTATCCGACGTTTCTCAGCCCCTTACTTCTCTCGGTGGCGGTTACCCTGGAAATTGGGCTCAACAACATCAAAGGTATCGACAACCCAGCCTTTGCCTACAACTCCCAGGAAACATACTTTTTGCATGTAGTTCCGACTATTCGGAACGTGAGCTTTGACGGGCTTACGGCGCTCCGCCTCCTGAGTATATTAGGCACTGCAGCGGGAAGGACGCTGCTTCTGATTAAAGTTGCAACTGGCATCCGAAGTTTCGTCTTCTGTGCCTGCTCTACGGTTTGCTTGTTTCCTGATTCTGTACTGTCTTCTGCCTACCTGTGTACCGGACTTTTGCCTGTCCTACGGATTGCTTACTTCCTGATTCTGTACCGTCCTTAGCGCGCCTGTGTATCGGATCTTGCTGCCTGTTTACTGGATTGCCTTCATTCTGTACTAATTTACCTACCACCGCCTTCAACTGGTTTTCCTCACCTTCCCAGCTGACTCCAAGTACTGGGTACTGTTTCCTTCTTCAATTCCAGTGTTCTTTTGTGGATTCCGACTCCATCCCATTGTTTTGGATGTGCTCCCTCAAGTGTACGCAAGGACGCTTTGCTGATTATACACAAAGGGCCTCATTACGACCCCGGCGCTAAACCATGGTGCTATTAGCACCATGGTCCATGCTGGGGTCCGCCATGGTGAATGGCGGAATTACCGCCCCATTCCAAGGTTGGCGGGGCGGTAATTCCCCATTCACCATGGGCCCTTCCCCATTCCCATTTTTGCCCCATAGGTCTCAATGGGAATGGGGAAGGCGCTAAGTACGGTGCCGCAAATTGCGGCACCGTACTTAGCACCAAGGTCCCTTTGCGGCACCCTACTTTAACACCTGCTAAAAGCAGACGTTAAGGTCGGGTCCCGCAAAAGGAACTCGTGATCAGGCGTTAAGGGTTTAACGGCGCCGACACCTTTTACGGCGCCGTTAAACCCTTAACGCCAGGGTCGTAATGAGGCCCAAAGACTCATTTCTGAAAGTGCACACAGGGACGCCTTGCTGAGAAGTGTGCACCTACCCGTATCTAGTGCGCCCCTCGTGCCGCCCGGGTATAGCATCCCTACTAACCTTCCTGTTTATTGTTTTGTACCTCCATTGTTCTAACCTGGATTGTTTAGGTTATTTCATTTCCTGTTCTGGTAAGACCTCCTTAACTTTCTCTAATTATTCCTATCCGAACCCTCAAAATAGAAGTTAATCTCTTTTCTGTACTTACAGGGGAATTCCATTTCTGTTCCTTTTCGATTATAAGGGGAGTGGGTGACCCAGGTACTTTCTGCTTTTGAGAGGCTTTTTTCTTGTGGTGATCTTTGCTCTTCCCAAATATTTACCAATTGTCTTTTTCTTTTAGCTGGGTCCGTAGCGGTGTGTTCTCCCCGCTCTTTTGGGTGATCGGTCTCTCAGTCTGTAATTTAGTGCAGCTGAGAGCCATATCATCAAAAAGAGCTTATTCCCGAAACAGAGAGGAGGCTCAGGTGGAGGCTCCATCTCATGCTCTTCAAGCAACATCCAGTACAACCTTCCTGGTCGCTTGCCCGAACCACTCGCCGGCCGGTGAGTAACAAGGTGATTCTGTCTTGTATAGGGAGCCAGTTAGTGTTGCGTCAGATTTGTGAAATATGATTGGAGAGGGGAATGTTCAGGGCCATTCTGAGGGCATTATTTTGCAGTACTTGAAGCTTGTGCAAGTTTCTTTGGCTGGTGCCGAGGTAAAGAGTGTTGCAATAGTCCAATTTGGTCAAAATCAGGGCTCTTGCAAGCATGATGCAGCTGCTGGTGGATAAGAAGGGTCTACAAGCATTTATCAATTTAGACGTGTAGGCATTAGGTGGCATTAACTTGTCTTTGTAGGGTTAATGAGGAATCTAGGTAGAAGCCTAAGGTTTTGGCTCCCTTGTCAACTTTGATGAGATTACCATCAATGTTGAAAGCAGAATGTTTGGGGCCAAGCTTGTTGAGTCTCAACTTCAATCCAATGAGTAGTAACTCAGTTTTATCGCAGTTGAGACATAATCCATGCTTGGCCATCCACGCCTGAATTTTGCTGTAGATTTTGTTTAAGAGAGTGGAATCTGTTTGATAGTCGCCTGATAATGTGATGAGTATTTGCATATCATCTGCATAGTTTGTGTAGGATATGCTGAGGTCATCTAGAAGGTTGAAAAGGAGCTTAGTGAATATATTATAGAGGTTTGGGGAGACACAGGAGCGTTGTTGGACTCCACATGTGATGGGGGCAGGATCAGCTGAGGCAGCAGGGGAGAAGACCCTCATGGATCTGTCCGAGAGGAAGGAATTGACCCAAGTTGCAGCTTTGTTGGAGAAGGAGGCCGCTGTGGTTAGATGGTTGGTTAAAATATTGTGGTTGACTAAGTCGAATGCTGCCAACAAGTCCAGTAGGAGGAATAGAGCAGGTTTTCCATTGTCCCTTGCCTCGTCCATTTGAATTTTCAGATCCAAGAGGGCAGTTTCTGTCTCTTGTCTTGAACGGAATCCAGATTGTCTGAGACCTAGGAGGTTATTGGTCTCAAGATGATTCTGAATCTGGACATATGCTGCCTTATCTAAGATTTTTAGGAGAAAAGACACTGTGGTGATAGGTCCGAAGTTGGTGGGGATGTTGTGGTCGAGGTTAGGTTTTTTGAGAAGGGGCATGACCCAGGCATCTTTAATATTTTTGGGAACGGTGCAAGTGGCAAAGGTGGCATTTATAAAGAATGTGATAAAGGGGGATAATTTATTGCCTCCTTCCTTTATGATAGAAGCTGTCTCCTTGGCACTTGGACGCTTGAGACTTCTGATGATGGACTGTACTTCTACTAAGTAGTGACTGGGGAAAACCCAAACGCTTTGGTTTGAGTAGTGGGCGAAGGGTGTTGGGGGCTCATATCAGGTAATGGAGTGACTGGGTTGTTAGCTTTGCAGTGGACAGTACGCTAGATTTTTTAGCTTCAATTTTGGTTTGAAGTAATGCAATGTTATTAGGTAGGGCCTTTTGGATGTTGTCACACCAAACGGTGTCTTTTTTGAAGGTGTCTGGTGGGGAGATGGAATAGTCCAATTCTTTGAGGATATTGGGCCTCATTACGACCCTGGCGGTAAGTACCGAACATTACCGCCATGGCGTAATTAACGTTTACGCCATGGCCGGATGCCGTAAAATGCGGCTCATTCCGACCCATCGCGCACGAGCATTACGCCATGGCAGTAATGTCAAGAACGCGATGGCGTAAAAGACCCCAAAACGGCCCCTACCGGCATCATACGCTGCGCAAGGTGCACTACTGCCACCCATCTTAGCGGTCACCGCAATTAGCGGTGACCGCAGATAGCGGTCCCCGGAAATAAGCGGAAGCAGAAGTAGCGTCATCGCGGCGGAACGGGAAAGAGCACGGCGGCCATCTTTAAAAACACAATCCATTGCCATCCTCCCCAACCATACCACATCTGACCCTGAGACCCATCCAAACCCATCACACACCCAAATACCAACCTAAAAATGCCCAAAGTCGTGAAGAAGGCATGCGATCGGCAGCGCCAGGAACGCTTCTCCCGTGAGGAACTAAGCATGCTGGCGGAGACACTCCAGGACAATGCGGCGGTGGTGTTCTCCACCGAAATGACCAGGGCGGCGATTTAAAAAAAAAAAAGCCATATGAGCCATGGTGGCACAGCGCGTCAGCGCAGTGGGGACCGTACCCCGCAACCCACAGCAGTGCAGGAAGCGGTGGGATGACTTGAGGCTCTGCGTCCGAAGCATCATCTCTGCCAATCACAACCTGGCCCAGGCTACCGGGGGAGGAGCTGACTCCCCAATAAAACACCAACCGTGGGAGGAAATATGTTGGGGTGTTCAGGGGGGGAGGCGGGAGGGGGTGTTGCACGACAATTTACAATTGAAATACACATTTTCCTTTTTCCAAAATCACATGTGTGGACATTTTCATTGCGTATGTGTGCTTTATTGGTGTACAGTCCACAGTGTGCATGTCCCAGAGACACACAGTGCCCCAAGTGCCGTCTCCATGTGATACACACCAGCCGTGTGTGCTAGAAGCATTGATTGATGATATCTTGACGCATTTCACGCCTCTCCTGTGCATCGCCTCCTCCATGAGGTGTGGCCCCATCTGCACCCTCCTCATCCTCATCGTCAGGTGGTTGCATTTCTGCGTCAGGGGGCAGGGGCACATTTCGTCTGACGCACATATTGTGTAGCATGACACATGCCATGACCATCTTTGCCACCTTCTCATGGCGGTACAGGAGTGCACCACCAGACCTGCTGAGGCAGCGAAACCGTGCCTTCAATAGGCCGAATGCCTGCTCAATGACCACACTAGTACGTGTATGTGCACGGTTGAAGTCCTCCTCATGCTGGTTCTGTGGGTTCCGGACTGGTGTAAGGAGCCACCTCTTCAGGGGATAGCCTGCATCACCTGTATGTTGGCGAGAATGCATGTGTCAGTCATGACGTCTAATTCAGAACATGATGTGCCACCATGGCTTGCATCCAAATATTACTTTGAACCACTTCTAAATGCACTAATTGATTCACACTATGCGACCCGTATATGCTCATGGCGCTCATGGCCTGTTTTGCATGCCATCAACCAATGTATGCAGAGGGCTCGAGTGCCTTGTGAGTGCCCATCCACTGTGTTCGTTCATGGCATTTGTTTTGGGGGCCTGGCACGTGTCCTGTGATGTCAATGCTCACATCATTGCAACATTGCTGTCGGCCTCATCATGACCCCAGTGAGCAATACTGATGTTGATAGGGACATTTTGGGCACCCTGCTGTCTGTGTAATGGTGTGTTGATGTTTCTGTCCGGCATGTGCCTCCTTCGTGCGCAGGTATGGGGGACAGGCCTTTTGGCTGATGGTGTTTGTTGATGTGCATGTAGGTGCATTTTGTAGAAGTCAATGTGGTCTGAATTGGTACAATGCACTTGCAGATGGTTGTGTCATGGTTGGGACACAACCTCATTCACATGGAAGGGCTGCATACATCAGGCATTGGGTTTACTGGTGTTGGGTGTAGTTTGTGTTGCTTTAGGGTATGATCTGGCTCCGTTGTCTCTGCTACTCACAGCCAGGTGGAGTATGCATCATTCCCCCCCCTTTCAGCCAGGTGGAGTATGCATCATTCCCCCCCTTTCAGCCAGGTGGAGTATGCATCATTCCTCCCCCCCTTTCAGCCAGGTGGAGTATGCATTGGTACGTCGTTCACCTACCCACTTCACATTCCCATGGTCATGACATTAGACTCACCGAGTAGTCAGGATCGTGGGCCTGCATGTTGCTCCATGTAGCGTGGTATTGTGGAGTTCCTCAGGACCATTGAATCATGGGTTGATCCGGGGAATCGGGCACAACAATGTGTGATGATCTTGTTGGAGTCACAGACCATTTGCACGTTGATTGAGTGGAATTGTTTCCGGTTGCGGTACGGTACCTCCATGGCACGTGGAACCACCAACTCAACATGGGTGCAGTCGATGGCACCAATGCAACCAGGTAAGCCGGCTAGTGCATGGAAACCCACTTTGGTGTTTGCAATCTCCTGGGCAGTCCGTGGTAATGAGATGTGGTCGTCTGTGTGCTTGAGGAGGGCATCGAGCACGTGGATAAGCGTACGTGAGAATAATGGTTGTGAAATGCCATGCAAGTGCCCCACTGTGTGCTGGTAGGTGCCTGTGGCCAGGAAGTGGAGTACAGACACTACCTTCAGTAGGGGTGGGATGGCGGTTGGTGTTTCTATCATGCTGACGATGTCGTTGTCTGTCATGTCTACTATGGCGGTGATGGTGTCCAGGTCCAAACGGTACAGGGTGTGGATCTGCTCAGCAGTGAGGTTGAATGGACTGGCTCTGATGCGTGGGATTGGGGGCTGCCTGCGTGGTGGCACTGGCTGTGCTTGTGGGGCTTGCTGGCCCTGCCTTGCCTTCCTTCTCCTCCTGCGTCTCCTCTGTGCTGCCTGTTGTTGTTTTTGTTGTTGTTGCTGTTGTTGTTGTTGTTGTTGTAGTAGCACTTGCATTGCTATCAGGTCCTCCAGCCCCAACATGGCTAGTCCTATTGGTATCATTGTGGAGTGTGACTGGGTGTGGGAAGGGGTGGGGTGTGCTCTTTTTGTACTTCCTGAGTCTGTATTGCCTCCACCTGTGCTGTTCCTGTGCACCTGTGGCAGCTGGATTCACTTTCCATGGCCATTTACGGTTGGTTCGCGGTGGCGGAATTAGCACCATGGCGGTAAAGAACTTAACGGGCTGGGTGATGGCGTTAGGTGCATGTCCGCTTGGGTCGGCATTTGCATGCCTTTCCGCCATGCCGGTAATTACGGTGTGGGAGGTCGCGTGCGCGCGTCCTTGGAGCAGTTAGCGGCAGCGTTAACTACGATGCCGCTAATGGCATCATAGTTAATGGTCACGGGTCAGGTTCGGACCTGGCGGAAACGATGGCGGTAATCATTTACCGCCATCGTTTTTCACTTACCGCCAGGGTCGTAATGAGGCCCACTGAATAGCTCCTTGGTGTTGGATTTGGCGTTGGAGATTCTATTGTTGTAGTTTTCCCTTTTGGGGGGTAAAATCGCAGTTTTGTACACAGTGGAGGTAGATGTGAATTTATCCTTGTTCTGCACTGATGTTTTTTTTCCAGGAAGCCTCTGCATCTCTCTTAGATTTGTGTAGGGTTTTCAACTCAGCAGAAAAGCAGTATAATTCAACTATATTGTTAGGGAGAATTCTGATAAATGTGCTAATTTCCCTTACCTTTTAAGACCCCTAACACTTTGCTGGATTTCTAGGACTTTAATTTTTACCTGGAAAGAGTGTGAGCCTTTTTTCCCAATCTTTCATGTATATTGATGTGTGTTTTACTTTTGTGTTCTTTGGATATGGAGTTCTAGACAACTCCTTAGGCATCATCTTTTTCTTGTGTGTCACACAGCACCCTCATTGCAGTGGCACAGGGATGTCTTTTAGACTTCCCAAGGTTTAAATACCTTCTATGGGACTGACTACTGTCTCCCAGTGAATATAAAGTTAAATTGAAGTTGCTAGTCTTTTTAAACTGTTAGACCCAGCACACACTGCCTTACAGCAGAGCTCTGGAGGGAATACCTAGTGTTCCTTATGCCTAGAAAACTGATGTAGCCCTCAAAAGCTATCCTTTCCTCTCAAAATGGCTGGGGCAGTGGTATTACCACGATTTCCCCGACCACGCCCTGTTTAAACGCTCCGGTAGCTGAAATCCACCGGCGCCATCTTTTGCAAGATGGCGTGTGAGCCCCCTCTGTAAAAACAGGTTCCAATCGACTTTTTTCACCATTTCTTTTTGGAAATGTCCTTCTACTGTTTGTCTCTGTGCACCAAACTGGGTTTCGTCCCTTTGTTCATTTGCCTTTGGCAGGCTTCTGTACTGAAGCCCCCCTCTGGTGCCCGAGTGTCTGGGCTGGACAGCAGTGATGGAGGTGCCTGAAACTCCCTGTGCTTAGTCTCCTAGGAGAGCTGAATGCACTCTGGCATGATTGGCTGGCTGACTGTCCATCAAGGACAGCTACCCTGCTCGGTGAGTGACAGCTAGGCTGGAATTAATGGGACAAAACTGTTTAAAAGCAGGTCTATGGGACTTGGAAAGCAGAGTCGACCACTGGAACGAAAGAACCGAATCTGAGCTGAAGGAAGACGACTGCTGTAACTCCTGGACCATTGGTTTGCACGGTGAAGCCCTGCTGCAGGTCCGAATTGCCTGAAACTCCCTCGACAGAGAAGCCCTTCAAGGAGCTAGACAAGGTATCTAGCTGTGAAGTGAAGGATTGCCACTTGAACAGAACGCTTACCTGATTTTAATTTCCAGCACACAGGACTGCGAGCTGAATCTCTTGCTGTGAATTTCCCTGCTTCCTGGAAGAGGCGGGATCAGTCCGCGTCACGTGACTGATCACATGACACTTGGCGAGTATTTATTGTGGCTTAAACCACCCTTGCGGCGTTAAGCCCATCAGAGTCAAGTCCACTGGCTGTTGTGCGGCTGTTTGGCACTGGATGCGCGTGCACTCTGGTGATTAAAGTAAGAAGAGGTAGCTGTGGTCCCCCATTCTGCGTGTTGGCATGACACCCTGGATCACATAAAACAGTAATGACCAACAGTACATAAACTGATATACTCTGTAACCCATATTATTTTCATTGGGAGTTTTGTGTGATCAGGATCAGCAAACGGCGGGAGACTGCGGGGCAAGACCCTTTGATCCCAGCCGCTTCTTGGCCACATGCAACGAGTTGTTTTATATAATTTAAATTTGGTCTGTACGTCAGGTAATCTGTCGCAGTGTGAGTGCATTAGTGTAAGCTGAGTCACCCCGATTGTGAGAAGGTTGCTGAGGTGGCGAAGCAACAGGTGTGGTTCATCTGCGACTTCTTGTGCTCTTTTGATTAACCCTTTAAGTGCCATGGGTATTTCTCCCCAGTGCCAGAGCCTTTTTTGGTGATTTTGGTATGTGGCCATTGAATGGCTTGTAACTTTTTTGTTACATGAGATATCTCGGCCAAATTTGGTTCCTTTTTTTCCCACATGTAGGCGGTCGTAACGCCACCCAGGAATCCCAGGTTGCTGTAGGGGGGTGAGAGAAAATAAGGAAAAAGTGCGAAAATGTTGGGTTTTTTCAAAAAATGCCAATAAAATGATGTACAAAGAAGCCTGTGGTTTTTTCCTTGTAAGAGCTAGGAACAAATGGTTTGTTGTGCTGAGTTCCCCAATGTGTTGGCTTTCAGGAACAGGTTGAGTGGAAATGGAAAAAAATTATTTTGATGGGGTTATCAACCGTTTTGTGAGAGGTAGGCGATTTTTGCCATTTTTGCCAATTGGACATGCATGGACGGAATGGAAGAAAAGGGCAGGAAAGCCAAATTAGAGGACAGAAAGGCATATATTTCTGAAAAGTAGACCAAATTACAACTTTAGGAAGGGGTGATTTGCATAGGTCAGGCAACAACTAGGTAGGGGAAACTGCCATCGAATGGGGGAAAAGCGGGAAAATGACTGAAAAAAAAGGTATGTGTTGGACATGGTTGGCTTGGTACGGCAATGGCTTCTATGAATTTTGAGAAAAGCAATGCTCCGCTACATTCCCCCGACTCTTGCAGTTAGGAGAGCATACCATTTTTGTAGTGTTTTTACAAAACAAGCAATACCACAAGCCAAACACTGAGCCATGGTACACAGGAGTTTTATGCTCACGGCCTGACCAGACGCACTTAGCATGTGTAAATTGGGAAAACTAATGTGGTGAGGAACGGCAGACATACATTTTTTGAAAGAGCGCAGGCAGACCTTTTCAAGGGTAGGTGACTTGTGCAGGTTAAAAAAGTGTATGGTGGCTGAAGCAGCGACTAAATGTAGGTCACATTTGGGAAAAGAAAGGGTTGTGAGACAAAGGGCTCCAGCAAATGGGTCAAAACGTTATGAAAACCACACAAACACAACACATGGCCTACCGTCCCGCGTTCCCACAGGTGTCCCGATGAAAACGGTACCCCACATGTGTGGGTGCACCTACCTGGCCGCCAAGGGGAAAGCCTAAAACACAAGTAACCCCAAGTCTGTTTTCAGAGCAAAATCTCAGACATTCTGCCGACCGGCACAACGTACAGATATGGGCCTCGGGTGTCCAAGCCACCGAGGAAAACAGGGAACCCCATGCATTTCCGAAAAGAGAACACCCGTGGGAATCCGCAGAGGTATGATTTGTGCACATCGCCCCAGAATTTTCTACCCAGACAGCCCCGCAAAGTCCAAAATGTCGGGAGAAAAACGCTTTTTCTGCACATTTTGCTCGGCGCACCCATCGAAACACGCCCCCAACAACACATGGCCTACCGTCACGCGTTCCCACAGGTGTTCCGATGAAAACGGTACCTCACATGTGTGGGTGCACCTACCTGGCCGCCAAGGGGAAAGCCTAAAACACAAGTAACCCCAAGTCTGTTTTCACACCGGAAATGTCACACTCTCACATCATACAGATATGGGCCTCGGGTGTCCAAGCCACCAAGGAAAACAGGGAACCCCATGCATTTCTGAAAAGGGGACACCCGTGGGAATCCGCAGAGGTATGATATGCCCAAATCGCCCCAGAATTTATTACCCAGACACCCCCGCAAAGTCCGAAATGTGGGAAAAAATACGCATTTTCCGCACATTTTGCTCGGCTCACCCATCGAAACACGCCCCCAACAACACATGGCCTACCGTCCCGCATTCCCACAGGTGTCCTGATGAAAACGGTACCTCACATGTGTGGGTGCACCTACCTGGTCGCCAAGGGGAAAGCCGAAAACACAAGTAACCCCAAGTCTGTTTTCACACCGGAAATGTCACACTCTCACATCATACAGATATGGGCCTCGGGTGTCCAAGCCACCAAGGAAAACAGGGAACCACATGCATTTCCGAAAAGAGGACACCCGTGGGAATCCGCAGAGGTATGATATGCCCAAATCGCCCCAGAATTTATTACCCAGACACCCCCGCAAAGTCCGAAATGTGGGAAAAAATACGCAATTTCCGCACATTTCGCTCGGCTCACCCATCGAAACACGCCCCCAACAACACATGGCCTACCGTCCCGCGTTCCCACAGGTGTCCCGATGAAAACGGTACCTCACATGTGTGGGTGCACCTACCTGGCCGCCAAGGGGAAAGCCTAAAACACAAGTAACCCCAAGTCTGTTTTCAGAGGGAAATCTCAGACGTTCTGCCAACCGGCACAACGTACAGATATGGGCCTCGGGTGTCCAAGCCACCGAGGAAAACAGGGAACCCCATGCATTTCCGAAAAGAGGACACCCATGGGAATCCGCAGAGGTATGATTTGCGCACATAGCCCCAGATTTTTTTACCCAGACACCTCTGCAAAGTCCGAAAAGTGCGGAAAAAAATGCTTTTTCCGCACATTTCGCTCGACGCACCCATCGAAACACGCCCCCAACAACACATAGCCTACCGTCAAGCATTCCCACAGGTGTCCCGATGAAAACGGTACCTCACATGTGTGGGTGCACCTACCTGGCCGCCAAGGGGAAAGCCTAAAACACAAGTAACCCCAAGACTGTTTTCAGAGGGAAATCTCAGACATTCTGCTGACCGGCACAACGTACTGATATGGGCCTCGGGTGTCCAAGCCACCGAGGAAAACAGGGAACCCCATGCATTTCCGAAAAGAGGACACCCGTGGGAATCCGCAGAGGTATGATTTGCGCACATCGCCCCCGAATTTTTTACCCAGACAGCCCCGCAAAGTCCGAAATGTGGGGAAAAAAACGCATTTTCCGCACATTTCGCTCGACGCACCCATCGAAACACGCCCCCAACAACACATGGCCTACCGACACGCGTTCCCACAGGTGTCCCGATGAAAACGGTACCTCGCATGTGTGGGTGAACCTACCTGGCCGCCAAGGGGAAAGCCTAAAACACAAGTAACCCCAAGTCTGTTTTCAGAGAGAAATCTCAGACATTCTGCTGACCGGCACAACGTACAGATATGGGCCTCGGGTGTCCAAGCCACCGAGGAAAACAGGGAACCCCATGCATTTCCGAAAAGAGGACACCCGTGGGAATCCGCAGAGGTATGATTTGCGCACATCGCCCCAGATTTTATTACCCAGACACCCCTGCAAAGTCCGAAATTTGGGGAAAAAATGCATTTTCCGCACATTTCGCTCAAAGCACCCATCGAAACACGCCCCCAACAACTCATGGCCTACAGTCCCGCGTTCCCACAGGTGTCCCGATGAAAACGGTACCTCACATGTGTGGGGGCACCTACCTGGCCGCCAAGGGGAAAGCCTAAAACACAAGTAACCCCAAGTCTGTTTTCAGAGGGAAATCTCAGACATTCTGCCAACCGGCACAATGTACAGATATGGGCCTCGGGTGTCCAAGCCACCGAGGAAAACAGGGAACCCCATGCATTTCCGAAAAGAGGACACCCGTGGGAATCTGCAGAGGTATGATTTGCGCACATCGCCCCAGATTTGTTTACCCAGACACCCCTGCAAAGTCCGAAATGTTGGGAAAAAAACGCTTTTTCCGCACATTTTGCTCGACGCACCCATCGAAACACGCCCCCAACAAAACATGGCCTACTGTCACGCGTTCCCACAGGTGTCCCGATGAAAACGGTACCTCACATGTGTGGTTGCACCTACCTGGCCGCCAAGGGGAAAGCCTAAAACACAAGTAACCCCAAGTCTGTTTTCAGAGGGAAATCTCAGACATTCTGCCGACCGGCACAACGTACAGATATGGGCCTCGGGTGTCCAAGCCACCAAGGAAAACAGGGAACCCCATTCATTTCCGAAAAGAGGACACCCGTGGGAATCCGCAGAGGTATGATTTGCGCACATCGCCCCAGATTTTTTTACCCAGACACCCCTGCAAAGTCCGAAATGTGGGGAAAAAAACGCTTTTTCCGCACATTTCGCTCGATGCACCCATCAAAACACGCCCCCAACAACACATGGCCTACCGTCACTCGTTCCCACAGGTGTCCCAATGAAAACGGTACCTCACATGCGTGGGTGCACCTACCTGGCCGCCAAGGGGAAAGCCTAAACCACAAGTAACCCCAAGTCTGTTTTCAGAGGGAAATCTCAGACATTCTGCCGACCGGCACAACGTACAGATATGGGCCTCGGGTGTCCAAGCCACCGAGGAAAACAGGGAACCCCATGCATTTCCAAAAAGAGGACACCCGTGGGAATCCGCAGAGGTATGATTTGCGCACATCGCCCCAGATTTCTTTACCCAGACACCCCTGCAAAGTCTGAAATGTGGGGAAAAAAACGCTTTTTCCGCACATTTCGCTCGACGCACCCATCAAAACACGCCCCCAACAACACATGGCCTACCGTCACACGTTCCCACAGGTGTCCCGATGAAAACGGTACCTCACATGTGTGGGTGCACCTACCTGGCCGCCAAGGGGAAAGCCTAAACCACAAGTATCCCCAAGTCTGTTTTCAGAGGGAAATCTCAGACATTCTGCCGACCGGCATAACGTACAGATATGGGCCTCGGGTGTCCAAGCCACCAAGGAAAACAGGGAACCCATGCATTTTCAAAAAGAGGACACCCGTGGGAATCCACAGAGGTGTGATTTGCGCACATCGCCCCAGATTTTTTTACCCAGACACCCCTGCAAAGTCCGAAATGTGGGGAAAAAAACGCTTTTTCCGCACATTTCGCTCGACGCACTCATCGAAACACGCCCCCAACAACACATGGCCTACCGTCACGCGTTCCCACAGGTGTCCCGATGAAAACGGTACCTCACATGCGTGGGTGCACCTACCTGGCCGCCAAGGGGAAAGCCTAAAACACAAGTAACCCCAAGTCTGTTTTCAGAGAGAAATCTCAGACATTCTGCCGACCGGCACAACGTACAGATATGGGCCTCGGGTGTCCAAGCCACCGAGGAAAACAGGGAACCCCATGCATTTTCGAAAAGAGGACACCCGTGGGAATCCGCAGAGGTGTGATTTGCGCACATCGCCCCAGATTTTTTTACCCAGACACCCCTGCAAATTCCGAAATGTGGGGAAAAAATGCTTTTTCCGCACATTTCGCTCGACGCACCCATCGAAACACGCCCCCAACAACACATGGCCTACCGTCCCGCGTTCCCACAGGTGTCCCGATGAAAACGGTACCTCACATGTGTGGGTGCACCTACCTGGCCGCCAAGGGGAAAGCCTAAAACACAAGTAACCCCAAGTCTGTTTTCAGAGGGAAATCTCAGACATTCTGCTGACCGGCACAACGTACAGATATGGGCCTCGGGTGTCCACGCCACCAAGGAAAACAGGGAACCCCATGCATTTCCGAAAAGAGGACACCCGTGGGAATCCGCAGAGGTATGATTTGCGCACATCGCCCCAGAATTTTTTACCCAGACACCCCTGCAAAGTCCGAAATGTGCACCCACGCATGTGAGGTACCGTTTTCATCGGGACACCTGTGGGAACGCGGGACGGTAGGCCATGTGTTGTTGGGGGCGTGTTTCGATGGGTGCGTCGAGCGAAATGTGCGGAAAAAGCATTTTTTCCCCACATTTCGGACTTTGCAGGGCTGTCGGGGTAATAAATTCTGGGCCGATGTGCGCAAATCATACCTCTGCGGATTCCCACGGGTGTCTCTTTTCGGAAATGCATGGGGGTTCCTGTTTTTCTTGGTGGCTGAAGCACCCCAGGCCTAAATCTGTCGGTTGCCTCCCCAAACCCTTTGGGGGGGATAGCAGTGTTTTAGGCTTTTCCCTTGGCGGCCAGGTAGGTGCACCCACACATGTGAGGTACCGTTTTCATCGGGACACCTGTGGGAATGCGTGACGGTAGGCCATGTGTTGTTGGGGGCGTGTTTCGATGGGTGCGTCGAGCAAAATGTGCAGAAAAAGCGTTTTTTCCCCACATTTCGGACTTTGCGGGGGTGTCTGGGTAATAAATTCTGGGGCGATGTGCGCAAATCATACCTCTGCGGATTCCCACGGGTGTCCTCTTTTCGGAAATGCATGGGGCTCCCTGTTTTCCTCGGTGGCTTGGACACCCGAGGCCCATATCTGTATGTTGTGCCGGTCGGCAGAATGGCTGAGATTCCCCTCTGCAAACAGACTGGGGGTTGCTTGCGTTTTCGGCTTGCCCCTTGCCAGCCAGGTAGGTGCACCCACGCATATGAGGTACCGTTTTCATCGGGACACCTGTGGGAACGCCGGACGGTAGGCCATGTGTTGTTGGGGGCGTGTTTCGATGGGTGCGTCGAGCGAAATGTGCGGAAAAAGCGTTTTTTCCCCACATTTCGGACTTTGCAGGGCTGTCGGGGTAATAAATTCTGGGCCGATGTGCGCAAATCATACCTCTGCGGATTCCCACGGGGTGTCCTCTTTTCGGAAATGCATGGGGGTTCCTGTTTTTCTTGGTGGCTGAAGCACCCCAGGCCTAAATCTGTCGGTTGCCTCCCCAAACCCTTTGGGGGGGATAGCAGTGTTTTAGGCTTTCCCCTTGGCGGCCAGGTAGGTGCACCCACACATGTGAGGTATCGTTTTCATCGGGACACCTGTGGGAATGCGTGACGGTAGGCCATGTGTTGTTGGGGGCGTGTTTCGATGGGTGCGTCGAGCGAAATGTGCAGAAAAAGCATTTTTTCCCCACATTTCGGACTTTGCGGGGGTGTCTGGGTAATAAATTCTGGGGCGATGTGCGCAAATCATACCTCTGCGGATTCCCACGGGTGTCCTCTTTTCGGAAATGCATGGGGCTCCCTGTTTTCCTCGGTGGCTTGGACACCCGAGGCCCATATCTGTATGTTGTGCCGGTCGGCAGAATGGCTGAGATTCCCCTCTGCAAACAGACTGGGGGTTGCTTGCGTTTTCGGCTTGCCCCTTACCAGCAAGGTAGGTGCACCCACACATGTAAGGTACCGTTTTCATCGGGACACCTGTGGGAACGCGGGACGGTAGGCCATGTGTTGTTGGGGGCGTGTTTCGATGGGTGCGTCGAGCGAAATGTGCAGAAAAAGCGTTTTTTCCCCACATTTCGGACTTTGCAGGGCTGTCGGGGTAATAAATTCTGGGCCGATGTGCGCAAATCATACCTCTCCGGATTCCCACGGGTGTCCTCTTTTTGGAAATGCATGGGGGTTCCTGTTTTTCTTGGTGGCTGAAGCACCCCAGGCCTAAATCTGTCGGTTGCCTCCCCAAACCCTTTGGGGGGGGGATAGCAGTGTTTTAGGCTTTCCCCTTGGCGGCCAGGTAGGTGCACCCACACATGTGAGGTACCGTTTTCATCGGGACACCTGTGGGAATGTGTGACGGTAGGCCATGTGTTGTTGGGGGTGTGTTTCGATGGGTGCGTCGAGCGAAATGTGCAGAAAAAGCGTTTTTTCCCCACATTTCGGACTTTGCGGGGGTGTCTGGGTAATAAATTCTGGGGCGATGTGCGCAAATCATACCTCTGCGGATTCCCACGGGTGTCCTCTTTTCTGAAATGCATAGGGCTCCCTGTTTTCCTCGGTGGCTTGGACACCCGAGGCCCATATCTGTATGTTGTGCCGGTCGGCAGAATGGCTGAGATTCCCCTCTGCAAACAGACTGGGGGTTGCTTGCGTTTTCGGCTTGCCCCTTGCCAGCCAGGTAGGTGCACCCACGCATGTGAGGTACCGTTTTCATTGGGACACCTGTGGGAACGCGGGACGGTAGGCCATGTGTTGTTGGGGGCGTGTTTCGATTGGTGCGTCGAGCAAAATGTGCGGAAAAAGCGTTTTTTCCCCACATTTCGGACTTTGCAGGGCTGTCGGGGTAATAAATTCTGGGCCGATGTGCACAAATCATACCTCTGCGGATTCCCACGGGTGTCCTCTTTTCGGAAATGCATGGGGGTTCCTGTTTTTCTTGGTGACTGAAGCACCCCAGGCCTAAATCTGTCGGTTGCCTCCCCAAACCCTTTGGGGGGGATAGCAGTGTTTTAGGCTTTCCCCTTGGCGGCCAGGTAGGTGCACCCACACATGTGAGGTACCGTTTTCATCGGGACACCTGTGGGAAAGCAGGACGGTAGGCCATGTGTTGTTGGGGGCGTGTTTTGATGGGTGCGTCGAGCGAAATGTGCGGAAAATGCGTTTTTTTCCCCACATTTCGGACTTTGCGGGGGTGTCTGGGTAATAAATTCTGGGGCGATGTGCACAAATCATACCTCTGCGGATTCCCACGGGTGTCCTCTTTTCGGAAATGCATGGGGTTCCCTGTTTTCCTCGGTGGCTTGGACACCCGAGGCCCATATCTGTATGTTGTGCCGGTCGGCAGAATGGCTGAGATTCCCCTCTGCAAACAGACTGGGGGTTGCTTGCCTTTTCGGCTTGCCCCTTGCCAGCCAGGTAGGTGCACCCACACATGCGAGGTACCTTTTTCGTCGGGACACCTGTGGGAACACGAGAAGGTATGACATCTGCTGTTGGCGATGTGTTTCGGTGAGTGGACACAGGGAAATGTCTCTGAAATTGGCCGGAAATTAAGACAATTCTCAGACATTTCGCTCTGGCCACCCACCGAAACACACTGCCAACAACACATGGCCTACCTTCCCGCGTCCCCACACGTGTCCCGATGAAAACGGTACCTCACATGTGTGGGTGCACCTACCGGGGGCGCAAAAGGAAAAGGGTAACCGACTGGGAACCCCAAGCCATTCGCCACTGCCCATTTTGTTCATGTGGGCAACCTACAGATTTGGGCCTAGGGTGTCGCAGCCAGCAAGGGAAACAGGGAACCCCATGCATTTCCCAAAAGAGGACACCCCTGGGAATCCACAGAGGTCTGCCTTGCGCAAATTGCCCCAGTTTTTATTAGCCACAATCCCCGACAAAGTGTGATATTTGGTGGGGAAAAAACACAATGTTCACTTTGTCTGGGGTTCTGGGTAATAAATTCTGGCCCGCTTCACGCAAATCAGACCTCTGTGCTTTCCCACGGGTGTCCTCTTTTGGGAAATGCATGGGGTTCCCTGTTTTCCTTGCTGGCTTCGACACCCTAGGCCCAAATCTGTAGGTTGCACACATGAACAAATTGTGCTTGCCAAACCTTAGTTGGAAGGAGCCAGATTTGGGTTCCTGTCCAAAGTACGCCGGAAGCGGATGGGGTTTTCCAGACGTTTTTTTTTGTAAGGCAATCCCGAACAGGAGCAAGCTGCACTCCCATAGGGGAGTGACCCAGAGTGCTCCACCCTTCTTCTCCATGGCCCGCCTCAGCTAGAGGCGGTGGAGTGGCATTCCTTTCCAAGATGCGCCTGCTTTGGAAGAAACAAGCATTGCGTTACTTTACAAGGCACACCACGCGCAGAGGGAGCTAGACTGCCTTTTCCTTATGAGGCAGACCTGAAGTGAAAGGTACCGGGGGTGATGTCTCTTTCCCAGGCAGGCCTCAAGTGGAGGGGGCAGGACTAGCATTGCTTGCCAAAGCACGCCAAAGGGGAGTAAAGCAGAGTGCTGTCCCCACCTACTCCAAGGTACACCTCAAGTGGAGGGAGCTAGAGTGGCATTCCTTTCCAAGATGTGCCTGCTTTGGAAGAAACAAGCATTGCGTTACTTTGCAAGGCACACCACGCGCAGAGGGAGCTAGACTGCCTTTTCCTTATGAGGCAGACCTGAAGTGAAAGGTACCGGGGGTGATGTCTCTTTCCCAGGCAGGCCTCAAGTGGAGGGGGCAGGACTAGCATTGCTTGCCAAAGCACGCCAAAGGGGAGTAAAGCAGAGTGCTGTCCCCACCTACTCCAAGGCACACCTCAAGTGGAGGGAGCTAGAGTGGCATTCCTTTCCAAGATGCGCCTGCTTTGGAAGAAACAAGCATTGTGTTACTTTGCAAGGCACACCACGCGCAGAGGGAGCTAGACTGCCTTTTCCTTATGAGGCGGACCTGAAGGGAAAGGTACCGCGGGTGATGTCTCTTTCCCAGGCAGGCCTCAAGTGGAGGGGGCAGGACTAGCATTGCTTGCCAAAGCACGCCAAAGGGGAAAGACCCGCATGGCACAACTTAAGTACAGGGACTCATAATGATTACTATTTCGTAGGCACGCCTCCAATGGAAGGAGCCTGATTAGCGTTCCTTTGCAAGTCACGCTTTGAGCTGAGGGATCTAGACTGATGTAGATTTTCTTGGCAGGCCTCAAGGGAAAGCTACGGCTGTGGTTGCCTTTCCAAGGCAGGCCTCAAGTGGAGGAAGCAGGACTAGCGATGCTCGTGAACGCACGCTAAATCAAGTGAAGTGAGTTGACATCCTGTTGCATTTTCATTGAAGGTACACCTCCAGGGCAGGGTGCAAGAGTGCCATTCCTTTACAAGACATGCACGATTTCAGTGGCTAAGGGTCCCTTTCAAGGAATGATGGGCATTTTCGGAAATCAGTCGATCTCCCAATAATTTTCCTTTGTATGATACAAAAGGAAACAAGGCTGAAAGCAGAGGGCAGGCTGGGAAGGGCATTGGGGACAGTACACCCGAGTATCCTTCCTCTTTCCTTGTTTTGTACACACCTTACATTTTCGGTACGGTTGTGCCTTCGTGGCAGTGGGAGGAACATAATCACCAAAGTGTCGCTCTTGCAATCTGGCCACATCTTCGACCTCTGGAAAGGAGGGAATTTGTACATGAACATTAGCCAGAGATTGAACAATTTCTAATTCAAAATCCAAAAAGGAGAGCTTGTTTTCTGGAGTAGCTGCACGGTACACCACATAAGCATTGTACGTTGCCATATGCACAATGTGTGTGGCTAACTTTTTGTACCAGAAACGCGACTTGCGTTCAGCGTGGTATGACTCAAGCACTTGGCCATTTTTGTCTACTCCACCCATGTACTTGTTGTAATCCAGAATGCAATTGGGCTTCAACACTTGCTGAGTCTGCCTGCGCAGAGGGACAGCTGAAGTACTTTCATCATGAATAGTACTTAGCATGTACACATCCCTTTTGTCGCAGAATTTCACTGCTAACAATTCATCCTGCCGCAATGCCATACATTGTCCCTTGGCCAACTTCTTACACACAAGTTGTCTGGGGAAGCCTTTGCAGTTACTGCGGATTGTACCGCATGCCAGTGTGCCCACATTGAACAATTCCTTGAACAGTGGAATTCCGGTGTAGAAATTGTCTACATACAAATGATGTCCCTTGTGGAGCCATGGTGTGAGAAGATCCCAAACAATCTTCTCACTTGTCCCTAAATGGGCTGGGCAGCCCGGAGGGTTTAGGGTAGAGTCTTTACCGGTGTAGACTCTCATGCTGCCGACATACCCAGTGGTACTTTCACACAACATGTACATTTTAATCCCATATCGTGATCTCTTGCTAGGAATGTATTGCCTGAATACAAGGCGACCTTTGAACAACACCAACGATTCATCAATGGATATGTTCTGGCTAGGAACATACACCTCTGCAAATCGGTGAGTGAAGTGGTCAGAAATGGCTTAAGTTAGAACAGCCTATCAAAGTTTGGGTCCGTTTTGAGTAATGCTGCCGAGTTGTCATTGAAGTGCAACATACGGTGCAGTGCTTGAAAGCGATTTCTGCTCATTGTAGCTGAAAAAAACGGGCAATAAAGTGGTGCTACAGTAGACCAGTATATTGCGACAGACGGCTTGTGTCCAATTCCCCTGAGCAAAATGAGACCCCAAAACTGTCTCATTTCAACATCGTTTGTGGGTACCCATGCTTGTGCTCTGGAGTGGGGTTTCAGAGTGGGACCCCTAGACCTCATGAACTGTGCAGCGTATAAATTGGTTTGCTGAACCACATCTGCAATGAACCCATCATCAACAAAAAGGTTGAAAAAATCAATAGGCTGAAACCCTTCTGTATTCACTCTGCACCCTGATATACCAGTGAAAGGGGGCACAACAGGCTGAGCCATTGCTGGAGGCACCCAGAGCGACTCTTGAGTCATGTCAGGAACTGCCACATTGCGTGGCCGTCTTGCACGTCCCCTCCCCCTTACAGGTCCCCTGCGTGTGGGAAGTGTGCGAAAAGGTGGACGCACTCTTCCTTCCTCTTCATCATCAGATGATGACGATGATGAGTGGGAGGAGGAACTTTCGTCAATGGCCATCTCACTTCCCCAATCACTTCCCTCGTGCCCCTCAGAAGCACTATCTGTTTCAGAATGCATGTACACATCTGTGCCTTGCTCTGAGCCAGACTCCATCACTGCAGCTAATGCCTCCGCACCAGACATTGATCGCCGAGAAGCCATGAGTACCTTCGCTATGGAACCCTTCACAACCCAAAGACCAGATGAAGACTGAAACAAGAATTATGTGTGCTTCTGAAAGTATGGAACGTAGCACAGTAAGTGGTATTCAGTGCCACAAACCTACTCCACACAAGTACACCAAAAGGTCCAGACTTTGCTCACAAACTGTAGCAGCCCTCTGCAATATGACGTACTCCCTGCACGCTACAATAAACGGAGAAGTACTTTGCAAACACTCACGTGAAATGCTAAGGACCAGCTGACTGCTTTCCTACAAGTGGGTAGACAGCTACAACACACCTGCACCTAAAAGAAAGAGAACAAAAAATCTATGGACAATGTACTATTCCGCTAAACTGTACAGAAATACAAGCGTGCGGACGAGGATTTCAGCCACACTACCTATTCAGAAACAGCCAACATGCTTTGCACCATGCCCTCCTCCATGGGATGCTTGTGGATGGGAAATCGAGGTGAGAAGGAACCATGCAACGCATTAGTGATTGGGTGAGTTGAAAAGCCATAGGCAATGAAGAAGCAGAAAGGGAATATAAATAAAGTACACGGCTGGCCCTTCCGGGCAACTGCTGCCACACTTTTGACAAAAACACCTGCTCATTCATATAGGGTGTCTATTGTAAGGGGAAAGCTCACAAGGACAAAATTATTGCAAGGCCAAGCAAATTGATGTAGGCTGAAGCAAGCAGTGATGGGTACCTAAGAAATAAGTAGCATAAACATACTGAATGCTTTGACATGCCATGAATGCAAACAATTGCTAGAAAGTGGAAGTCTCACTGCCAAGATACTTACTACCATTTTTATTCACTTTTCACATCTTCCAGTGCGTCCATCAGTCACTGGGCAAACCCCCCTAAAATAGCGTCTGGGCAAAATCCATTATGTTTCCAATGAACAGCTCAATGCCTGTTTTGGAAAGGTGCACCCCATCTCTGTGAAACATCACAGCACCTTTGATATTGCCATGGTGAATGGTCCGTATTCTGGTGTTGCCCTCTGTCAGTCTAGTGAACTCGCCATTCAGTTTCCACACCGAGCGGTTGATGGCCCTTCTATTCCCTTGAGTTCTCCAATCCATCCTGGGAATCATCTGGGACCAGGCCACCACAGTGTTTGGAAACCTCTGTGCAATCCATTCAAGGTCTGCCATGAGCTGCTCCCGTACCCCCTTCCGTCCCACAGACGCAAAATCATTTCCTCCCAGGTGAACCACTATAAGGTCAGGGGGGGGCCTTTCCTTTTGCTTGGGCAGCGATGATGGCTCCTCGGAGCTGGTGAAGGCGCATCCCCCCCACCCCAAACCAATGCACTGCAAGGCCATCCCTTCCAGACCCAGACGTAGGTGGCCCTCGGAAAAGTCATGCAGCCCTTTGGATATAAGAGTGGCCGAAAATCCACACAACCCTCATCCTCACTAGGAAATGGAAACAGGAAAACCCCCATGATTATGGCTACACATACATTTTACCAAATTACACAACAATTGCGCCAATACATGACTCTTGTAACAATCCCAGACACACACTTCACCCATTCGGAAACCACCTCTCATTTGAGATAACAGTAGGTCGACACATAATTGCCACATTATTTTCAGGGGAAGGAGGTGAAGAAGATAGTATGTCACCTTGTGACAATAACACAGTTGTGCTGGCGCAATTGTAATCAGTAAAAGTTGTCTGCTCCTATGGCCCACCGCCTGCCCAGCACGTGGTAAGGTGACTTGCACATGCTACATCGTTACAATTTGGCAGGGTGACTAGTCTCACAGAGGATATGAAGTCCACAGGAAGTGTGCTTTGTACGCTCTCTGAATATAGGTACCCTGACAGAATGTGCCACATTTACCACAAATGGGTGGACCTTCAGACACTTTCAATGTGAGTGTTTCGGCCATAGCTCCAGGACCACTGGTGAACTTGGGGGCACTTCACTACCAAGGAAGGGAGGTGGCCAAGGTCACACCCATCACCCACCACTACCCTACATAGCTTCCTGGTCAGCACCACAGCTTTCCTCTCCTGGAAGGGATTGGACCCTGCCAGAGCACCCTGCACCCACTGCTGAATTTGGAGGAAAAAATATCCACCTGGGGGACGGACGCCCAAGGCCAATGACACCCCCCTCTCTAGCTACCCTGCGTTACAGTTTTTCCCCCTTGCAAAAGGATGGGGACCCTGACAGGGCACACTGGGACCACTGCTGGAATTGGACCACAGAAATGGTGAACTTTGCAGTGAAAGGAATGAGCTCTGTAACAAGTGTGCATAGCATGCTCAGAAAAAATGACCATCTATATAACTACTGGAAAAAATGTTTTAAAATTTGCTGCTACTTATGTCGGCCAAACCTTTCCTTCTGCAAGGCAGCTGCCTTACTCAATGCAAGGCACACCCATCACTGGCCCCCGACCCTCCCCACTACCCTTTCCCACCCTTATCACTGACAATGCAGCCACAATTCCTTCCACCGCAGTAACCCTCCACCCCCACATTACCAAGTAATAAATGTTGTACTTACATAAGTCAGCAATAGCTTTTCAGTAGCCGCAACTGCAAAGGAAACATAAAAGAATTAAAATCAATGCTTTGCCTACCAATTACACATCCAAACTGTCTGGCAACTATCTGTACATTTTTCACATCCTTCCACCAGTTCCATGACACTTCTCAGTCATCTACCACTACGGAAGGCTAGACTGCACACGGATTGGAAATGGAAATAAGACAAGTGGGCATATGGAATCCTGCAGAAAAAAAATAAAAATAAATAAATCCCGGAAATCTGGCACCAAACCATCACTGTTTGGAAACATCTGTGCTATCCATTCCAGTTCCTCCATTAGCAGCTCATGTATCCCTTCCCCTCCCACAGACGCTAAATCTTTTCCTCCCAGGTGCACCACTGTAGGGTGGGGGGGTTGCATCTCCTTTTGCATGGACATCGCTGATGGCTCCTCTGAGCTGGTGAAAGCACTTCCCCCTAACCCCAAACCAATGCACCAGGAGGGCATCCCTTTGAGAGCCAGATGTGGTTGGCCCTCGGAAAATCGTGCAGCCCTTTGGGTGAAAGAGTAGGCAATTATCTACACAACCCTCATCGTCACTATGATATGGAAACAAGTGAACCCCCATGAATATGCCTATACATACAGTTTACCAACTAGCTGAATGATTGCGTGAACACATGGCTCTTGTAACAATCCCAGAAACACACTTCACCCATTCGGACATGCACCTCTCATGTGAATTTACAGTAGGTCATTACGTAATTGGCACTTGTGTTTTAGGGGAAGGAGGTGGGAAAGAGGTGAAGAAGACAGTATGTCACCTTGTGCCAATAACACAGTTTTGCTGGGGCAATTGTAATCAGTAAAGGTTGTCTGCTCCTGTGGCCCACCGCCTGCACTGCACGGTGGTAAGGTGACTTCCACATGCTACACCATTACCTTTTGGCAGGGTGACTAGTCTGACAGAGGATATGACCTGTGCAGCAAGGGTGCTTTGTAACCTCTCCGAATATAGTTACTCTGACAGAATTTGCGGCATTCATTACACATGCATGCAAATTTGAACACTTTGATTGTGAGAAATTGGGGTGCAGCTCCTAAAGTACTGGTGAACTTGGGGCCATTCGACTACCAAGGCAGAGAGGCAGCCAAGGTCACACACATCAACCACCACCACCCTACATCTCTGCCTGGCCAGCACTGCAGCTTTCCCCTCTAGGACGGGATGGGGACCGTGCCGGGGCACCCTGCACCCACTGCTGCTTTTGAGGGACAAAATATCCATCTGGGAGATGGACGCCCAAGGCCAATGACTTCACCCCCCACCCCTCCTGCCCCTCTAGTTACCCTGCGATACAGCTTTTCCCCCTGCAAAAGGATGGGGAGCCTGGCGGGGCTCACTGGGACGACTGCTGGAAAAGGACCACAGAAATGTTGATCGTTGCAGTAAAAGTAGTGTTCTCTGTATCAAGTACGCGTACCATGCTCAGAACAAAATGACCATCTGCATTACTACCGGCAACATTTTTGAAAAGGAGCTGCTACTTATGTCGGCCAATTTTTCCTTCTGCAAAGCAGCCACATTCCTCAATGCAAGGCACTCCCATCATTGGCCCCCGAACCGCCCTACTACCCTTTCTCACCCATACCACTGACACTGCAGCCACAGTTTCTCCCACCACAGTAACCCTCCACCCGCACATTACCAAGTAATATATGTGGTACTTACATAAGTCAGCATAAGCTTTTCAGTAGCCGCAACTGCAACAGAAACATAAAATAATTACATTCAGTGCTTTGCCTACCAATAACACATCCAAACTGTCTGGCTACTATCTGTACATTTTTCAGCTCCTTCCACCACATACATGAAACTTCTCAGTCATCTACCTCCACAGAAGGCTGGACTGCACAGTGATAGCAAACTGGCATAAGACCAATGGGTGTATGGCAACCCCCAGCACACAAAAAAAACATTGCACAGATGGCTAAGTGGCAAACTTCCCTCCCAGGGAAACAGCACTGTTCAGCTGCACTGGGGGGCGTTTTGTCCGCAACCCGGGCAAGTGTGTTCCTGGCCACCCCAATACCTCCCCAGAGCACCCACTTCCTTCACAACAGAACACTACAGGCCCTGTTCACCCCCATCCCAATAGCAATGTGCCCTCCACCCACTATAAAATGTTGGAATAAGCAAAATTTCATACGTACATAACAAGGGAGAAGCTTGAACTGCTCAAGACCTGTAAAGGGAATAACAAAACATATATTATCTGTGTCAGCCCACCCAAATACCAGACCACCCATATTGCCCCCCCCTGTTGCATTGGCCTGTACGTTTTGGGCACCCCGGCGCCAGACTGGCACACCAATGTGCCCCTCTACACCAAGCCAGGTATAGTAAACGAAGAACCCAATTCAAAATGGCAGGCTGCCCTTTTGTGGGGGCGGAGGGGCCCCCTACACCGCTGTGGAATTTTCTAACGTGAAGGGGGTTGCACCTCTCCACCACCACCCCAATTTGAGGGGCGGCCCATCTCATGTAGCCCTCCCAAGGGGCAGATAAGGGGGGAGGCTGTCCTGCACGCCTCCCTGGGCTCAGGCGTCCGTTCCTAGGAGCAGATATCTGGTCCCAGGGAGGGCTGCATGACATGGCACCCACTCCATTGTGGGCAGGGGGGGTTAACGTCCCATTCCTTTAGAAACTTTCCCAACCCTTTGGGGTGCCCCACCGCCCACCCCTAAAAAACCTTCCAACAATTTCACTTTTTTCCTTTGGTAACCCAACTCCCCTTTGTGCACAGGGGCACATTGGTGTGCCAATCTGGTGCCGGAGTGCCCAAACCTTACTGCCCCATCTATTGGGGGTCCTGCCCCACCTTTTGGGGTGCCCCCCCACCCCCAATGGCTGGGGGACACACCTCATGCAGGCCTCCCTGGGGGCAGATATCTGCGCCTAGGAAGGGGCATCTGACCCCAGGGAGGGATGCATGAGGTGGGGCCCCCCTATCTGCCCCCAGGGTGGGTTGCATGAGGTGGGGCCCTCCATTTGGGGTGGGGGGGGTTAAGGGCCACCCCCCGTTGCGGTACATCATTCGCTGCCAATTTAGGGTGACCCTCAGCCCCCCCTAAAAAGCAGCCTGTGATTTTGTATATTTTTTTTTGTTTACCCAACTTCGCTTGGTGCAGATGGCCACATTAGTGTGGCTATCTGCCCCCAGGGTGCCCAAACCCTACTGCCCCATCTATTGGGGGTCCTGCCCCACCTTTTGGGGTGCCCCCCCACCCCACCCCCAATGGCTGGGGGACACACCTCATGCAGGCCTCCCTGGGCCTCCTCCAAACGGCTGCGTGAGGTACACCCCACCTCCATTTGGTGGTCTAGTGGGTTGCTGGTCACGGATCGAGCGCTCTGCGCCGATCCGTGACCAGCAATGCCTCATATATGTGGTGTCCTTGGAAAGGGGGGAATCCCCCCTTTCCAAGGACACCATTTTTTACAAAATCCCTGGTGGTCTAGTGGGCCCCAGGGCCCCAAACCCACTCCCACCTCCCCCTTCCCTCTGATTTCATTTTTCTTCCCTCCCCACCCGTATTCACCCCTGGGGGCAGTGATCATCTGCCCCCAGGGGTCTCTGCCACTGTGGCCCCATGCCTTGGGGCCACGGGGGAGGGGGGCGCTTACCTAGTAAGCAGCCCCCCCTCCCCCTGCATCACAAATGGATCTTCATTGATCCACTGGCATTGCTGCCCGCGGATCGCGCGCCCTGCGCCCGATCCGCGGCCAGCAATGCCTCATATGTGGTGTCCTTGGAAAGGGGAGAAAGTCCCCTTTCCAGGGACACCACTTTTGTTCCATCCCTGGTGGTCCAGTGGGCCCCAGGGCCCCAAAACCCCTCCCACCTCCCTCCATCACTCGATTTTTTTTTTTTTTTTTTATTTCACCCCTGGGGGCAGTGATCATCTGCCCCCAGGGTTCTCTGCCGCAGTGGCCCCATGCCTTGGGGCCACGGGGGAGGGGAGGTGCTTACCTAGTAAGTAGCCCCCTCCTCCCCCTGCGTCACAAACGGATCTGTATTGATCCGGTGGCATTGCTGCCCACGGATCGCGCGCCCTGCGCCCGATCCGCAGGCAGCAATGCCACACAATGGGTATCGTTGGAAAGGGGAGAATCTCCCCTTTCCAACGATACCCGCCTCGATCTCCGGCTTGAAATACAGCCGGAGATCGAGGCGGACAAAGAAGGTCTCTTACCTTCTCTCTTCCCCGCAGCAGCCGAAAACGGCTGCTGCGGGGAATTTACTTTCAGTTTCACGTCGGCGTGCGTTACGCACGCCGACGTGAAACTGAAGGTAATCCAGCCCCCTGGCAGTGAGGGGGCTGGCAGTGAGGGGGGACCTCCCCCTCACATAGCCCGGGGGTCGGATTACAGTTTTGAGCGATCCCTGCTTTGGGATCGCTCAAAACAAGGTGCCGAAAAGGACGAGCTATCTCGTCCTTGGCACTGCGTGTGCACTGTCAAGGGCGAGATACCTCGCCCTTGGCACTTAAAGGGTTAAAAGAAGAGCAAATCTGGTTTGGCTGTTATGCTGACCAGATCTACGACCTTAGGCATGTCTTCAAAAGATCATTCTCCGTTGCTTACAGCTATCCACAATGATATGGGTTTGTCAGCCCAGCATGAGTGTGTGACTCTGGTACGGGATCCAGCTAAAAAAGGCGCAAGAGAAATGGTTCCAACACTATACTGCTCTCTATGAAGGTGAAACCCAGGAAAAAACACAAAAGAGAAACCTGACACAACTCCTTGGGCCCTGGACTTTGATAAAGATGACATCTTAATCTTAATTGAAAAACTCAGTACTTCTAGAGCAGCAGGCCCTAATGGCATCTCCAACAAATTGTTGAAAGTAAATTGTGAGGACTGGGCTGATCTAATATAGGCCCTATTTCAACAAATTATAAAAACAAAACAAATCCCAGCTATGTGGACTGAGGCTTATATCGTACCGATATACAAGAAGGGGGACCGGGAAAATCCCAGGCCAATAGCGCTTCTAGACTCAATTGGCAAGCTATTTGCATCACTTCTACTAAGAGACCTCAGAAAATGGGCTACCCAGGCCAAAATCTTAGATGAAAGACAGACAGCCTTCGTTAGTGGAGTTGGCACCGCCTTGAATCTTTTTTTGATTAATCTGTTGAAGGCAAATACACTAGCTGGGAAAAAAAAGCTTTATCTAGCTTTTATTGACCTCGAACAAGCCTTCAATGGAATTAATAGAGAACGTCTGTGGTCAAAAATGAGAAATTGGGGATGCTATTGGAAGCCATAAAAGCCCTATATACGGGCACCTCTATCAAGGTGCAAATTACAAGCAATGGGGGGCTATCTAGGAGGATCAGAACCTCCAGAGGAATTAAACAGGGCTGTGCATTAGCCCCCTTCCTCTTTGTGCTATATATGGCCGATATGAAAACTGCCCAAGACAAAATTTGTGCATTCCAGCCGAAGGTAAATGGAAGAGAGATACCGTGGATGCTATATGCTGATGACGCAGTATTCGTAGATCAAACACCAATAGGCCTACAAAGACGGATTGAGACCTTCAATAAATATCTAAAAGAAAACAGCATGAAATCAAGATCACAAGATCAAGATTTCTTGATCACAGTCAAGAAATCTGTGATCCTAACCATGAAATCTGGTATGGGAAGAAAATTTGCAGGAAAAACTGTGACATGGGAATTGGAAAACGAAAAATTGGAGGAAGTGGAAGCTAAAATGTACCTGGGGATAATGATTAATAAAAACTGCAACGAACAGGCACACTAAACTCTGATCCGGGAAAAACTAGTGGCCCTGACAAATCAAGGGATTTGCCCACATCGTAGGTATGGGAAGATTTCCTTAACCCCGATTGTAACCCTCTTCAAGCAGAAAGTGGTGGCGGTCATCACTTATGGTGCTGAGGTACTTCTAGCCCTAAAATGGGAAGTCTGGAACTTATGTGAGGCCTACTTTTGGCGTAAGATCTTGCGCCTACCAACTTCGCTACCAGTGGTACTCATAAGAACTGAGCTTAGAGTTCAATCGGTGGCCTCAGTTGCACTTTGGAAATCTCTATCATTGTATAGAAAGTGCATTCTGGACAAACCATCCAAGTCATTTGAAATTCTAGTGTAGACGGATCCATTAAATGAAGATAAAATGCTTTTTAATTGGAAAGAAAGATGCAAAGCATGCATGGAACAGGTAAACCTCTCGGAAGACACCTTAAAGAATAATCCGGATAAAGCAATAAGTTCCACCCGGGAAATGGACTGGGAGGAAACCCAGGAGCAAAGACTGAAAAGAAATCTATGTTATAACATTGCCTGGGGAAAAAAAGGCTTGAACATGCTACCTCCGTATCTGTTGGAATTTCCATCTAAGCATTACCGGGACCTGCTGCTGCGCTGCAGACTTAACATCTGGCACTGCAGAGAAGTAAAATGGAAAAGAAGGCAAATTGAAAAATCAGCAGCATTTTGCAGGTTCTGCAAACTCAAAGACCAACTGGAAATGATCAGGCACGTAATGTTAGTCTGCCCAGCTCTAAAATGGAAAAGAGAGATCTATATGGGTAACTATACAAGGAACATCACTGAGGAGACGGAAGAAGAATACTGGGAACGTCTCCTGACTGTTGACAAGGTTGGCAAAACCCTTGACGCTTTAAATTTGTCGACATGTTAAACCTGAACCAGGAGGATAAGGGTTTGGACATTGAGACAAATTCAGGAGTACACTGATGTAATTAACCAATTAATTACTTGGGTAAAATAAATCTTGAAATAATGTAACGATGGAACAAAAGGTAACTGAGGGAACAATTTACTGGACTAGTTTCTATCGATTGAAGAGGACTTTAATAAAGGAATAATGACCTTACTAATGTAGTAAGGAAACAATGTTTAAGGTTTAAATATGATTAACCAATAAAACATAAAAAAAAAAAAAAGAAAAAAAAAAGGCGCAATGGTGAATGAGGACATTCGGATGTTTTGCAGCGGTTCATCATCAGCCCACAGAGCAAAGCGGGCTGTAGCCAGTGATCAGGCACAGATGACTGGGGGTGTTTGTAGTGTGGATCTTTCAAATGCAGGGCCTGCACTCAATACTGCCGGCCCTACATTAGGCACAGCACCTGTCTTACTACTTGCCACTGTGCGACAAAACTCCCGCCTGCATGAATCTTCCATTTCGGATACGGCACTGTTAGACTCACTAACTCAAGGATGGACTCTTCCCACTGCCATACAAAGTTTACCACAAGTGGCAGGGGATGCCGCCATTATTGACTTGGACATGAACGGATCAGCATTCTCTGACAAATGTATGTCCGACAATTTGTCTAGCACGCCTTTGATGTTTACAGACTTATCGCAAAGTTTTGATGAAGAGTCAACTACATCGAATGCGTCAGTGAGTGCTAGCCCAGGTGTGTGCACCCTGGGCACGAACACTTCCTCCTGCCCGGAGATGCACTCGTGTGGGACTAGCACTTGTGTGGATTTGAATACACTGGCCCTGTTGCAGTCTAACATCACTCTACAAGCGTTGAATCTGGCTGTCCAATCATTAAGAGATTTGTTATATTCCTTAAGTCAGAAAGTCATGACACAAGGATATGAGATTAATGAGCTAAGGGCTATATCTGATGGGAGGGGGAAAGCATCTTTGTGTTCAACAGCTACACAAACACACTTAGAGGTTCCCCAATTGACTGTGCCATACTCGTCTGTAAGTAAACTCCTCGATCAGGGATATAGTTTACCCTGTTTTGAATCTGTTATACATGAAATACCCCCTGTGCCGGTAATTGAAGAATTGAATCCACTTTTGATATGCAATTCACGATCTGAGAGTACTCTTCCATCGAAACTCACATCTACTCAAAAGGTGTATTTAATTTTTAATTGTGCCAATGACAAAGTGTCCAATGTGAGAATTGGGGAGGAGGATTCGAAAAAGAAAGTATCTAGTAATGTAGTTAAAAAGAAGGCACAGGGAAAATTATCAAAAAATCAACCAACACCCAAAAGCATTGGGAGAGCTACTGCTAAACGCTTTATGAAATCCATTTCGACTCCAATAGTTGCAAATAGAAAACCAAGGCGTAAATGTTTCTGATGCAATTAAAAAGAAATATATGATGATAAATCGAGATAAGCCAAGAGAGCCCATTAAGGCCCTTAGCGTAGGGCTGGTGGGTGAGTATCCCCATTTAGATGCCTTGATGAAAGAGATTGCACAGCTGAAGTCGCAGGTTGGCCCCTCTAGATCACTGTTGACGACTGAAAGCAGTCAGCAGAACGCAAATGAGACCACCATTACATCTTGTACAGAGGAGGTATTGCGACATAGAGCAGAAATAAGGAAGGTGGTGGATGCGTATATGCAGGGTCAGCATCTTCCCCCTTTATTATTGGGGGCTCCTGCTGTTGTGCAGTGCTTGCCGAATAAGGGCTCTAATACATCAGAGAATGGTGTGAAGCAGTTTATAATCAATGATGATGTAAGTAGAAATGGAAGCACTGGTTCAGTGGCCCCCACTTTGAGTACGACTCTGGTTGCTATTGACAACAATCACCCGACCATGAGTGACTCCACGGCTAGCGTGAAGCCGACAATACTACCTCACATGAACAGCCCAGGTGACCTCTCAAATACAGTGCTATCACTCATTAAAAATGCACTAGGTGACTTGGGTTTGAACATGAATGGCAAGGAATCTGTTCCCTCCGGCTCATTTTTAGGAAAAAAAGAGAAAAAGAGTGATTTAAAAAGTAAAATTCGACCAGCTCTATGTTCCTTGATCCTCAAATGTAGACCGGCTCCTTTTACCCAGTATGATTTAAATCGAAGAGCCATTTTAGCAATTTTTTCAGATGTACCGCCATTGCAGGACATCGTATCAGCTGATCTAACTCTGGTAGAATTTGTATCAAATTTGAACTTAAATGCTGTTCGCATTTGGACTCAATCCAGAGTAATTCAAAATTATGTTTGGCAAGCAAAGAGGTATCTGTTTGACCTGGGGTTTGTTGTCAGTGTGGAAACAGACAGTACGCCTTGCCCATTAGTGTCAAGGAGCACGGAATGTGCACCCAATACCAAATCTTTGCCCACCACTAATACGAACATCAAACAATCAGTGTTAGGAGGGGGATCTTGTGTTTGTAACTGCAATTTTAATTTTTATTTTTTTATTGCTATTATCATTTTTTATGATTTTGCAATATTGTTGCTACGTTTAATATCATTTTGTTCACTTTTTTTTTTTTCACTTTTTTTTCCGTTTGTTTAGTTCTTATTAGACAGTCCGTTTGTGAGAGTTTCCAGTAAGCAGTTAGTTTCAGTTCAATTAATGCTGTTCACTGGCGTTGGCCACATCTTTCTTAGCGCATTCTTCCAACGCTGCGTTGAGAATTTTGGCTGTTGCAATAGACCACGTGGTCCGTGAACCACTCATTAAACGGGACCACCACATGTCTTCGTCGTACTGGGCAAAGGGTTTCAATAGAGGACCTACAAACGCTCTTCTCCATATGAAAGTCTTGGGGCAACTCATAAGAAGATGTTTCACAGTCTCCTTTTCTGATTGTGAATTGCACAGTCGACAGAGGTTTGAGTCCGAAAGGCCTCTTATGGACCGAATTTCGTTTGTCGGCAAGAGATTTAATCTTGCCCTTAAAAAGGTTGAGCGGAGAGCTCTATCTGGAAATCTTTTGATTATTTCCGGGATCGCATCCAGCTTTTTAGGTAGAGACGGGAGATGTTTTAGAAGTTTGATCTTTTCGGCCATAGTGTGGGTTTCAATCCAGTCCTCTTGGTCCATTTTTTTTTTACTTTGACTGGGTTACCAATCAATGTTTCTTCTGTGCATGCAATCTTCTCAAGAATAGCTCTTTGTTTGGACGTCCATGTCGTCAACATCTTACAGGTGTTATTGCTCATTTCTGTATTTAGCAGATTATATAGCGGAGGTGATTCGGGCATAATTATTTTCCTGAATAGTGACATTTCACCTGCCTCTTTAGCTGCTTTCAGCGATCGAAGACCTAGCTCCCTTCTGATACCTGCAATCGGTGTCGAATTTGGAAGATTAAGGACCTTCCGCCAAAAGTACCCCTCCATTTTTCCCCATAAATCCATTGGGAGGTTGGGAAGGGCGTCGGCTCCGTAGACCAGGCAAGGGATTACCTTACCTTTGTAGAATTTGAGCACCGGCATCAACGAGAAGCGTCCAAACTTCCTGTCAATGATCCTTGCCTGAGTTGTTAGTTTTCGGGTTTTATCCCACAGATGATGCTGCATGGCGAGTTCAGATTTGGAGCTATCAATTGTTACGCCAAGGTACTTATAGGTTTTGATAGTCTCCAAAGGTACTTTGTCAATGAACCAGCTTGGTTTATTTCTTTGTTTCTTCCCCTGGCATTTTTCTATTATCAAAATTTTTGTCTTCTCCTTATTGATTTCCAAGTTGTTGGTGAATATATATGAAGACAAGTTGTTAAGTTGCCTTTGTAGGCCAATTTCTGTTTGATCGAGAAGAATGATGTCATCGGCGTAGAGAAGTCTGGCTAAAGGTGTTTGCCCAATTTTAGGTGGAAAAGATCTTATTTGGCTTGCGCTTTCTTTGAAGTCGCCCAGAAAGGAGATAAATAGGGCCGGGGCAATGGGACAGCCTTGCTTCACCCCTCTGGAGGTCGATATAGCTTCAGACAGTAAGCCTTGACGGTTCAATTTTACTCTCATAGAAGTTGCTGTATGGAGTGCTTTAATCGGTGCCAATATTGATTGCGGACAATTCCAGGCAGAAAGTTTGGTCCATAACAGCTCGCGATCAACTTGGTCGAAAGCTTGGGTAAGGTCTATGAAGGCTAAAAAGATCTTTCCGGACCCTTCGATGACTTTGCTCTTCAAAATACTGAGAGTCAATATGTTGACTTGGGTTCCGCAGTTTTTGGTAAAACCCGCTTGGAAGGGGTCATTACATTCTGCCGATTTGGACCATGATTGAAAGCTTTTTTGTAAAAGCGACCCGTAGATCTTTCCAATAGTATCCAACAGTGCAATTGGGCGATAGTTGACCGGGGCCGACCTATCCCCTTTCTTGTATATAGGGGCCACCACTGAAGTAGACCAGGACTCCGGAATTGATCTAGACAGAGTGCAGTTCTTAAACACTTTGCTGATAAACGAGGCCCATTCATCGGGATGGTTTTTTAGGTCGATGTTAGTAATTCCGTCGGGGCCCGGGGCTCTAGATGGTTTTAACCTTTTTATGGCTAGCCTGATGTCGTTAATGTCAGAAAAATCCTCCCAGACGCTGTTTATAGCTGGTGATAATCTGTTCATCACGTTCGTCTCCGGGGGTTGAAAAATGGACGAGAAGTGGGATATCCATGCCGCCTCTCCAACACAGTTAGAGGTTGTGGATGACATTTTGGACCCGTCGTTTTTGTTTATCAGTTGCCAAAACGCCAGAATTTTTATCTGCTAATTTCTTGAGCATTTCTTCGGCGTCTTTTTGGTAGAAGGCGAATCGATGGAATCGTAGCCAGGCTTTGTAGGTTTTTTGCTCTTGGCTATAAAGTTTCACAGCGTCGGACGTCGTTCTTAAGGTTGTCGCCTGTCTTTTCAGTTTTCGGAGCTCTCGTCTTTTAAGGACCAGTTCTTGGTTGTACTCATGCAAGGGGTTAATTGAAGTTCTTTTTGGTTGAGTTTTAGAGTAATAAGGAATTAGCAGCGGTTGGTAGTCCGCTAGGTGGTTTAGAGGATTCGCTTCTCTGTATTGCTGTCTTTCATACGCCCCCGTCAATTCTATGATCCTTTCGCTCGTGAGTTTGAGTCGGTTTCCTTGCATGGTAGGTTCCGAGGCTTCTGATAGAAAGAGGCTAGCGTCTCGCTTGGATGGCCAGCTTGTTTTTAAGATGTTATGGTCGCTTGCCCCAGAGCGCAAAGTTTCAAACGAGGTCAACCGGGCTAACAGGCCCTCTGAAGAGAAAATGTAGTCTATTGTCCCCTTTTGCGTGCCTCTTTCCCATGATGGAATCGGGTTCATTGGGAGGAGTGCTTCCTCGATGTTATGCAGGTTTCTGGTGTTCATCAGTTGCTGCCATTTATCGCCTCGAGAGTCTGTCCTGATTTTTTCTTTTGTGGAGGTGATGCCTTGGCCCTTTCTTGGGCATCTTGCATTCAGGTCTCCCGTTATTATGATCAGCGGGTCTTCTTGAGTTGTTAAGATTCCATCTATCTCAGCTTCAATGATGTTCAGGAATTTCTCGTCTGTAGTGGCCTATGGGTTCCAGTACGTTGTGATAATAGCGAGCCAATGTGTCTCTTTTTTTTTTCTGTTTTTATTTACATCAGTTGGTATGTCCGAGGATTTTGACCATTCAACAAGCACGGCTAGATGATTTTGAGTGGCACCCAGACGCTTCTTAATTGTGAGACCTACTCCGTTCCGTACTGCTATCAGAAGACCAGAAGAAGGGCGTCCCACACGACCCTTTCTAGCTGGTGCTACCATGACTGAGAATCTGTCGATTCACGGTTTTTCTGTAAGCCATGTTTCTTGCAGGGTGATGATGTCATAGTCCGCAAGGTTTACCTCCCCAGGTTTTGTAAGGTGGCTAAATCCTCTTGTGTTCCAGGACATCAGCGTAATATCAGAGCGTTCGTCGGGCGTTGAGGCTTGTGAGTCTCTCGAGAGTCGGTGAGAGATGGAGTCGTTATTTCTCGGACCCACTGGTGATAATTGCTATTTTTTCATTGATGGCTTTGATGCCTGAGGTAGCCACGCAAGAAGTTGTTTTATAGGGGCAAATGATAATTTGGAGTTTTCTGCTTGGAGGGGCCTTGACTTTGGTTTTTCAGTTGTCATGTGTTTCTCAGATCTTGATGTCGCCGATGAATCTTTTGGCATTGTGCTTGTGGAGTCTTCTACTCTTTTTTCACGTGCTACTGTCGCAGATGTTTGGTTTGTTTTCTCATTTGTGCCTCCCCCCTTTTTATTATTATTTAATCTGAAGAGTGTCTCTTGACCTGAAGGTTTGCTGTAGTCGTCAGTACTTCTATTTCGTTCTCTTTCTGATTTGCCTTGGATGGGTCGTCGGTGCTGCCCAGGCTTGGTTTCTTTGTCTGCTGTGCTTAACCATTCCGTTATGATGTACCCGCATTTGCGGAGATCGCTTGAATCGTCACTATTGCATCTCCTTGCCGCTTGGTGTTTAACATGAAAAAAAGCCTTAGCTTTGTTTCCGTTATGGTAGGGTTCCACTAGGGTTAAATCTGCCGTAGTTAGATGTTTTAAGGTTTTCGAATGCTTCAGAATTTTTAAGATTGTGCCTCTGTTCAGTATCATTTTTTCTGAGTTTTACGGGATTTGTTCAATTTTGAAGATTGTCGATGGAGGAAGTATTTTTTCAGGTCTATGGACTCTTGAAAAGACTTTTTGTCTAGTTGGGCTGTTTTGTTTTTTTGAAGTGCGGTGTCTTCTAGGACTAGTTGAAGATCTTCTCCTGTATGAGTTGCGATAGTTGTCCTTGAAATCTAGTTCTTTCCGGCGCTGTTTTGTTGGAGATGAGACTTGACCGCCTGCCTTCGGCCCTCTTGGGTGTCTTCTCGAATTATCATCAGAGTCTTCAAAACAAGTATCACTCCGTCTTCTTCGTTTTGGCGGTAGGGGAGAGGGAGAGTTGTTCTTTTCTGGTGACAGAACCTGTTTTTCCTGTGACCAGTTTTGTGGTCCCTCATCCCTTATCAGTGATGAATGGGTGGAGAGGTTCATGATAAGGTCTTCTCTCATAAAATCTTCCGTTGTAATTGGGGACTTTCTTTGATTGGGTAGAGTTTCTGGGTTTTCAGAAACCGTATTTCGAAATGGATGTTCTTTGGCCTTAAGGTGGTTATTTATAGGCCGCGTCACAGGTTCCGTTAAAAGTGATTTCGGGGTAGTGGGCTCTAGTTCTCGGGAGTCTGTATTTTTATCTCTGTATACCAGGACCTTTGCTGAGTCCCTCCTTTTTGTCAGGCGTGTCGGGCTATTCGGGGTATTCATAGGTTTTTTAAGGATGTTCGTTCTAGCAGGACCTTCTTTGGGCAGTGGTTGAATAGAGGAAAGACCCCTCCCCTCTTTTGTCGACAAAGTTGGATTAGTTGTAACCGCCATCGGAAAGAAAGACGTGTTCTTTTTGTGTTTGGACTGGGACGCAGGAGGTTTGGCCTCAGGAAGGTGCGTCATCTGAAGAACAGGTCCGGTTTGAGATCCTTGGTCTGTAGAGTCTATAATTTCAATCGGTCTCTGTCTTGGTTGTTGTGGCGTCGTGATCGTTTTAGAGGATGTCAGCAGGATTTTGTTAAAGAGTTCTGAGTCTAATTTTTCCTTTGCTGCGATATACCCTTCCAGGTAAATCAATTTTGTATGGATCATTGCTAAAAGAGTAGTGTGGTCTTTTAAAGAGTCACTTACTGCCTCGTAAAGTTTGCCGAACGGGGCAAGGGCAATAGTGATTGCTGACATCAACGTTGCTAAGTCCAGTCGCTTAGAAGGCAAGTCTTTCTGATTTTCTTGTTGAGGCTGGTCTCCTGATTTACTTTTCCTCCTTGATGTTGCTAAGGGAGGAGATAATGGAAGCAGAGGGATATTCTTCTGACTTTTTTTCCCCTCTCTCCCACTCGGAGCCTTAGCTGTTAGGGCTTCATGTCCTTGATTTGGGGAACATGTTCTTGGGGAACTGGTCTGGTTTCTCAATGCAATTCCTTGAAGTGGGGATCCGTTTTGAAGATCTGTTGGGTTTTCTGGATCCATCTCGCTTTCCGATTGAGCCGTGTTTGGCAAACGGGATCGCGGATTCAACCATATTGTTGAAGTTGACGATGGTAACGGACTCTGTAGTAGAACAGTTGGGCATACCGGACCGCCGGTTTTGTCGTTGGTGTCAGCCTTGCGGTTTTCTTTAGGTACTGGGCTTGCCGGGGCCGGTAAGGTGATCGAGCACACGGCCATCAAGGGGACCTCAACCTCACTTGAAAAATTAAACGGTCCAAGGACTTTATTGTAATTGTTGAATCCAGTCGATTCCTCCTCGTTCTGAGATGGTTCTGTTAGATGCTCACAAGACACTTCCAATATCTCTGCATCTGTAAGTTCTTTTAGGACATCGTATTTCCTTTTTCCTTGGCTGGTAAAGTATTCTTTCACGGAGTTGCATAGCACTGCTTTCGACATAGTCTTTAGAGCGTGCAATTTCTTTTTTGTATTGCAGAATTTTTGTTTTTGTGCATTTTGCTGCAAGCTTTTTGATTTTCTTTGCGCTGCAGAAATAGGCACTTTTGGCCCTTGCTTTCCTTTGTTGGTTTTTTTCTTTGGCGGAGGAGTCGCAATGGAGGAGGAAGAGTCCTCTGTGGTGTTCATTTCGACAATGGAGTCATCTGTTTGGATGTTTGGCTCCGAGTTCATAGAGCAATGCTTTTGCCCTTCCGGCGCTGACCCATTAATTTCCTTTTGTTTTTTTTTTCTCTCTCTTTCTCTTTCTTTTTCCACTTCATTTAAGTGGGTCTTGACTCCTCCTTCCCCTAGGAACGGGGCATCGTTTTCCGCGGCGTGGAAAAGCACAGCGATCCGCCGCTGCTCTGATGAAGAGTCTGGCTCCTCCCCCGTGTCCTGCACCCGCAGCTCCACTAACGAGCTCGTCGGCGGTGAGCCGGCCACAGGGGAAACCACCTCCACCGTCGAAGCTCTCGTCTCCTCGGGACCCTGCCAGGGCTCAACGAGTGGAACCCCCGCGCCACTCCGAGGGCAATCGTCCATTTCCTCTGCAGCGCGACCCAACCCGGCCTGCGAGTCCCTCGCAGTCCGCCCTTCGGCCGACTGCACTGGGGGCGAGCCGGGAGTGAGTGTCTCCGCAGGCATAGGTGGCTGCAGACACTCCGCTCTGCCGCCCGGAGAAGCCGGAGACCCTGCAAGGGCAAGGGCAAGAACTTCCACCGATGCCATTTCCGTGCCGGTGCTGCCGGCTTCAGGACCAGGTGAGGTTGTTAGCACAAAAGTGAGCTTTTTAGCTGGGGTAGGGGACCTGAATTGTATGGATGAATTGCCTGCCGCCAAGGTTTCACCAGACGGGTTAGGATGACGATTGAGTCTAGAATCTTTGGTGAGAAATAGAGTGTGTGGCGGACAGCCTCGGGATGAGGCACTTCTAGCTGGCTCTAATTTGCTTAGTGAAACACTTACACTCCTCGTCTGTCTTCGTTCTTCTTCCCGGCCCACCGGTGGTTTGGGGACCATTCTGCTGGGCTGCTCGTCCTGCCCACGGACTGCCACTGACTGCAGCTTCAACTCTGCTGCCGAACTCCGCGGCCGCTCCGCGGTTGTGGTGGGGTTTTATGCACCTCCCACTCACACACTGAAAATGCTGGTGACTGCTACTGTAGAGAGACTCAGGGTAGACTGCCACTGACTGCAGCTTCAACTCTGCTGCCGAACTCCGCGGCCGCTCCGCGGTTGTGGTGGGGTTTTATGCACCTCCCACTCACACACTGAAAATGCTGGTGACTGCTACTGTAGAGAGACTCAGGGTAGACTGCCACTGACTGCAGCTTCAACTCTGCTGCCGAACTCCGCGGCCGCTCCGCGGTTGTGGTGGGGTTTTATGCACCTCCCACTCACACACTGAAAATGCTGGTGACTGCTACTGTAGAGAGACTCAGGGTAGACTGCCACTGACTGCAGCTTCAACTCTGCTGCCGAACTCCGCGGCCGCTCCGCGGTTGTGGTGGGGTTTTATGCACCTCCCACTCACACACTGAAAATGCTGGTGACTGCTACTGTAGAGAGACTCAGGGTAGACTGCCACTGACTGCAGCTTCAACTCTGCTGCCGAACTCCGCGGCCGCTCCGCGGTTGTGGTGGGGTTTTATGCACCTCCCACCACACACTGAAAATGCTGGTGACTGCTACTGTAGAGAGACTCAGGGTAGACTGCCACTGACTGCAGCTTCAACTCTGCTGCCAAACTCCATGGCCGCTCCGCGGTTGTGGTGGGGTTTTATGCACCTCCCACTCACACACTGAAAATGCTGGTGACTGCTACTGTAGAGAGACTCAGGGTAGACTGCCACTGACTGCAGCTTCAACTCTGCTGCCGAACTCCGCGGCCGCTCCGCGGTTGTGGTGGGGTTTTATGCACCTCCCACTCACACACTGAAAATGCTGGTGACTGCTACTGTAGAGAGACTCAGGGTAGACTGCCACTGACTGCAGCTTCAACTCTGCTGCCGAACTCCGCGGCCGCTCCGCGGTTGTGGTGGGGTTTTATGCACCTCCCACTCACACACTGAAAATGCTGGTGACTGCTACTGTAGAGAGACTCAGGGTAGACTGCCACTGACTGCAGCTTCAACACTGCAATTTTAATCGAAATTAACTATGTAACTCCAAAGGTCATCAGTCCCTCTCATTGGTCAGTTGGAATTCTCGAGGCTTCAAGCACCTCCTGAACAATGATGAGAGTGGGTTAAGCAGGTTTGACATAACCCTCCTCCAAGAAACATGGTTGATGTCACCTCTAATCTGGGCTGAGCATCAGGTCCATCATGTTCCTGCCCTAAAGTCCTCAGTAGGCAGACCATCTGCGGGCCTAGTAGTAGCTTTGAAAGACTGTCCAGGGTATTTGTCAGATGTCTGGGCAACTCCAAACCCCTATATGTTACTAGTTAGGGCGGTTATTCATGGTGATGTATATGCGATTCTCAATATAGATTGGAATCCTGTAGCCATCACTACAGACCTATTTTTTAGGGACTTGAATGCTTTGTTTGACATGGTGGACAAAGATAAAAGCCTCACCCACCTAATATTGGCTGGGGACTTGAACTTGAATTGTCTTGCAAAAAATGAAGGGCAAGAATGTGAGAGATTGGTGCGATGGAACTTTCTAGTCTCATTTAGAAATGTATATGTTTTGAATTGAGCTATTAGTCCTGATGTTCCTTTGCACTGACTTGGCATAGAGGTAGCTCTTCATCCACAATTGATTATGTATATGTGAACTTTGTACTATGGTCCAAGATGCAAGCGTTTCAGGTGACACCGTCAAGGGTGAGTGACCATGATCTGCTCTGTGCCAATTGGCAATCTGGTATAAGATCTGAGGTTGATCAGCCGAAGGTATTGAAGAATGGTTGTTGGGTTGCCAATTGCGGTGGGAATCGTTTACGATGGACGGAGAACGCCTTGATCCACTTCAATCAAATCCTTCTTGATTCTAATCAAAATGATACTTTGCATGCGACTAATGTGGGTCTTATTTATAGTGATGTGATGCAAGCTTTTAGTCAATCAAAACCTGGTGACTCGAAAAGGTAGGGTTCACTTGCACACTTTTGATAGATCCCTGTACATCAGTAAAACCGCACATCGGGCGGAATTAAGAAGGTTAGCAAGGCTTCCTCCGGCCGTCCGAACGGTCCTCACCAAAAGAGCTTGTTTAACATATAACAACTGGTGCTTGTAATATCGAGCAACCTTATACCAAAGAGATGGGGAGCAGATGTTAACCATGTTAGCGCAGAAAAACATATAAAAAATGTGGGCCTCACTCAATCAGGCCAACAATAATCATCAAATGGATATGCAATCTTCAGTGGTGGATGTACATCAGTGAGTGAACCACTTTGAGCAGCTATATGCGCTACTCCTTAATTCTCAACCTTTGGCTTCACCCCGGGGAGACCTAAAGTTCTGCCTGCAATTAGATCTGGTCGAGAATAAACAATGAATCATGTCCTCTAGTAACTCACAAGCGGTGGGCCCTGATGGGATATCTAACTTCAGAATGAAAAAAACATTTGGAAATCTGGGGTACAATTCTATTCAAAATATTCTCAGCCTTTAATCAACAGCAAACGCTACCAAAGTCTTGGACTGAAGCGATCACAATACGAATTTATAAAAAAGGCGATCGCAAATTACCAGAGACCTATCGTCCGATTTCCTTGTTGGATGCTCCGAGCAAAATATTCTGCAGACTTATTCTGAAGGAGCTCTATAAGTGGGTGACTGATAGTCAACTCAAAGATCCTCTCCAGTCTGGATTTGTAAAAGGTATGGGAATGATCCCCAACATCATGACCCTTTCTATAATACAATCAAAACAAGTGGATGGTGGTTGTCCATTGTATTTAGGCTTCAATGACTTTAAGTCAGCATTTGACTCGATAGACAGATCAATACTTGTAGACAAACTTAAGCAACATCATTGTCCTCCATCTTTAATGAATCTGTTGATGAAATTACATATGAATACCTCCATGCGAGTCAAATTAAATTTGGAAGGCAAATTGTCACCCCCGATTGCAACACACAGAGGTGTGAAGCAGGGCTGCGCCCTTGCGTCATTTCTGTTAAATTTTTTTATTCTCGATTTGGGTCCGGCATTGATGAATTGTATTACTGATGCCCCTCGCATTGGTCACCAAAAGATAGCATATTTATTATAGGCAGACGATTTGGTCTTGCTCTCTCAGACACCTAGTGGGCTGCAAAATATGCTGAAACAATTAGAAACGTATACAATTGCCAACAATTTAATTGTGAACACCGCCAAATCGCAAATCTTAATCTGCAATGAAAACTCAAAGATACACAATTTGAGGTGGTCTTTACATCAATGTGAACTTTCAGTGGTTTTAAGATACAAGTATCTGGGAGTCCACATTGAACATCTAAAAACTCAAAAAATTCAAACCTGTGAGATCAAAGCTAAGTTAGAACCGTTGATCTCGCAGTCAAAGATATTACTAATAAAATTTGGGAAGTTCACATTAAAACATGTTATAGCCTTTTATAGGTCGAAGGTAGTTCCGATCTTATTGTATGGGTCGAGGCTTTTGCCCCGCGAGACTGTTGTTTTTGGGATGCTTGGGAGGCAAAATACTGGAAAGCAGTTTTAACATTGTCGCCCGGGACACCCTTGGTGTTACTGCGATTCGAACTAGGTTTAGCCTCTCTGCATTCCCAAGTATTATGGAAACAGTGTGCCCTGTTGCGAAAACTATTAGAAGGGTTGGTGAAACCATCCCTCTTGAATATCTTAGCTCAAAACATACTCACATCTAATGATGGTTTATCGAGAAAGTGGCAACACCATACCCTAAACGCAGCAGCTGATGGAGCAGTAACAATTGAGCTGCTGTTAACCAACCCAGATTGTGCAAAAAGAAAGATCTATGAATATGACTGGGTTGGCAACTTGCACTGTGTTCAAAACTGAGGGGTTTTAACTCTAGTGCTTTCGGCCTCAAAAGGTATGGTGTGATAGATGATTATTTGGTAAAATCCCCATCGCACTCATTTCGTCGAAAACGACTAAAATTTAGATTGAATCAGCATGAAACAAGAGATATCCTGTGTAGAAGGTGACTAATACCAAGAGAGCAAAATTATTGCCGATTCAGTTTGCTTAGGGAGCAGAGGGAAACGTTACAGCACCTTGTAATCGAGTGCACTGCATTAGAAGCTACAAGGGCTAAATGTTTTGGGAAGAAACTTGCTGTTCAGAATCATGTAGATTATGATCAAATTTGGAATATGCTGTTTTCTAGCTCAAGAGTAACTGTTCAGATTGCCATTGTGCAATTTTTAGACATAATACTACCCGGAACGCAAGAGACCAAGTGACAACAATGAAAAATGAAATGTATTTTATCATGAATATGATGAGTATTGCAATATGTACTGTGATAGTGTGCATCCTGGGATGCATTGTATTACTTTTTGCAACTTGTTGATACATTGTAGTTATTTAATATTTGAAAAGTTGGTTTTCCAACTGTAACAAATAAACAAATAATAAAAAAATAAAAAAGAAGCCCTTCAAGGACGACTTCTTCCCTTGAGCTATTGCGAACAACCAACTCGTAAGCCATCTGTAAACCATCTCCATACTGGTCACATTTTCTTCAGAGTGCTGTTGAAAACCAGATAGTCAGTGAGAAGGATACCAGAGTGTGGACTTTAAGGCACTCACACCTTAAACCAAAGTTTTACCAAGCTTGTTGATCCTTCCCTGTGCAGTGCGGGAACCTCCCGATTTCCTCCCTCTTGTCCCCACAACTGAGGCTCACGAACAGCGAGATCTGCAGGAACTGCCAGGAACAACTGCCTCAACAACAGCTTTTCTTCATCCAAAAGGTACTGTGCAAATGAGGTAGAGAAATCCTCTTGCTGCAGTGAAAGTTTGTGAAACTTTCCCAACTTTGCAGTCTTGTTCGCTCCTAAACCGGCCTATAACTCTTTTTCGTGCAAACTACTTCTAAGAACCTTGGCAAAGACTTAAATGTTTACTACCAGAACTGGGCTATCCTATCCAAGACACTGATCCATTGATGAGGATGATAATGTTTCAGAGTCGAACTCAGATGTTCTTCATGAGTTAGAAGATACAGCAGAGTCTCAAGATGTAGGCCCCACTGTACTTTTACCTTCTCTTAGGCTTCAACCTTTAGCCACAGGGGCCCTACCAGGTCCAGTACTGAGTCCAGAGTTTGTCTCTCTTGAGAAGATGAGACTTGAGATAGAATTCAAAAGGCTACAAGCACAAACTGAAAGTAAACATCAAGAATTTAAACTAAGGGAAATAGAATTACACATTCTCTTGAAATGAAGAAATTGTCTCTTGAGAATGGTTCTCTCCCAGAGTCTTCTAGGTCTTCCAGTCCTAAGAGGCCTCGCATGCCCAAAGATGCAGTAATATATATGAGGTTATGCTTGATATTTTGGATTAGTTGAGTATAAGTATGGGTTTCAGGAAATGACAGGGAATCAGCTGATTCCTTGGCATTTGTATAGGCTACCCCAGGTTGCAACTGATGCTGTATTGGGGGTGGGGGAAATATACAGAATGGAGTATGAAAATGTGAAACTAGCTCTAATAGCTATGTTTGGGAAAACACCTTCCCAGTATCTTAACAGGTATAGAACCCTCAAAAAGCATGATGGTACCCCTTGGGCTACCTGGTTGTGTGAATGTTTGAAAAACTTAGATGGTTGGTTTAAGGGTTACAGAGTTAACACTTACGAAGGTATGAGAAATCTGTTTATGTTGGAGTCTATCTATGATGCCTGCTCTCCTGAGCTGAGACAGCACTTGGCTGACTCTAAGAAAATTGATCCAAAAAAGTTACCAAAGGCTGCTGGCTTGTGTGTTGCCAACAGAGCCACTCACAAGGATTATGGGGCTACTCAGAAGAAGGATGAGCGAAAGCAGCACAAGAAATACAACAAAGAGAATTCCAATACCTCCAATGCAAAAGAGAGCACAAACATGAGAAGGGTAAGACCCCTGGGAAACCGAATCAGGCTAATGAAACCCCTGGTGCTAAACCAGAGGGATGTCAGACCAAAACTCAATTTATCAAAACCTTTGGAAAGTCTTTTGCTTGTGGGTCAACTGACCATGTGTAAGTGGATCCCAGATGTAAGGGTAAACCTTGAGGGATCCACACTGTCTCCTTAGCCTTCTCCCCAGAGGAAGAAGTACAAATGGCAAGTGGAAACTTCACCTACTGGCTAAGGAACCCATGAAAGTCTCAGCCAGTGTTTCTTTAGTGTCCCTGGGTGTGTGGGAACAACAGAACTTAGATATCTATAATTCTATCCCAGACAACACTAAAGGGTATTACAAAGAAAGTGTACTTGTGAATGGTCAGGAGACCCCTGCTATCAGAGACACTGGGGCCAGCATTACAGTAGTGGATGAATCTTTTTTCAAGGTAGAGGATGTTGCTAAAGCACCCACATACCTCACTAAGCTTGCTGGAGGCCCTGTCCAAATGCTTCCACAGTTACCAGCTCTCATCCAGTGCAATGACACGACTGTCAAGATACCTGTTAGTGTGCAGAGTGAAGTACCTGGGAGAGTCCTGCTGGGGAATGACTTAAATACTCTTGGAGTTGTATCAAGCAATCCCAAACCTCCCAGCAAAAGGAAACAGGAGCAGACAAGGAATGCCAGAGAGAGTACCTTAAGAGGCTCTCTAGGGGAAATTATAGAGGAAACTGTAACCCACAGTCCACAGGGCTTACTGACTGCTATTTCAAAGAAAAAGATTTTAAAGGCCAGCTGAGAAGGGTTCAGCTTTTTGGATTGGGCCTTTTGCTTCAGGGTTCTGGAGTCTGCATATGAGTTCTGGAGTCTGGATATGGCTTCTTCCTGCAGAGTGCTTCACCAGTTGATCAGTTGATGGGTGAATGTGTGTGTGTCTGTGCCCTCAACAGTCCCTATTTATGTATTTCCCAAGGGGGTGGGGAGGCTGATTATACTAAGCCCACCCTCTAGGAAGCTGATTGGTCTAAGTATTCCCTCTCTCCCGATTCGAGTAGGAAACAGTGTGTCATGACGTGTCATGTTTATGGTCCAGGGAGAAAAAACTCCCCTTTGTGTCTAACCAGAAAATCTATTTTTCATAAAAAACATATTCACAATATCCCAAAATTGCTAATATTACATATTTAAATTACAGATTAATTAAGGCAGGTAACTGTCAAAGTCCCATCTTCTGGAGAGCTTTGGTTCACAAATTACAGTCTTTTGCGCTTTTGGTTGGTTACTCAGTGTCAGTTCTGTACAAATTTTTTTACATACATGCACAAATCATCTGGGCATATTCCTGTAAATTTTCATATTCCTAGCATAATCACAATTGCTACAACATCAATATTTTCGTGGTTCAGTCTCTGCACATCGCACAAATTCCAGAGTAGTTTCTACTTGTGAGCAACTTTTTCATTTTAATAACCTCTAAATTCCATATTTTTGCCAGTTCGGCACAATTTTCTATAAGTCTTTTCCTCAAACATATATGTTCTCCAGTTTAAAATCCACATCTTAGTATGGGCGCACCTCCAAGGCTTGGCTGAGCCAAAGATCCCCAGGCCTCTCTTCCCTTGGCATCTTATTTCAGCAACAACCGAATTAGCATTTCCTTTCAGTTCAAGGGAGTCCTTTGTCTCCACTCAGGGCAACAGGCAAAAGTCCCCCTCCCAGTTCCTTTCACACCTGCCTGTCAGATACTCAGCAGAGCACAGGGGAAATGATTCCTTTGTTTGGGAGAAGGTGTGGAATGTCTTTGAAGCTCAGTGTGGCTGGCTTTAACTTTTTAACACAATGTTTAACATAGTATTACATTTTTACAAATATATCCACAAATCTCTTAATTCCAGCCTTTTTAAAATATAGTTTTGAATTGTATCCACCTCTATTGCTTTTGATAGGAGTTCCTTTCCATACTTAGATCTTAATGTAGAAGTTTAAAATGACAGGTTAAGTCATCGCCAGCTTCTGACACAGGCGAGCAGCGGTACTACGCCCATTTTTGACATATTCTTCCGAGCAAGCATCTTTAAATGTGGATTTTCTTCTGATAAAATTGTGCTTCTGCTGACATTGTGCTTAGGTGAATTCTTTATATACAGTGATGTTTAACACCCAACAAGGAGGTTGGATCTCTTGTGGTGTTTGGGAACCATGATTTTTGCACTTTCCACAGCCAAGGAAAAACATATTTTTAAACAGCTCTGTGTTTCTCTTTCAATGCAGGACTGCTTTTTTAAATAGTTTCATTTTCCTCTGTGGGCAGCCAAATGATGGGTTTTGGCAGTGGTCTCCTGTGTTGCCACTGACATAGGCAAAAGTGGATTGGTGGCCTATTGGTCAGGTTTTCCTGCGCGACGTCCCCCATTCATTCAGCCTAGCTTGTCAATCAACACATGCTAAGTAGTGAGCGGGAAGGCTCACCACCTGGGCCAATCACTTCAGAGTGCGACCTGAGTTGGCAAGGCAACTCGGTCCAGGGTGTCTAAACCCCCTCCCACACCCCTGAGGTAACCCAGACAGAATGGCGCCACCTTCGCGGGTCTCTGTCCAGAGGCCCGCCAAAAGTGGAACAAAGGGCTCAACCTTTGGTTTAGGAGTCACAGAGAAAAACACAGATGCCATTTTACAACCCGAGTTCTGGCAGAAAATACCACTCGATAAACCTATTTAAGATAAGTAGATCGGTGGTACGTTGGAGATTAACGAAAAACAGTATCAATCTTCAACAATGGGACGAATCCCATAGGGTTATGCTCGGGGTCGAACATAACAAGTAGTTTCCACTGCCACCAGCCAAAACTCGACGAGGAGGGACGGGACAGTGCCCCCTCGAGTAACAGATCCAGGAGTAATCATATTACCCCTACTAGCACGTCCACAATAAGATGGTTGGTACTAGTTCTGTTAGTAAATTTAGGTCTAGTAAAGCCAATGGTGACTTTACATGCCCGGGGAGACAGTAGTCAGTCCCCGGGTATGGAGTCTATGGTGGGGGGACCCGCTAGGGCGCCCCCGTGTCACGACACGTAGGGTGCAGAGTGACACACATAGAAAAACTTATGAGACCCTATGGAGTAAAAGACCCCATAGCCCATCGAACACATTGACATCTCAAAAGGAATTACACACATACATGCCCAAGAGTGAGAGGAAAAGGGTCACACTCTTGGCAGGATGGGAAAAACAAACTCCAGAAATCCAGCAAAGCTGCTGGGGGACTCACTAGGTTAGGAAATTCAGCCTAAACAGAGAATTCTCCCTAACAGTCATTCTGATGTTCCTGATGCACACAGCGCACAGTAATGTTGCAGGGCCTAGACTAGTGGGTTAAAACATCCCACACCACAGACAAATAGATTGGAGAGAGGTTTAACCATACAATGAAGAGCATGATAGGTGCTTTAGAGGAACCCCTTAGAAGAAATAGGGACCTTCTACTGCCATGTCTTCTATTCGTTTATAGAAAAGTCCCTCAGGAGGGATTTGGAGTTAGTCCCTTTGAGCTTCTCTATGGCCATCCAGTTAGAGGTCCCTTGGCCCTAATTAAGGAGGGTGTCATGATCCCTGCTTCCAAGGGGTCAGGACTTGCCCCACGACCTTGGAAGCAGGCCCATGACTCTGATCCCAGGAACCAGCCAGTCCCTATAGGGACCCTCTGGACCTTGTCCTGGCGCCAGTGGCGCCAGGCTCATGATGGTGACTGGTCCTGGCACAGGAAGCGCCGGGCTCATATTAGATAAGAGTGCTTGGTGGACCCACCTGTAGCAGACCATGCTGCTTACTTACCAGCTAACTGGTCTCCTGATCCTTCTCTGCCTGGAACTACTTTTTCTGTCTGGGTGGAGCAGGAGCCACTCCCTGGAAGCAGAACACAGGAACTCTTCTAGAAATCTGGAACTCTTTTGTTACCTGGGTGGGGCCATGGAAGGAGACGCCTAAGCACTACAGAAGGCTATTTAAACCACACCCGATTGGTTTCACGTGCTTCGCGTTATTCTGCATCTGCAGCAGGACGCTCACCGTGTCAGCTCCAGGAAACCTCCAGCTCCAGATCCTGTGAACACGAAATAACCTGCTGGAATCCAATCTTCAGTCTTCTTCAGTCTTCTGCAGCTCCTGCAAAACAAAGGCACAGGTTAGGCTAAAGTAAAGGCAGTGAATCTACTTACCTAATCCAACGGCAGCATCCAAGGCGCCTTTTTCTGCCTTTCTCTTCCGGCATCCGACATCTGCAAAGAGAGAGAACATCGGTCAGTAATATTCAACTACAAGTTCTGCTTACCTGTGTTACGCCCGTTCCAACTCAGCTCGCGCTGCATTCCGGCACCTGCAAGGCAAGATACATCGGTTAGTAACGCTTAGTTACAAGACTGCTTACCCGTCGCTTTCAATCTGTTCGCGCTGCACCTCAGCACCTGCAAAGACAAAAGAGACATTACGGAGCATTCTCCAGCGCTAGTGCAGTCTTTCTACTTACGTGCCATTAGAAGGATAATCTTCATCGTCACAGCATCTGAAAAGGGAAAGACATAGACTTTACAGACTTAAGACTTTTGAAAGAGAAGAGAACAATGCAAAAGGAACTTTAATACTTACAAGGCACGCTCGTGCATTAACGGCGTCTTCGCTCTCAGCAAATCCTCTGCTAACAAGAGGCAGAGCTCGCATCCAGTGAAGCAACTGGATCCAGCGCCCCTGCACAAGACGCAGGATGGAGAGCCCGGCATTTACCTATATAAGGTAAGCGCATTATCAACCCAGTTCCACGGGGAAAGAAAGGGCGAGAGGGGCTAGGAACTTTCCGAACCTTCCAAACACTAATACCTTGGTTTACCCTTGCAGACATCTCACTCTTCAGCTTAAACTGTCGGTGGGAAGGGGCCCAGTCCGGGAGCAAAACGAACCCTGCGTCTAACACTGAAGACAGTATCCTCGCCAGATCAAGACCTGCGCCTCCGGGGGAACCAGGTGAGCATTACAGAGGGGTTGGAGAGTGCTCCTTCCCCCAAGCCAGTTAGAGTCACTGACTATGTGTTAGGTCTCCGGAGGAGAATGTCACACATGATGGCAGAAGCATCAGATCATTTAAAAGCAGGTCAGGCTATGGTGAAGCATTGGCATGACCAGAAGGCCAACATGGTCGAGTTTACTCAAGACCACCACATTTTTATTTATGGTGCCTACAAGGCAGAGGGCCTTACAGGACAAATGCATAGGACCCTTCAAAGTTGTGGGCAAACTTGGAGAGGTCAACTATCTGGTATACTTAGGTAATCCTAAGGAGGCTCCCAGTGTCTTTCACACCAACCATCTAAAAGCTTATGTCTCAAGACCAGAAGTAGGAGCTTTGATTCTTGCTTCAGCTCAAGAGGAGGAGGAAAGTGAACCTCTACCTGACCTACTCAGAGTACAGCCTTTAGATGAGAAGATAAAGGGAGTAAATCTCTCTTCTCATCTGACACTGGAACAACATGAAGAGTGCAAGTTTCTGTTATATCAGTTTGCTTCCCGGTTTTCACTATCACCAGGCTTGACCCCATGGGGCCAGCATGATATTCTCACTGATGACTGTTTACATGTTAAAAGAGGCTACAGGATGTCAGATCATGTAAGAACCCACATAAAGGAAGAGGTCAACAAGATGCTTGATTTCGGGTAATAGAGCGATCTACCAGTCCATGGTCTAGTCCATTTGTTGTAGTGCCAAAGGCAGTATCCAAAGAATTGAGATTCTGTGTGGACTATAGAGCTCCTAATGCAGTCACAAAGACTGATCCCCATCCTTTGCCAAGGACATATGAACTGGTGGACAAACTTGGTTCAGAAAAGTACCTCAGTACATTTGATCTCACTTCAGGCTATTGGAAAATACCACTGACAGACCATGCCAAGGAGAAAACTGCATTCTCCACCCCAGCAGGCTTCTACCAGTTTAAGGTAATGTCTTTTGAACTAAAGAATGCACCTGCAACATTCCAAAGGATGGTTAATCAAGTTCTGAATGGGATGGAGGACATCTGCATGGCATACTTGGATGACATTGCAGTGTTCAGACCTACTTGGAAAGAACATGTTGACCACCTAGGATATGTGTTGCAGGCTCTTGAGCAGGCCCATCTGACCACAACGGCAAGTAAATGTAAAATTGGACCGAGTAAAGTGGTCTACCTTGGACATGAGGAAGGAGGAGGTGAAATCAGGCCATTGCCTAATAAGGTACAAGCTGTGCAAAACTGTGCCACCCCTACTACTCAAACCCAAGTGAGAGCCTTCCTAGGCCTCATTGGTTACTATAGGAACTTCATAGAGAACTATGGGACCATAGCTTCTCCCTTGAATGTGATCTCCTCACCCAAGTTTCCCAAAAAGGTCAGGTTGAATGAGGAGTGCACTCTAGCATTTGAAGGACTTAAGAAAGCCCTTTGTCAAGCTCCCGTCTTAAGAGCTCCTGACTACAACCAAATCTTCATTGCGCAAACAGATGCTTCCAATACAGGTAAAGGTGCAGTTCTGAGTCAGCTGGATTAGAAAGGTAGGGAACACCCCATTTGCTTGGCTGATTCAAATGGAAGTGGAAAATCCAAAACTAGTGAGATGGTCAATCAACCTGCAAGGGTTTGATTTTACCATTGAACACAGGTCAGGGTGTAACCACCAAAATGCTGATGGTCTCTCCAGGATGTTTGACTGACTGGAGTAAGGAGATTCATCCAGGAGTGGATTAAATCCTCCTGTCTCTTAGTCTGGGGTGACTAGTGTTAGGGAGAATTCTCATAAATGTGCTAATTTCCCTTACCTTTTGAGACTTCATTTTTTACCTGGAAAGAGTGTGAGCATTGTTTCCCACTCTTTCATGTATTTTGATGTGTGTTTTACTTTTGTGTTCTTTGGATATGGAGTTTTAGACAACTCCATAGGCATCATCTTTTTCTTGTGTGTCACACAGCACCCTCAGTGCAGTGGCACAGGGATGCCTTTTAGACTTCCTAAGGTTTAAATACCTTCTTTGGGACTGACAGTGAATGTAAAGTTAAATTGATGTTGCTAGTCTTTTAAATTGCTAGACCCAGCACACACTGCCTTACAGCAGAGTTCTGGAGGGAATACCTAGTGTTCCCTATGCCTAGAAAACTCATGCGGCCCTCAAAAGCTACCCTTTCCTCTCAGAATGGCTGGAGGCAGTGGTATTACCATGATTTTCCAGACCGCAACCCGTTTAAATGCTCTGGTAGCTGAAATCCACCGGAGCCATGTTTTTCAATATGGCGTCTGAGCCCCCTCTGTAAAAACAGGTCCCGGTCAACTTTTTTCACCATTTCTTTTTGGAAAGGTCTTCCTAGTGTTTGTCTCTGCGCGCTAAACCAGGTTTGGTTCCTTTGTTCGTTTACCTTTGTCAGGCTTCTGTACTGAAGCCCCCCTCTGGCGCCTGAGTTTCTATGGTGGACAGGATGTGAGGGAGGTGCCCGAAACTCCCTGTGCTTAGTCTTCTAGGAGACCTGAATGCACTCTGTCATGATTGGCTGGCTGCCTGTCGGGCAAGGACAGCCACCCTGCTGGGGGAGTGACAGCTAGGCTGGAATTAATGGGAGAAAACGGTTTAAAAGCACGTCTCTCGGACTTGGAAAGCAGAGTCGTCCACTGGAACGAAAGAACCGAAGACGAGCTGAAGGAAGAAGACTGCTGTAACTCCTGGACCGTTGGTTTGCCAGGTGAAACCCTGCTGCGGTCTAAATTGCCTGAAACTCCCTTGACAGAGAAGCCCTTCAAGGATGACTTCTTCCCTTGAGCTGGTGGGAACAACCAACCCACAAGCCACCTGGATACCATCTCCATACTGGTCGAATTTTCTTCAAAGTGCTGTTGAAAACTGGATAGCCAGTGAGAAGGATACCAGATTGTGGACATTAAGGCACTCACACCTTAAACCGACGTTTTGCCAAGCTTGTGGATCCTTCCCCGTGCAGTGCAGGAACCTTCCAACGTCCTCCATCTTGTCCCCACGACTGAGGCTCAGGAACAGCGAGATCTGCAGGAACTGCCAGGAACAACTGCCTCAGCTACAGCTTTTATTCATCCAAAAGGTACTGTGCAAATGCGGTAGAGAAATCCTCTTTGCCGCGGTGAAAGTTTGTGAAACTTTCCCAACTTTGGAGACTTGTTTGTTCCTATAGCAACCTATAACTCTTTTTCGTGGAAACTACTTCTAAGAACCTTGGCAAAGACTTAACTGTTTACTACCAGAACTTGGCTATCCTATCCAAGACACTGATCCATTGACTTTGGCCCAGCCAATTGAATTGAACTGCCTCTTGTAGTGAACTGGAACTATTTACCCTGCTTATGAAAGTAACTGCGTTTGATTCTTATAACCTTTGTCTTTCTACCCCTTTTTAGAGTTACTGAAGGGCCATTTTGCTCCCACTTTAGGAGAGCCTAGCTTGTTCAGAAACATATTGGTTTGGTACTGTAGTGTATTGTTTATGATATTGAGCTTCCTATTACTAGTGGAATGTTTTCTAACTAAATGTGTAAATAAATGTATATTGTTTTACCAAGAAACCTTGATTAAGTGTCTATTGGAACTACTGTGATTACAAGTCCTGTCTGTAAAACCTTGTACTACTCACATCACTCTTGAGATAAGGCTGTCTCTCAGCCCTGCTAACACACAACTGTGTAGTACAGACTTATACCAAAGGTGAGATTGTGCTTACACCTGTAGTCTTAATTGTGTGTAGTGTTCCCAAAGGGTACTGCATGTAATTCTGCCTAACACATATTTGCAGGGTCTAGGTCAGGTGCCTGCTGCTGTTGGGTGATAGGTTTAAGTAACAGGAGTATGCTTTCTAAGGAGATAAGGCATGTATTTCTCATTCGGGCTGGTGGGGCTTGAAGATCCTTGGCCAATGATTGTTTAGAATTGTGGATTGCAAAGGAGATGACATTGTGGTCAGACTATGCACATGGCATGTTAGAGAGGATTTTGGTGTTACAATTAAGGTCTGCTATCCAATCTAAAGTTCTGCCTTTACTATGTGTAGGGTTGAATATTCGCAATGGGAGACCTAATTTGATGATAGTGTTTTGGATGATTAAGGCATTAGTATCCAATTTGTCGTGTAGGCCGAGATTCAAGTCACCTAGAAGCAGTATTTGTGATCCAGGTTTGGTGTTTTGGGTGAGGGGGCAAGTTAGATCTTCCTCGAAGGAGGATAGTGGGCTGGGTGGTCTGTATCAGATGTGTATGAGGAGTGTCCGCTGTAATGAGAGTGTGAGTTTTACGGATATTAATTCTCCTGATATGCGAGATGTGGTGTTGCTATCTCTGATGGCCAGCATGTTTTTGGCAATGATAGCTACCCCACCTCCTCATTTGGAAGTTCCATCAGCCCTAATGATATTGTAATCATTGGGGACTGCTAGCGTAAGAGCAGGCCCTGCGCCTGCTGTAGCCACGTTTCTGTGACTGCTAAAAAGTCTAGCTTATTGGTGGTGATAAGGTCTGATATATTTAAGAAGTGGGTGCCTACAGATCTAGCATTGATAAGGGCTCCTTTAATGGTGGTACCTTCTGGTTGTGCTGGGGCTGACGGGGTATTGGGCAAAGGGGTTTGTGGCGCGTGAGGTGCGAGAGTGTGTGAGTCTTTACCAGAGGTGATAATGCTGTTGTGATGTGGGGAGCTGTTGAGTAAGGGGGTCTTATGATGTCCTCTGAATGTTATAGTGGTGCAGGGCCTAGACTTTTGTTCCTGTGGGTGATGGAGCATGGTGTATTTGGGATGTTGTGTGCTATGGTGTGCATAGTGGTGTGCATTGCAAATATGCAATGGCTATAGTTATAATGGCATGCTAAGAACAATTGCATCAACATGGTACAATTAGAAGGGGTACAGTTCGAATGCGGGCACGCGAACATAAAATGTGACTGCAGGTGACATGGGGGTCTGATATAATTTATGTAATCTAATTGGTTATGTTATGCTTGTAATTTCTTTTTCATATGTGTGCAATTGCTAATGGACTTATGTCGAATAAAGCATACATGAACAGAACTAATACTCAGCTCAGAAGAACCCAAAGAAATAACTGAGCAGATAGAAAGAAGGGGAAGTCATATACTCACCTTCCACTGAATAAATGCATTGAAAACATAGAAACAAGAGAATAATTAACTCTGATCTGGCAAAGTACACCAACAGTCACCACTAACAATAACATTGCTCCTGCTTCAAAAAATAAAAGCAACCCAAAACGTAATAAAATATTTACAACTGAAAATTCACTTCACACTATGTCAATCAATATGAATGTAGTCACAATAAAACATGCCAAACAATCATTTTTACAAAACAAATTCCAATAGTTCTTAGCAATCTCATAAACAATCTGAGAAGTCATGTTCCTTACTTCAAAATTACCAAAGAAAACTGATACATGAAGCACTGATTGACAGTGCATTCAAACTAAAAAGAAAACTATTTATATTAGTAATAAACAGAATGAAAACACTAACTAAATTAACACAAAAACTACAAAAACATTCTAAACATGAGCAATGTCAACAAAGATAACTTTTTTACTTCTGTGCAGTTGAATGGTTTCACACCAGTATCATAGAACCATACTTCAATGAAGACCTAATTGCCATAGACACTAATGCTAAAGGATATGAAATAGTAGGAAACATCATTATGCCAAAAGAAATCTTAATTGAAAAATCTTTCCCAACACATTTTAAACCAAATGTTCCGCATGTTCACACAGCTTGTCTAATGCACTCATTGATGTGCAACTCCATATACAATGTGTGCCAACTGTCGTTCGCATGTTTAAGACAATTGCTCAATCAATACATTAAAATAAAAGCCAAAATTATTTTTTACATACACACTGGACTTTGAGGACATTCATTAGAATGCATTTCAGGAACATCTTGCAAAAGTACTTTCCATCACATGAACATGTTAGGATTACAACTTTTTACAATGCATAAACGTGTGCATTAGTTGTACAGTGATAAAAATCCCTGTCTGGAACTACAAAAACTCAATGACAGTCTGCTAAATGGAAAATCCCAAGAAGTGCTTAATATTAACCAACAACGTTCAAACACTAGTGTTCTTATCAAAACATACAAATAAGAAATAGCAAAGTTTGAAAACATGTCTGCTGAAAATCCAGACAAAAAGTTGTCTGTTGTTGCAGAACTTTCTATAAGAAAAGTACAAAAATAGTAGATATGTGATACAAGATAGAAGGCAACAAGTATTCACAATGGTTCCAATTGGCAATATGTCTAAGTGGACTGTATGGGAATGGGGAGTTACATTTTACAGGTACCTGACTACCCAGGCCGGCAGACTTGAAATCTCCTGGCGGCACCAGAAATCAGACACCGGTAAAACTTTATGAGTCCGGCGGCAACACGCTAGTAGCACCGGCAGGGTTACCACTGGACTCATAATGAGGCCCATTTTATTCCACTACTATTCCTTACAATTAAAGTGGAAGGCACGATGAAAAGTCCATACAATCAGTGGATCAGAATATCGTTCTCTACAAATGCATTCTGAGGATCCAAGATACCACCAAAATGTTGAATACATTTTCCATCTCTTGTTTGAAAGCAAACAAGCAACTCTATGTTATGGAGTTGCACACTCACACTAAAAACAGGAACCCACTTTCTAAACATGTCAGCTTGTAAACTCCTTCAAAAGATAAAAGACAAAGATGAAATGTTGGAGTCAAGCATTACTAATACATTTATTCATTTTCATTTTGATATTTGTATGGCACCTTTCACCGTGATTACACGCACTGTCAGTTGAACACACTCAGAGGGATAGGAGTCCAGAAATGTGGGAGAGTTGGGAGGTGCTACTATGTGTGTGATATTCAGCCATTACAGTTATGTGAGGGTGGTCAAGACCCTATTAGTCACCCATGTCTGAATGGCATGTGAATGGGCGCAGCGGAGGTATACTATGAACTAAACAGGGTGGATTGTGTTTAAGGAAACAGAGAGTTATGTTAGAAGCTACAATTCAAATTTCTGTCATTAAATGTAGCTTCATTCTTATGGCAGAGGTGTTGTGTAATAGTGTTTGTGTTATATGTGTGTATCGAGTGTGTAGAATGAGCCTGTGCCTTCCGTTAAGCTGCGAAGGTGTGGTGGGCAAGAGAAGAAAAAGTGGTACGCTGTACTAACAACAATCTCTACATCTTGGATTTTATCTATGGACAAGGAGCAGTGGTACGTTTCACAAAATTCTAAGTGCTGAATAAATACATAATACACAGAGAGGATCTAAGTGATAAATTACCATTCCTAGTTCCTTCTAGTGAAGACAGGACCCCCTTTCATGTTTACTGGCAGAAGCATGGTGCACCCTCATGTACTTTTGAGTTGCTTAGAATGCCAAATACGAGGGAGGGATCCAATGTGCCCAATTGTTCTCCTCCCACTTGATCAGTCCAGTGTTCCTAAGGTGCATTTTAAGTTCAATGCACTTCCCAGCCCTCAAGCCCATATATCACAATGCCTACTGTCAGGATTCTTATCATGAGTAAGTTACTGAAATAACCCCGTAGGGATTGGCTCTGCTCACAGCGAGATTAGAGGTGGCAGAGCACAGAGGATGAAAGAGAGGAAGAGTGTGGTAGCTAAGAGAGAGACAAGAGGGGGCTGTGCGAGGGAGGGTACCTGCTGGAAGATGCTTGTGTGTGAGTTAAGAGGAAAGGGCACGCAGAGGGGCAGATCAGGAAGTAGGAGGGAACAGCCAGGTTTTAACGGCTTTCCTAAAGGCCAGGTGATCCTCTATGAGGCAGAGGGGGAGAGAGATCCAGAAGGTGGGTACGAGGACAGAGAAACATGCACATCCTAGTCTGGAGTACTTGAAAAGGAGACTACTAGGAGCCTGATCTAAGGATTCGGCTAATGTGGTAGTGAGTGAGCTTGTTTTGTATGAATTTCGGACCTTTCTTGTGGATGGCAAGGTGGGTAATGCACATGGCTTTGAAGGAAGCCTTTTGGCTGATAGGCAGCCAATGGAGTGTCCCGAGTGCGGGAGTTGTGTTCTCTGGAGTGCAAGGAGGAGCCTTGTTGCAGAGTTTGAATTTGTTCGAGCTTTCTGAGTTGGTATGTAGGAGTGCCTAGGTAGAGGGAGTAAGAGTAGTCTAGGCACGAGAGGATGATGGCCATGATTGCGTAAACTCTGTGGAGGTAGGAGGGATAAGGAAATATCTGCTTGAGGATGCAGAGGTGGAAAGTGCCCGATCTGGACACTGCATTGATGTGGCGACTGAGGGTCATGTCCAAGCTAAAGGTGCATCCTAGGTTTTTGACTGTGGGGGATGCAGTGGACATAGGACCTAATGATGGTCGGCCAAGAGATATGTTGAGTAATGTAAAGAACTCATGGTGGCAACAGTAAAGACAGACACAAGTGATCACAGTTCAGGGGTGTTTATTGAACTTTATAATGGATAAGATAAATGCCTAATCTAAACCTATATAGAAGACGGGAGCAAGCTACGACCATCAAATAATAATAAGGCAGTCCTAGTGGCATTTTATCAAATAAAAAAAAATATATATATTGCCAATCCTTACTACTAAATTACAAAAAAGAGTGTGGGATAATGTTCACCAGAAAATAAAGAAGTGTTCACAAACTGATAAGTCAGGATGGTATGGCTGGGTCTCCCTTCCCCATGTTTGAAGCACGGGATAAGGCGGGACTCTCGCGCACAGCTCATTCCTTGGCTTTGTCAGCACAAGGTTTACAAGTCCAGTTCACCAATATCAAAACTTTCAGAGGCTAAGGGCCTCATTCCGAGTTTGGAGGCAGCCATGGTGCTATTAGCATCATGGCTGCCTCCAAACCCGGGTCCGGGTCCGGGTCCGGTCTGGCTGAATGGGGACTTACCGGGTCATTCTGACCTTGGAGGACTCGGTAAATCCCCATTCAGTAAACCATTCCCCATTCCCACACGTCCTTTGCGGGTCCCGCTAAGGGACCTCGGAATAGGGTGGTAAGGGTTTACCGGCACTGGCATCCTTACTGGTGCCAGTAAATCCTTACCTTATCCTTACCGCCCAACTCGGAATGAGGCCCTAAGTCTCTTTCCTGCAAAAGTCTCTTGACTTAGAAGGTCTGCTGATTCAAAATAACACACAAACAAATGTTTCTTCGGTAATCCTGTACCAAGGGTGATAGCTCTTCGCCCCTTGGATCACCCTCCGCCGGGCTCAGATCCATCTTGCAACTTGGGCCTCCCTCTGTCGGGTTTGCTACAGCCTTTCTAATATGGCTTGTAATATTCAAAATATCTTTTTAAACAACTCCCACTGCATACAACCCTCAACCTGGTTCACTTTTGTCGACACAATGTTCACTGGTGTATTACTCTTGATACACAAACAACAAACAAATAAAAGTTCTCTCTGTGATCTTGCACCTTGAGCGATTGCCTTTCACCCCTGGAATCTCCGTCTGTCGAGCTCGGATCCTCTTTGCGGAAAGGGGCCTCCCTCCATCGGGTTCACTACTGCCTTCTTTAAAACAGTTGATATTTTACTCAATTTCATCCGAAAGCATTGGTTCCCTTCTCCTAGCTATCTTTTGTATTTCCCTCCGCCGGGCTCGGATCCCTATTGCAAAAATGGGCCTCCCTCCGTTGGATTTACTACAGCCTTATTCCACAGTTTGTAATCTCATTGGAAAGTGGGGTTCCCTTCCCCTAGTTTTCTTCTGGCAATGGAAAGAGACTTGATTGTACAAGGGGTTTGATGTGACCCTTGTAGTACCACTCTAGCGCCTCTTGCCACCCCTTGTAGTTTCAAAACAGGTATCGTTCAGAGTCTTTCGAATGAGCACCGACGTGGGGCCGGACGTGGGGCCGGACCCTTGTGCATCTGGACCTCAAATGGGCTTTCTTTAAAGATCAAAACACACACACAAGTTCTTTCTATTTTAAATTGCTTGCGTTCAGAATGTTGCTATTTGGGCTCAACACAGTTTGGTTTTCGTACAGTGTTCTCCAGCTGTGCTGAACCCGTTGGTTTCTTGGATCTCTGAAGTCAAGGATAGTACCACGGTAGCCAGCTTTTCTCCCCGCTTGAGTTATCAATGCGGGAGACCCCTGTGTAGCATTGACATCTGCTGATCCACACCCCATTTGTAACTTCCGATATTAGTATTTCCCTTTCAGAGGCTTTGCAGCTCGGAGTTGAAAAGGGCAAGGGCAACTCCACCTTTTGTCGTCCTTCCTGCTCGCACTGCCTTTCTTCTCCATTTAAACTGCCGGTTTGGTGGAGCTGTCTCCTCGTCCATTTGGACTTGCTCGTTGTGTGCCCTCATGTTCCGGTTGGGACATGTCAGGTAAACAGTTTTAGTATTAGTCTGGTTTTGTCACAGCGTAAGGAAGTGTTTGTGTTCGAAAAAGAGGGGGGTAGGGTTCTAGATATCCTACAGGGTAGGATGGGGAAAAGGTGTCATAAGGAAAGGGGTGTTTGGAAAGGTGAGTTTCGTAGGGTTGGCGAGATGAATAAGGGGGATCGTGGGAAACGTAGTGGTTTATAGGTGTAGATTGGGAATTAGGGAAATAATAACCAGAGGGACGAGGATAAGAATGATTGGGAGTATTTGGGTAGAAAACAGGAAAACATGGATTCTGGGAGATTTTGTTTTTGAATGCAACAGGGTTTGGACTTCTAGGGGATGTAGCAAATATGGAGGGGTCATTGGAAAAAGGGGATTCTTTGGGTGGAAGGGAGGTAGACGTGATGTGGCCTACAAAAGCCTCAGAGACGTCGTCTTCCTCTCCTTCTTCCACAGTATAATACTATGTCTCACCTGGGACATTTCCCTGAGCATAACCCTGGGCTCCCCTACCAAGGTGATCCTCCCTCACTCATCCATGCCCATGGTTGGGATCTGAGAGCGCCAGCCCTTCCCTGGACACCTGAATAAGGGATTCTCAGGGTCTACTCAGGAGAATACCTTCATGTTTCTCACAGGACGGAGAGCTGTTTTGTCACAGATTAGAATTTCAGTTTTTCAGGCTTTGAGGGGCATGTGGTTGTTTGTCATCCAGAGGTCAATGTCCGAGCGGCAGTATGCCAGGTCTGGGTGGAGTGAGGAGCGGGAGTTGGGAATCTTGAAGATGATCTGGGTGGCATCAGCATAGTTGTAACAGGTGAGACTGTGGGAGCAAATGAGCAAGGGGAAGTGCGACAGAGTTTGAAAAGGATGCTGCTGTACCATATTAATGTAATCCACCCCATTAAGGATGACCACATTTCCACCCTTATCTGCTTCTGCAATTACTATACTTGTTTCTTTAGATAATTATTCCAGTGCTATCTTCTCATCTTTAGTCAGGGCCTGATCGTATTGCCATGTCCCTTATCCACATAATCATGAGTTTATTTTGTCATTGTCTCATGGAAGGTCTCGAATACACTCTCAGAAGTTAGTTGCAGGGTGAATTTCGATTTTGCTTTAAGCTCCCTTATCTAAAGATTGTTGGGATGTACTCCCAATTCCTCACATACTTGTTCACGATTGGTATATTGGTCCCTTGTTCTAAGAATATCAATACTCATGTGTTCTCAATATCTGTAATTGTGAACTCACTCATTGGCATTGGTGTTTCCGGTTGATCATAGGTTCTTACTTTGTGTAGGACATTTTATTTCAATTTCCTAACAAATTTAAACAAGTCTTTTTGAAAATCTATGAAATTAATCCCCACTGCAGGCACAAAAGAAAGGCCTTTTTTGAGGATTGTGATCTCAACTCTACTGAGGAGTCTGTTAGAGAGACTGATCAAACGTTTTGTCTCTGTCTCTTTGCCTGCTGTATCTTGGCACCTGGTCTGTTTATTCTTCTTTGCTGTTCTTGATCTTCTTCGGAGTCTTCTTTTGCCCCCTCCCACTTTCCCCTAATTGTGTTATTTGTATTTACATACTATGCTCGAGAGGTTCCTTGAACCTGAAATGTTTTGAAATTGTTCTCTGATTTCCTTTCTTGTACCTTTTTATTTCCTCTAAAAATCCCTTGAATTGCCATCAAATATTAATATTAACAGCATGTAATAGGAATGTATAGAGAGCACACCAGTCGGGTGTTTAGAACATGACACTACTTAGTGTGATTGTTTGAGCACAATAATTGGGGCATGTTGGGGAGTGTGGTTGCTTCACTGAACCTGGATAATTTTAGGTTTTCATGGTTAACAAGCATGATTTAATCACAAGAGGTGAAAGTGTTGGAAGGTAAAAAAAATAGTCAATACTAAAATTGAACTAAAAAGATGCATTTTAATGTTTTTCTTTGTTTTTCTTCGTTGTTTCATTATCTCCCTGATCTATTAACCAATTCTTGATTTGTGTTTGCAAATAACTTTTATTTGATAATTTAGGAATGATACATAGGAAATCCATGATGGTTATTGGAATGATTAAGGGTTGATATCCTGTATTAATTTTGAGGAATCCACAAATGTTTTTGCAATATGATGAGTGCCTCTAATTGATCATTTGCCTTGAGAAAGACCAAGAAGGTTGAAACACGTGTTGCCTAGAAATTTAACAGGCACAAGAACAATAACTGTATTCTTTGTATAGCATTTGAATTCATTTGCTAGACATTTACCAAGAAACAGTAATTGTACACTGTGTATATCAGTTGATTTAATTGGATATTGGAGAATTTGGGAATAAAGTCTCTAACATATAGTTATTGGACTAGCACATTTACTCAAGTTGACTCATTTGCTTAATGTTTATTTTGAGAACAGGTGTAGGGCAATACCTATGTCAACCTGGTTTGCAGAAATCCTAACTAAGTTCAACAAGTAAGAATTCACACCTGAGCGCACTGTAACTCTGTCATTGCCCCCTTATTGTATCACTTAAAAACAAAAACAAAACATCCAGCAAGCCATGATGAGCATGCCCCAAAACACCAACTACAAGAACAAACCAGTACTTACAAATTTCAACAGTAAAATTGACGTGCCTATTGACCAAAAGCAGAGCCAACGCCCTAGCTGCACTTTGCCCTGCAGGCAAGTACAATACCACCCTCACCCCAATAATAGAATAATTTGTCTATTTTTTCAACCATTCACTAGCAAAAGGAACTCTGCCATGAACCTTCAAATCTGCATGATTCATTCATCCCCTATAGATCAATTTGGAAACAGGGAACATTGAACAAACTACAGACCAATTTCAAAGCAACAAGCCTTGGTAAATATGCGTGGCAAATGAATGAACACTGATTCCTATGTCATGTTGATGTACGCTGAATGTTATGGAACCTTGGGTCATCCACATGTTTTGTTACTCTCATGTGTGCAGAATATATATGGGATGACTTACATAACTTTCTGCTGACTGCAAACTACAATAAAGAAGAAATAAACCTAAAAAGTGTGGGGGCACTCTGTTCTCTTGATCCTGTAAATGTATCAGGATACTTTCACCATCATTTTATTGCCATGTTACACTTCATCTGTAATATAAAAAGTGAACACTTCTTTTGAAGGAAAGATTATCAGTCCAGAGTAGTACCAACATCCACATGCGTTTATGAAATAAAGATTATCCCGAATGTCTCCACTACAGTGATGACACTGTTTTACAATTTATTGAAAAGTACATTACTTTTGACATCCCTTCAAAGAACATACACAATGATCTACAGACACAGATCTTACTTTTCCAATGACACAAATGAGGCAAATACTGCCAACGGTGATACAGAAACAAAGGGAAATACTTCACCTAATGTAATTTTGTATTCCTTAGACCAATTTGTACAAAAATGCCAAGAACATAGTTTAATGTCTTCTTTTAGGCGCTGTGTGAAAGGTAAATCTCCAAAACACATACAACATTTAAAGAGATGAAGCATTCAAGTGTCATTGAACTCTTGTGGAATGGTAAAATAGACATTCAATACATTGGGCCTCATTATGACTCCGGTGGAGATGGTAATGGCCCACTCCCGGGCTCCAGAAAAAAATGCTACCCATTCCCATTAGATCCTCATAGGGCTGAATGGGAATGGGGAGGTTGGATGTGCCACTGCATCCGACATTGTCTGCTTGCGGGTGCCGGGCCGCCCGCCTGGGTGAAAAAGGCACCCGCAAGCAGACCTCGTAGTTTGCCGGTCCGGTAACAACGGTACTGGCAAGCTTACTGGTACCGTTGTTACCGGACCGGCAACCTTATAATGAGGCCGGGCCTCATTACAAGTCCGACAGTAACCCGCTGCTGCCGCACTGGTAACACTGTTTCCGCCAGAGGACATCCCAGTGCCACTGGGACACTACACTACAAGTCCTGGCAGCCAGGGATATTAGGCGGCGGAAAGTGTAAGTCCCCATTGCCAAAGAATCCCATAGAACTCCCTGGGAATGGGGACATGGAAGCACCAAAACCGTTGCTAACAGTGCCTGTGCTTCAGAGAAATCTCTGCAGGCGGGTGCCATTATGCCCAGCAGGTCACCCTTATTTACAGACTGCCACACTTTTAAAGAGGCCCATACTATTTAAACAAAAGTACTGCTTTGAAAAACATGTGCTTGTATGACATGTGCCAAAATTATAAATATAAATATAATGTCATACCAAATGAGACAATTGGCAAATGGTCTGTATTAAATTGTGAACAATGTCTAGTAAAACACAGTCTAATTAACCATGTAAAGGATCCATTAAATCTGAAGAGCATAGAGAATGTTAATACATGGCTCTGCTGCAAGTATTCAAACCTTAGAGAGAAGAGGAAAGATTGTTAGGTGGCCATGATACATTTGAAGCTGCATAAAAGGCAAATGAAATCAGTTTAACAAATGACAATTTTAAATGGTACAAATAAATATTAGACAAATAGCCCCAACAATACGAAGACATAGACACCTAGATCAAGACACTCCTAAAGGGAGTCAAACATCTCTTACAGGAATCCAAGAATCACTTGGACAACCACCCCTTCAAAATGAAGCAGAAATAGCAATGCATGTAGTAGAAAATAACATATATCAACCAAAACGATCTAAACACGTTTTGCAATACTCAAATCACTATTAAATGGTGAACAACTCACCATTTACCTAGAAGCCACTGAAGAAATTGAACATGGATTAAAACATCAAAATAATACATGCAGTTGTAAAAAATAAAAACCTCTGCTCTTGTATGTAAGTGGTGAAGCTGATTATGCCAAAACCTTCTTATTTGTAATATTCCAGAATTCGAAACAAATAACATTTGAACTGTTGTAATAGCCCCCACAGGTCTAGCTGCTTGCAACATAGGAGGTGCAACTTTACAATGACTCCTCTTCCTGCCAGTTGAACAACACCACAAATTGGAATGTTACAAATTATCACCAGAAGCTGCAACTGACTTTGCAGAATTGTTTGACAATTGAAAGTCCTTCTAGTAGATGAAGCATGATATCCTACCTAATGCTTGCTTTAATCCATCTAAGAATGCATGAATTCTTAAAAACTGGATATGAAGAACTGTTTGGAGGAAAACATATCATTGGCTTTGGAGACCTCCTATAGTTAACACCAAGTGAAAGAGCAACCCATATTCAAAACATTAGGCTACAAAGAATGCCTTACTACAGTCGGGAGGAAAGGAAGATAGATCTATTGTGACTTCTAAGCAAAACATGTGTTGGCCTGATTGTTGTTTATTGTTATCTCAAATTTGCAGTTTGTATTGAAGAACTTTCAAGAAAGAAGGCTTAAGAGATATGGAAATTATTGGTTTAAAGGTGTAATTTTCAGGATGAATTATTCCATTGATTAAACATTGTAACATTAACATGGATCTGATATAAAGGTGATAAAATTAAGCGTGGTGCATAAGGGGCGTATTGGGTATGGTATACATATCATTGTGGCCATGGCTATAGTGTTTCCCAGAATCATTTCCTTGCCTCCAATATGTGATTCTGTCAACCAACCAGAGTGTGATTATAATTGCATCAATATCCACACTGCCTACCGATTCCTTGAGATTCTCTCATCTCCTGACAGATGCAGGTCCTGCCCAGTCTGTCCAGGTAAGTGTTTCATTGAAAAATTGTGCTGTCTCTTAGTGCTCCCTTCTGCTCAATAACTCCTTGCTGCATGTCCTTGAGCACAATTTCCCTTAGTTTACCGACCCTCCTCTCTGTGTTCCCGGGTGCTCAATAACAATAAGCAATATATTTTAATTAAATGTATTAGACTCCCGCTATCTAACATATAAGCAATCATGTTTCCTACAGAGCGGGTGGCTTTTAATGAAGTCACATTTACAGTGTACGGTGAACAGCTCTTTTCTCCCAAAGCCACCACTTTATCTTTTACTTAAAGTTGTTAGAAAGTGCCTATCAACATAGTCTCTTGTTGAATGCTTAGAAGAACTGGCTGTCAAATAACTTTACAGTTAACATCGATATCAACTTTGCAAAATAAACACATTTTGCCACGAATGTAAATCTTTTATATGTTGACATTTCTAAAGGCCTTTCTTGTTCCAGATCTTATTAAACGAGGTACGCAAGTGTTATGACAATAGGGCAGCTGATATTAATACATCATTGAAGACATAGAAATGTAATTGTGCATTTTCTATTTACCCTTGAACTGTGAGTAACATCCTACATTGACAAATGGTATTCCTCCACAATGACAAAGTAAACACGTTTAAAGCAGAGGACATTTTACCTTTCTTCACTAAGTTTAATACTTAATGGAATGACTTCAATCGCAATGCAGTAAATATGTCACTTTTCACAAAACAAACAGAAGGCACGAGATGCAGAATAACTCACACTGAGACACTTGTCTGATGGGTATAACCCCAGGAGTCTTGTTCCTTAACTGCATTCTGGAAATTTAGGACTGATTTTATGATGGGGAAAGGAAAACTGAAAGTACCAAAATGAAAAGAATAAAATCAGAAAGAGAAGGGCTACATATGTAAGCCTGACATGGAACACATTGAGTGCTCTGAGAATAACAACCATGAGTAGTCGCCCAAACCAAATAATCCACAAATGATGCCAGCAGACAGCTTTCCTTTAACACTCACCTTTACTTGCTTCACAGTTGGGCTGCATCACTGCTGCAGCGATATGCCACCACCTCTTCTTCATATGTAATCAGCAAATGTTGTTGCAGGAAATGATGGATAGGTGAGCACCAAAAGTCTAGAAAATATATGGCTACATGTTTTTAAATGAAAACAATAAAATGAAAAACAGGAAGATGCACTCACAATAAATATTGTCCAGCAGGGTAAAAGTCAGTGTAGTTGAGTGAGAACAAATCCATGGTCTTGGAGGTAATAGAGGTATGAAGGACTGCCAGCGGTATACAAGGTAACATAACATAAAACCACATGGGTGTTGCTGTTAATATGGAACATGGTCTGAGTCACAGACTATTTGAGTATTCCAAGTGGTAGTACCCCACCATGTATAGACTCCTCGTTAAAAATGTAAGTGTGCTTACCACCTTAGCATTACTCACCATTGCCCCTTACCCAGCTCATCACAAGAAAAGCAAGGAAAGCAAGGGAAGCAACAGAGCGCTTTACAAGTCATAGGGTGAAGTACACAATAAGTACAAGGAACAGGGAGTTAAAATGGGGTGGAGGAGATGGAGAGTCAGCAGTTTGTCAGCAAAGTATCTACAAGCAATTGGGTGAGGAATTAGTAGGGAATGAGTTCCCCACTCTCAAGTTAGGCGGTGAACCAAGTGTCTATGGATATAGATGTAAGGGAGGAGCCAATAGTTGAAGAAGAGAGTCTTTTGCTCCTTCCTGAAACGAAATGTAGAAGCAAAGGAGAGAGTGTCATGTTGATGGTGCGAAGGTTGAATAGTCAGGCGGCATAGGAACAATAGGCTAGACTTCTTATTCTTTCCTTCATGCACTGGTGCAGTTGAAGTTTGCACATGCATTGACTTCTGGAGGATCATAGGCCTCCATAGATGCTGAGCTTCTCAGTGCGGTAGATTGGGGACTTGAGCAAGATGGCTTTGTAGATGATGCAGGAAGATTTGAAGGTATTAAGTGCTTGCAGCAGACACCAGTGCAGTTCTAAAAGGGTTGAGCTGGTTCTGTTTAATTCTGAGATTCTTTTGACGAGTCATGCTTTAGCATAAATGACACATCTCAGGGGTGCCAAAATGGTTGCTGGAAGGCCTTACAGAAGGGTATTGGCCCATCCAGGTGGTGAGGGCCAAGACGTGTATAGATCATCTGAAGTTGTTTACTGGGATGAAAGGCTTGGTTTTCTGCATGAGGGAACATTGTAACCCAGCTATTTGTGTGTTCTGTACTATGTGCTAGTTGAAATAGATGTGGTGCATGTGGTTGACTAGGGTTTGAAATCCTCGAGGTTCATAGTGGACAGCTAGGTCTGGGTTTCAGATTGTTAGGTATTGTTGGTCAGCAGAAGGAATTCGGTCTCAGAGGGGCAACATTTCAGGAAAAGCACTGGACATGCAAGACTGGATACATGTGAAGCAGTCCTTGAGAATATCAATGTCTTTAGTGGTATATATCTTGAGGTAGAGGGGCACGTCACATGTGCATTGGTGGATTTGAATGCTCTGTGGAGCCTGGAGACTTCCAGTGGGTCCATTTAAAGGTTGAAAACCAAGGGGATAGGAAGAATCCTTGCAGGACTTCACAGATGATGGGTAGAGTTGGTCGTCTGGAGGAATACATTTGAATGAATTGGTGGTGGTTAGCAAGGTAGGCTTTGAACCGGCTGAGGACAGTTCCGCTGATCCCCATGCAGTGATGCAGGATGTCGGAGAGTGTCTGCTGATGTACTGCTTCGAATGCTGCTGAGAAGTTGAAGAGTACCAGTAGGCATGGAAGGCTATTGTCAAGGATGTTAAGGACATCCTTGACCACTGTTAGGGACAATTCTCAAGAATGGCTAATTTCCCTTACCTACTGAGTCCCTCAGCAGCTTTGCTGGATTTCTAGGATTTATTTATTTCACCTGGTAAGAGTGTGAGCCCTTTTTTTCCCACTCTTACATGTGTTTTGCTGTGTGTCTTGAACATTTTTGTGTTCATACACTGTGGAGCCTCACCTACTCAACAGGCATCATCTTTTTAATGTGTGTTACACATCACCTTCAGTGCATTGACACAGGGTTGTCTTTTAGACTTCCCAACTCAGACTCAATTTTCTGGGACTGACTACTGTCTCCCAGAACACATAGGCCCTGATTCATGGATTATTTGCGCTGAAATAAAATGGGATTTGTGTGCCATTCTGCCCGCAAATCCCCATTTGTTAAACAGAGAATCCATGAATTAGGGCCATAAAGTTGCCATTACTTTATTAGCCTCTGTAAAACCACAGACCCAGTACAAACCATCTTACATGGAGTACTGGAAAGGGTTAATACTTATCCATGTTTGTCTGTTTCTCTTGGAGCATTGTTTTGCTCCCTTTTCATCAAGACTTGGCTGGTGGCAGTGGTAAGTACCCTGTTTTTCCTACCGCGTTTATCTTAAATAACCTTGGTATTGTTTTAGGCTATCTTAGTAGCCTCAAACTTAAACCCGCTAGACCATATATGTTTTATTACGGTTCCGGCTGGGTTTATTCGCCATTTCTTTTTGTAAAAGTCTTTCTCGCGTTTTACACTACGTGCCAAACCAGGTTTGATTCTTTTGTTCACCGTCTTTTTGTGGGCTTCTACGCAGAAGCCCTCTTTAGGCGCCTGTATGTCTTGGGGGGTACATGATGTGAGCGAGGGACTTGGGACTCCCTGCACAGGGTCTCCTTGGAGACCAATGTTGCACTCTGAAATGATTGGCTGTGGTGACTGTCCTGGCGGGACAGCCACCCTGCTGTGTGATTGACAGCCAGGCTGTGTGAATGGGTGAAAACTGCATAAAAAGCAGGTCGCTGGGTCTGGAAAGGCAGAGTTGCCACTGGAACGAAAGAACCGATGAGGAACTGAACCGAACCACACGGTGAAGCCCTGCTGCAGTTCCGAATCCTCGAACTCCATTGACAGAGAAGATCTTCCAGGAATCTTCTTCCTCTGAGCTGGTGGGACCAACTAGTTAGCCCAAACTGCAAGCCAGGACTCCCTCCTCTGGTCAAATTCACTGTACAGAGCTACAGTGTGCCGGATAGCCAGGAAGGTCAGACCATGCTTGGGTTTTAAGGAGTACACCTTTTATTTGTTGCTTTGCTATGTTACTGTTTTTTTCCCTGGGTAGTTCTGGACCCTCTGGTTTTCCTACTTCATGTCAGTCCGACAGTCGCTTCAGGAACCGTGAGCCTGCAGGAACTACCAGGAACGTCCGCCTCAGCTACAGCTTCTTCTCCGTTTAAAGGTACTGTTCAAATCCGGTTGTGCGTTTCGTTCAGTCGCAGGGAAGGTGTGTGAAACCGTTCGCCAATTCGAGGGCCTGTCCTTCTCTTCTCTTTAAACAAACTTTTCTGCCGACCAACTTTGTCCGAAACTCTTGGCAAAGACTTAACCCCAAACTTCCCTGAACTGTGTGATCTTGAGCAAAATACTTTTGTCCTATTGACTTTGGCCCTAAGCCTATGTGATTTGATTCCATCACTGTAGTTCCTCTTTCTAGATTGCCCTGCTTACTTACCTGTTGGTGCTGCTCAATTTTAGCCTAACTTTGTTTTTCACACCCTTTTTAAATTGCTGGACTGCCATTTTGCTCACACTTCGTTTTGAGTTTAAACTTGTCCAGAATCTATTGGGAGTGGTGTGGTGTATTGGTAACGTGATTTTTCCACTGCTTTACTTTTGTGAAATGTTATACAACTGATGTGTAAATAAATGTATATTCTTTTACTCAGAAACCTTGAGTCAGTGTTTGTCTGAATCATAGTAATTGCTGTCCTTTGTGTAACTATTTGATACTGCTCACTTACTCTTGAGATAAGTCTGGCTGCTCACCCATCGCTACCACTTTTACTGTGTAGTACAGGCTCGTACCAAATGTGAATTTGTACTGTCACTTGTAGTCTTATTGGTGTGGTGTTCCCAAAGGGTACTGCATATAATTCTGCCTGACAAACACCTTGATATTAGCTGATTCCATGCTACATCTAGGTCTGACACCAGATTGATAGGACTGAACAAGGTTGTTGGTGTTTATGTATTGGAGGAGTTGCATAGCTATTGATTTGTAAAGGATCTTACCTAGGAAGGGAAGATGGATGTTGTGGCAGTATTTTTCCAGGGTTGTGAGGGTCCAATGTCTTTGTGTGAGAAGCAGGCCTAATTATCCAGTTGGTAGGATTGAGGGCAAGGTGGTCTAAGTGAGGGAGATGTTAATGATTGCCAGGTATGGGTGATGTTTTTCCATTGGCATTTACTTGGGTACGGTGGCAGGGAAGATGTTGTCTGCATATGATGAGGTCTTGAGGTTTGCTAGTGCGCTAGTGATGTTTTCCATGGTGAGTGACTTGAAAGTTGTGCCGGTAATAGCGGTTCTGTGAGATGAAATGAGTAGCATGCTGTTGGTTTGTGTGATGGGGTCTATCTGCTTGTAGATCATGATGATCTAGTTGTTAAAGAAATAGTTGATAGCAGTACATTTTTTATGGATTTGTCGAAAGAGAAATCATATTGTGCCTCCTATTGTAATAAATATATTAATAATGGTCTACGCCAAGCTGCTCAAAAGTCGCTTGCGAAAGAAATACGTGTTGCAAGGTCCTGACCTTAAATCAATGTAAGCCGTCATTTTAGGTCAAACTGCCATTTTAGGATTCGCTTTGTAAAAGTCACCCTGTGAGTTAAAATGGTAGACGATGTCATTCCAGAATACAACATGGCCGTCTTGACCTCTGTACATAGCTAATATGTAACTTGCCTGCAGGCCACTTGTTGAGGTCGTGAACTGAGACCTTGTCCTTCGTTGACCTGTGTGTAGAAGGATTACTCGTGCAATGAAACTAATCCATGAGCATATGTTGAAACAATGTATTCAAATACTGAACGTAGAACATCTGTTTAACTACATTGTATTAATTTTTGAGAAGGCCTGCATGGAAAATCTTAGAATACACAGTTATTGCATAGGCTTGTTGATACATGTATTAAAGGCAAAACCAGTTATATGCGGTTGTTCAAGACTTGGCACGAACCCTAGATTGGTGATGTATTAAGTGGAATAATTAACCCGAAGTGGGGCTGGACATTGTGCCCACCAAGTGTATAAAAAGCGAATGCATTCCGATGTACAACGTCTCTCACTGAACACATTGAACTACGCTGGAGTTTGTTGTGTTGTACTGAGGGCCGATAGCTATCTGACTTTGCTCTGTTTTTGTAACTGGATTCAGTATAAAATAAAGTGCTTTGTATGTTCCTTTGTAACCCGTGTTCGGTGTATTTCCTTTTGGGGTACTCAGCGTCGATATTTTGATTTTGTTTTCACAGTTGGCACCCGAATAGGGACCCTCAAGATTGATGCCGGATTGTTGAAGGTTGACGCACGCAATCGGACCGGGATCGGACGGTGTGACATAATGGGCCCCACTGAACGAGACGCGACACCTCAGCAGCGCTGCATGACCTGATCCTTGGACGATAAGCGTGTGGTCCGAGACGGCGTCTTGACAAGGGTCCACTTATCGAGGCGGGCAGATTTGTCGAAATCACCGTACACGAGGTAAGATTAGTTAGGTAAGATTCTTTGAAATCCGATCGGACCTCGTTAGGTTTGGTCAGGTGAGTCGTGACCCAATTCTTAATTTAATCCTGACAATTTGAATTTTGGTGCATTGTATCTGCAGACACAATTATTGACCAGGTAACACCAAGAATTTGAGATATGCCTGGGAAATTGTCTACCTGCTTTAGGGCATTATTCCGCAGTGACACACAATCTTTGGAATTTTTCCGTCCGGCACCACAGGAGGGGTCCCCGGCATGTACTATGTACTGTAAGCATGGCATTGGAAGTATAGTATTTAATGACATTTGCCACAGACAAACCAGATATGCCTCCGAACTTCAGTGGCCAATCAATGGTAGTTTTGAAATCCCTCGTATTGAGTATTTAGAGTCAATTCTATTAAAGAAAAAGGCTAGACCTGCAGCATTTGATGTTTTGCAGAATTGGAAAAAAGAAGCATTGCAACAACTTAAAAGTAGAGAGAAACATGCGCGCCGTCATAAAACAAACGCTGAAAAAGCGTTGTTATATGATCAGGACAAAGAGTCTGAGGCGACTAAATATTTGGCTAGGGCTTTCTCACTCGGTATTCAAAAAATCTATCCTTCTAAAGAATTTCATGTTTCTGATGAGTTTATTGACAAATTATTAAATGAACGACGGCCTGGTGCTTCTGTGCCACCTCCGTATGTTCCCCTTCCTCCAGCTCCCCCACCTCTTTTTATTGCACCAGTTACAGTACCTCCAACAAATTTGCCTGCTCCTGCTCTTCCAAGTTGTCCTGAGCCGCTTGTAATCGATCGAGGTGCACGGTCAAAGGTTGTCACTCGCAATACTGTACCACCGGAGAAGAAACGTGAGCTAATTGCATGGGCTAAGCATTGTATGGGGAAGGTGATCAAGCTAGTGTTTTTGCCACACTTGGTAATATGGATAATTTTCCTGAGAAAAATGTTTTTATTGAAGGTTTAGGGATTCAGTTATGTAAAATGTGGGGAAGATTAAATAATGCGGATCTTCCGCAAGGGTTAAGAGATCTAAATACTCTAGCGCTTTCTAGAGACACTGTGGAGAAGGTGAATGAGCATGTCGAGAGGTTATTTGGGATAGAAAGGAGTTAGAAAAGTTACAGAACGAGGATGACGAGGAGGAAAATATGTATGTACAGAAACGGTTCCTTCCGTTTCATAAATCGATATCTGAGGAAACGCGAATTTGTAAGAAAGACGCGATTAGATGGATTTCAGACATATTGATAACTCCAGTTGAGGTATATGACACATACAGTCAATATACACTAGAAATGCAGCGGAAAGTGATACAGGTAATGGTAGAGTACCTGCAGGATGAGTGTGTAAAGAGTAAGATTAGTTGTCGCACAGAGTTATTGAGTATTTACAAGAGAACTTTTTCACTTGACACTTCTTCGACTGCTTTAGCGCTCAATTTAGCTCTGTTGCTTAGTAAGCGTTCGGAGTCACCTAGTTCTCAGTTGCCTATGAGAGAGGTCCCTCTGACATTTGTCCCAAAGGTCGAGGTTGCGGCCGATGCTGCACAGAGTATAGTTGCTATGGACATTCCTGCACATTATGTATCATAGTTTGTTCACGTCCCGTTTTCACGGCAGGAAGTGAACACCATTAAACAGTCTATTCCTGACATTAGGAACAATCTGACAGGGTTCAATAAAGAGATAGACTCCGTTTTGCAGTCCTCATTGTTCACCCTAGGCAACATTGATTTGTTGTTTCCTGTACTCCTGCCCGTAGATTTGTGGAAACAGGTTAGAACTATAGACGACGCACGTGGGTTGGGAGATACGTGGGTTAACATAACTAGGCTTGACGGAGAAAGGCCAGCTGGAGAGAGACCGCCTCAGGTGATACTAACTTTGCCTGACAGAATCGGTGCTAAATTAAAAACCATAATTCCTGAAAAGAGAATTATTTGGACAAGCTTACGGCCTGTGTCCAAGAAAAGTCTGAGGGTGCTACTGAGTTTTTTAATCGGTTCGAACAGGTATTCTCGGATTTCAGTGGACAAGACCTAGGCACAGAGTCTGGGAAAAGGTTGTTCGTGGACAAATTTGTGCGTGGATTGCTGCCTGACATCCAGTCGCAAATGATGTCTTCTGAGAGTGCTTGGCAGGTGAAATCACAATCAGAAGTACTGCACATGGCTCAGTACTACGAGAACCGTGTCAATAATAAAAAAGATAGGGTTGAAAAACGAAAAGGAGATTTGAAAACTAAAGTGCTATTGCAGCAAATTGTTAGAGGCCCAAGAGGGGGTAGTTCTCACGTTAGAGGTCAGTATGTCCTGCAGGGGAATGTGTCCTTGGGTCCTGTGAACATTAACCAGTGCGCTTATTGTCGTTGAGAGGGTCATTGGCAAGCACAATGCCCTGTCCTTCAAAAAAGGTCAAATAATACATTTGGTAATATGGGTAGGTGATTCAGAGGTCGCCCGGGTGTAGGGGGCCCTGGTAGAGGTCAGTTTACACAGGACCCTCAGCAACCTTTCTCGCAGGACAATCAGACTCCTAGTGTGGACACCAGGAACATATTTGATCATCCTTCCGCTGCATATTTATCTGAAGAGCTTCCTTTTGATGATATTCTGTTTCGTTAGGATTGCCCGAAGCAGGGTTTCGAACCTACACCTATTCCCGTCAATCAGAAAGGTCCCTATGTTGAAATGGTAGTGGGAAATAGGAAACATCAGTTTTTGATAGACACTGGAGCACAGAAGTGTTCCATTGATCATTCACGGGTTCCAAACATTCCACTGTCAGGGCAAACCAATGTTTCTGTAGGGTTTTCTGGTACACCAGTTGTTTGTCTGCTTTCTATGCCGGTACCTATTTCTTTGGGTCCCTTTACGGACCATTGTCCATTTCTGTTGACTTCGGATTGCGGAGAGAACTTGCTGGGGTTGAATCTGTTAAAAGAATTAAATGCAGTGATTTATTTTTCTTCTGATGGAGTGCGCTTGATGATTTCACCACAGCAATTTTCTGCCTCACAATTCTTGACTAGACCTTTGCCTCCGGAATTCATTAATGTTCCAGAGAGCTTGTGGGCTGTCGACGACAATGATGTTGGTGTTTTACAGATTGAACCTGTCAAGATAGTTTTGAAACATGGAATTGAGCTGCCATGCATTCCTCAGTATAAGATTTCAGTTGAGGGCGAGCAAGCTTTGAAATGCATTGTTTCTGATTTTGTGCATCGTGGGGTGATTGAAGACATTTCAGGGAGTTTGTGTAACAGTCCGATTTTACCCATGTACAAGAAAGGCGATAATGCAATTCCATTCCATTTCATAATTGATTTACATGCCATTAATAAAGTTGTGGCACCACAATTTCCGATTGTGCCTAATGTAACGACAATCCTAACCATGATTCCAGCTACAGCTACTTACTTTAGTGTTGTGGACCTGAAGAATGCTTTCTTTAGTATTCCTATACACAAGGATAGTAGATATTTGTTCATGTTCACCTTAGGGGGACGCTTGTTCACATTTACTCGTGCACCTCAAGGGTACACAGAGAGTCCTAGCATTTATAGTAGGGCTTTGAAAGAACATCTTGATACCCTTGAATTGCCCTCTACCTGTACTTTGCTTCAGTACATTGATGATTTGCTTCTAGCTGCTGACTCTGAGAGTGCCTGTAAGGAGGGCACTGTGTTATTACTTATCCATTTAGCTAAGCATGGTCACAAAGCTTCGCTTGAAAAATTTCAATATTGTTGTCAGGAGGTCGCCTATTTAGGCTATCTCCTGTCAAAGGAGGGAAGAAGATTGACACCTGAAAGAATAAAACACATTTCTGGCATGTCTGTCCCAAATACACAGAAGGAAGTTAGAGCCTTGATAGGTATGGCTTCTTACTGTAGGTTGTGGATCCCAAATTTTTCACTAGTGATTAAACCGATGTGGCTTTGACAAAGAAGGGCATTTCTTCGCCATTGCCATGGAACGCGGTACACCAGCAATCGTTTGACTTGCTTAAGACTGTATTATGCTCTGCACCAGTTTTGGGCACACCAAACTACGAAAAGGCCTTTGTGTTGTTTGTGCATGAATGTGATGGATGTGCTTTGGCTGTATTAACGCAGGAACATGGAGGGAAGAATAGGCCGTGCGGTTACTTTTCTTCCGCCCTTGATCCTGTAGCATGCACTTTGCCAAGATGTTTGGGAGCTGTCGCTGCTGCTGCTGCATCTGTAAAACAGAGTGAGGGAATGGTCCTAGGCCATGATCTAACCCTGATTGTGCCTCACTCTGTAGATGTTCTACTGAACCGAACTCAAACGCAACACCTCACTTCTGCACGGTTGACAAGATATGAATTGATCTTGTTTGCTCCTCACATTCAAATTAAGAGGTGTTGTGTTCTTAATCCGGCTGAACTCCTACCTTTCCCGCAAGATACTACTTGCGGTGATGAAGTGCCACATGATTGTTTGTATACGACCGAACAAGAGACAAAGGGTAGAATTGATTTGAAAGATACTCCCTTGGATAATACGCAAGGAGAGCTGTTTTGTGACAGCTCTTGCTTCAAACTTCCAGATGGTACATCCACAGCTGCTTATGCGATCACTACATTGAGCACAGTTGTGGAAACTAAGAGAATCACGCATAATTCTGCGCAGCCCGCAGAGATTATAGCATTGACCCGAGCTTGTGAACTTTGTGAAGGGCTTGCAGTAAATATATATACTGATAGTCAGTATGCCTTTGGGGTGGTTCACAACTTTGGGAGACTTTGTTCGCATGGCACCAAAATTCAACATGGCTCCCTAATAGTACAACTACTCTCAGCGCTTGCGCTCCCTACTCAGTTAGCAGTTATGAAATGTGCAGCACATCGAAAGATTATAGATGATATAGGCAAAGGGAATGCTTTTGCTGATCAGATAGCTAGGCAAACTGCTACCGATCTCCTTACGAAGATGTATGTCTCAAAGGAGTCTGTAGATGCTTATGCAATGGATGAGGGTGTTGGGTCTGTAAGGGATATCCAAGCTGATGCCACGTTAGAAGAATCCAAAAGGTGGGCTGAAGGCTTGGGGAAACTTGATGATGATGGGTGTTGGGTGGATATAGTAGAAGGGAAATGGCTACTCCCGGAGGCGTATGTCATGATGATGGTCATCATGGCCCATGGTCCTACGCATGTGTGTGCCCAGAACAATGTTAGAGAAGGTTTGGGTGAATGACAAAATTTTGAAAATCGCCCAGCGCTACGTCCGGGAGTGCATGATTTGCCTGCAACACAATGTGGGAAAGGGGACAGTAGCTCCAAGGGTTAGTTTTGGCCCACCCTCTGTCCCCTTTGAAGTGATCCACTTTGATTTTATTGAAATGGAACGATGCGATAATAAGAAATATGTACTGGTGGTTATCTGTGCTTTTAGTAAATGGGTTGAGGCTTTCCCTCTTAAAGATGCTACAGCTATGACTACTGCAAAAATCATGTTAAAAGAATGCTTCCCACGGTTCGGTTTGCCAAGAGTTATCTGGTCGGACAATGGTCCACATTTTGTCGCTGCTGTAATTCTGTAGATATGTACGCATTACAAATTGACAAATGGTTCCATTCGGCCAGACATGCTCAGAGCGCCGCACTAGTAGAAAGACACAATGGTATCATCAAGAACAAGCTCGCTAAGATGTGTGCCGGCACCAAACTAAAATGGCCGGACGCCTTACCGATCGTGTTGTTATCTATGCACACAACCCCTCAAACTAAGACTGGGCTCTCTCCATTTGAGGTGGTAATGGGGAGACCTGCCAATATTTGGAAACTTCCTAAATGTAACTCATTAAGAAATGTTGTAAATGTATTACTGTCAGATTATTGTAGCCAGTTGACTAAATACCTGTATTTCATTTATCACCAGGTACGAAAAGCTTTACCTGTGCGATATGAGGGCCCGGGCCACAGCATGCGGCCTGGAAGTTGGGTGCTTGTCAAATCTTTTGAGTGCTCCTCTTGCTTCGCGCCTCTCTGGCGTGGGCCATTCCATGTCCTGTTGGTCACCCAGTCAGCGGTGCGGGTCGCTGGGAGAAAGAACTGGATCCACACGTCCCACATCAAGAAACTTCCTCACCCTGTGCCACACGTTACAGAAGAAACAGAACCCCTCGCTGACACTGCAACCAACGATCCCAAAGCAGTAAGTAGCACTGAGAGTGTGTCGGAGAATCTCTCTGAGCCTGTGAAGCTTGGGGAAGCTGCCATTTTGTCTCCACACTCTCCACAAATTTTGCATCCGGAAACTGCTATTTCGAATTCAGCACCTTCACTTGCTTCCGACACGTTGCTTCCAGCAGGAAGTGACGACATATTGTTTCCGGATCAATCAGTACCGGGAAAAGTAAGATACAATCTACGACCACGAAAATAGACTTACGGCACAGTTTTGCTGTGCATCTGATAGACTTACGGCACGGTTTTGCTGTGCATCTGATAGACTTACGGCATGGTTCAGCTGTGCATTCCGAGAAGGAAAAGAGTCATTGAGGGCTTGCTTTTTGCCCAAATTTGAGAGAAGGGGATTCTGTTGGCTAGGGTTGTGGAAGGACTAAGAAGTCGCTCGACCAGGAGGTCGCCAGCAACAAAATTTGGAGTATCCGTTTGAAGACTACAATGCCTGCTACCGCTACCGCTCATATGGGACTTGTAAATAAGGGAGTGACCAACCGAGACAATGGACAAAATGCATGGGCCCCGAAAATGTATTGCTGTATTTTTATAATGATATTTGGGTTTTTAATAGTCGCTGCCTTAGGATTGTGGTACCTCGAGGAAACTCACTCTTTAGAACTTTTGTTTCCTACTGAAAGTACACCTATTGTTCCTACTCCCTTTGTACATTTGCGTACTCTATCACCTAGGGATTCTCAGCACAGACAAAGGTACCACAATAACACTTTACTGCTTATCATGAATGCTACGCATGCCATTTTTAATAAATCTAACTGTTGGGTCTGCTCACATTTACCGCAACACGGGGATAAGGGGCTAGGTTGGTATATTCATCCTTTACCGTTGACAACTGCTTGCTATGCTTCTCTTAGAGCACTGTTCTTTGGCCGGTGGAATGATAGCATCTCAGGGAACTTTGATGGCACCAATTTGAATATTTTTTGAGAAACGTGTTTTGACTCCCCTGGGATGCTCGCTTTTCGCAAACAGGATTAAACCGAATGTTGCTTCTATTAGGCCTTCTGATAAACTGCCTCATCCTTTCCAAGCTTTGATTTCCTTTAAGATGGCTCCAATAGGCAATAAGGATGCCATGCCTCCTTCTTACACTGTTAACCATAGCCCCGATTCAGTTTCTATTTGCATACAGAGGAATGGAACTCAGTCAATGGGAAATTTTCTAGATTGTCCCAACGTTGCAAATTTGACTGGGGAAAACGGACCTTTGTATGTAGGCGAACCTGTCTACTTTGTCTGCGGTAATGTAGCATTCCCATGGTTGCCCAGGGATTGACAGGGAACCTGTTATTTAGGGATCCTGTTACCTGGGGTGTTTATAGCTAGTACAAGAGAGGTTTCGAAGGCTCGTCCATGGAGGGACGAGAATGGTGACACCCCAGCACAAATCTTGGGAGATATAGCTAAATCAGTTGTGCCATTTTGGGGGCAGATAGCTAATTCAGAAGATATCAGAAAACTAGCGAGAGTACTGGAGAGAACCATCAACCGGACCACAGATATACTCTATAATATGACGTTAGAACAAAAGGCGATAAGATCAGTAGCACTTCAAAACCGAATGGCATTAGATGTCATTCTGGCTGAGCGTGGTGGGGTGTGTAATTTAGTGGGGTCCGCTTGCTGTGTTTTCGTTCCAGATTCCTCCCCAACTATCTTCAAGGCAATACAGAATCTGCACGTCCTTAGTTCCGAAGTGCATGTTCCCGAGGGAATCTGGGATCTAAGCGCTTGGTTTTGGGACTTCTTGCGATCTTGGGGTTGGAAGGTACTTTCGGTCTTGCTAATTATTTTGGGAATCTTGTTGTTTCTTTGTTGCTGTATTCAGTGTCTACCTGGTATGTGTTCGATGCTAGGGGGATGTTGCGCACAAGCGATAGGTTCGATAGGACATAAAGTGTATGCCCCGGATAAAATTTCCAAAGAATATGTGTTGAAAGATATTTTAGCAAAAGACCTAATGGCAATAGATATTTCCGATAGTGATTCAGAATGCATGGACGATGAAGCATGGAGTTATTTGCAAGGAGATCCAAAGTAGTTTGTAGCACTTGGCATAGGCCAAAAGGAGGGTTTGTCAAAAGAGAAATCATATTGTGCCTCCCATTGTAATAAATATATTAATATTGGCCTACGCCAAGCTGCTCGAAAGTCGCTTGCGAAAGAAATCCGTGTTGTAAGGTCCTGACCTTAAATCAATGTAAGCCGCCATTTTAGGTGAAACCGTCATTTTAGGATTCGCTTTGTAAAAGTCACCCTGTGAGTTAAAATGGTGGACGATGTCATTCCAGAATACAACATGGCCGTCTTGACCTCTGTACATAGCTAATATGTAACTTGCCTGCAGGCCACTTGTTGAGGTCGTGAACTGAGACCTTGTCCTTCGTTGACCTGTGTGTAGAAGGATTACTCGTGCAATGAAACTAATCCACAAGCATATGTTGAAACAATGTATTCAAATACTGAATGTAGAACATCTGTTTAACTACATTGTATTAATGTTTGAGAAGGCCTGCATGGAAAATCTTAGAATACACAGTTATTGCATAGCCTTGTTGATACATGTATTAAAGGCAAAACCAGTTATATGCGGTTGTTCGAGACTTGGCAAGAACCCTAGATCGGTGATGTATTAAGTGGAATAATTAACCCGAAGTGGGGCTGGACATCATGCCCACCAAGTGTATAAAAAGCGAATGCATTCTAATGTACAACGTCTCTCACTGAACACAATGAACCACGCTGGAGTTTGTTGTGTTGTACTGAGGGCTGATAGCTATCTGACTTTGCTCTGTTTTTGTAACTGGATTCAGTATAAAATAAAGTACTTTGTATGTTCCTTTGTAATCCGTGTTCGGTGTATTTCCTTTTGGGGTACTCAGCCTCGATATTTTGATTTTGTTTTCACAGATTGAGCTTCAGTGAAAGGCATTACCTGAGAGGTTTCCCATAGATTTATTAGGAAGTGGAAAGGCCTGTCTGCCTGAGAAGCCAGCTCACCTCTTTGAAAGGACACAGGGGATCAGGGGCTTGCCTAGTAGCACAGCCCCAAAAAGGAGGTAGCAAACCAGATGATAGGAAAAAACCTCAGTTGGCTGTTCAGAGTAGAAAGATGGAGATGTTCATATCAGCTTCACTAGATGATGAGGTGAGTTGGAATCCAGGAGGAGCACAGGACCCTGGAGTAAGTAACTGTAAAGCATGGAGAAGGGAGCCAGGGAGAAATAAGGTAGAGCCAGGAAAGAAGAAGGACAGAACACCAGGAATACAGGAAACAGAATGTTAGCAGCTGTGGTGAGATGGGATCTGCTTACCATGAGATGGGATCCCTTATGGTCGCATCCATGGAATCCTCGGTTTGCTCTGTATGGTGGTCGCCATCTTGCCCCTGTGATGTCGACGGTTTTATGTATCTACTATCTTGCGAGGGGCATATGGACAGAAGACAGCACCATCTTGATGAGGACCTACGTCTCTGCTATCGATCCCATAGTGATGCGGATGCTGACAGCCTCCATTGCAGGGCATGATGGTGAAACCTATCAACATGCCTGCTTACAAGTCTGGTACCACTGTATTTCCACAGATAATAATGGTGACATGTATGTATTAATATGGGAGTGTGTATGTTGTGGTCTGGTTCTCAAGTCCTTTCAGATATGTTGCACCCTTTCCAATGTAATAGATATTGAGAAATACCTCGATGGTGGCTAGAGTTGCATATACCTTCCACTATGTACTCGGCTTGATCATTGACCAAGACTGGGGGTTTGACATTTGGAATTTTCTTACCGAAAGGGTTTCAGTAAAGCCCCATGGAATACTGGATGTATGCAATGCCAGGAAGGAGGAAGACATAGTCGATAAACCACAGGATTTATCCTTTTCATAATGTGCAATGGTCCAAAGTATTTGGAGAAAATGTTGTCAGTGTCAGATGCCATGGAAGATATTTGGCAGAAAAACAGACTAAGTCTCCAACAAGATATTCTCAGCAGCAAGTCTCTTTTGGTCATCAAACCTCTTTGCATTTTCTTGTGAATGTAGTAACGCTTGCTGTGCCGGTTGATGTACCTCATGTAATCTTTGAAAGACTTCTTCAGCTACTGGGATGGATGGTCTCTGCTGTGGTAACATTGGCAACCATTGAGGGTGGTAGCCATAGTTGCAAAAGAAAGGGTTTGTGTGTATCACAGAGTGTTGAGTATGATTGTATGAGAATTCTGCAACCGCTAGAAGAGACACCCAAGTGTCTTGTTTGTCATTAGTGAAACAACTTAAGTACTGTTTGAGTGGCTGGTTCATTCTTTCCGTCTGTCTGTTGGACACAGGGGGATATCCCAAAGAAAGTGCTCTGTCAATTCTTAAGGCTTTACAGATCACAGTGCAGAATTTAGAAGTATATTGTAGACCCCTATCGAAAACGATAACCTCAGGCAATCCATGTAAACAAAATATGTTGGGTATAAAGATATGGCTCATCTCACAGGCAGTAGGAACTTTTTTCAAAGGAGAGAAATGGGCTATCTTGATAAATGTGTTGATGGTGACCATGATAGTAGTACAGCCTTAAGATTCAGGTAGGTCCACAAAATAGTCAGTTGAAATCCTCTGCCAAGATCTAGAAAGCAAAAGTGCATGTGTAAGTTGTCCGACTGGGTATCGATGCAGGGATTTGTTTTAAACACAGGTAGAGCAATTTAAGACATTTTCATGTACTGACTTTCTCATTCAGGCCTAACAAATATATTGTTGGATCAGCTCTAAGGTGGATCTCGTCCACTATGGCTTGCCACAGTGGAGTCATATGTCAGAAATAATACCTTCTTGCCTAACTGATCTGTTGGAACATATATCCATTGCTGATGAATCAATAGCCCTCCTCCAGAGTCCATAAGGGTTTGAAAGTATTTGGTCAGGTGGATGAGTTACAGTGTCTCATTGTAATTGTTGTAAAAAAGTATCCACTACCATAACAAAAAATGCATTTGGTAGCATCTATCCTCTCAAAGGTGGTATCTCCTTCTCTTTCAGTCCATTTCTTGACAAGGTATCAGCAAAGATGCTTTGTTTTCCTGGAAGATATGTCAGAATCAATTGATATTGCAATAAGAAATGCACCCATCTTGCCTGATGACTGTTTTGACAGTTGTAGTTTTGTAGTGACTGGAGGTTTTGATGATCGATTTGTATGTTGACAGGCCATCATGCTCCTAATAACAAGTGTCTCCATTCTTGGCAAGCAAGTTTTATGACCAACAATTATTTTTCCAACACTGAGTAATCACGTTCTGCTCCAGTCCTGAAACAGTACGCTACAGTGTGTTCCTTATGTTTCCCATATTCTTGTTTCAGAACTGCTCCTATGGCATTATCAGAAGCATACATCTCTAATATGAAGGGATGTTCAAATTGAAGTTGTTTTAGAAGAGGATCCATAGTAACACATTTCTTTAGTGTTTGAAAGGTGTCTTCAGTCTCTGATGTCCATTGAAAAGTAACCTCCTTCTTTAGGAGTCTTGTGAGTGGCAGAACCAACCTAGAAATCCACTAATTCATTTTTTTAGAAGGTGAATGCTGATAAACTCTACGCCCAGGTCGATGAAGAAACCTAACATTGATGTACTAGTGTGTTGTGCAGAGGGTTGATGTAATGCTTCATGATTTAAAGCAGGCTCTGTGTTTGTATTTGCCCTAGGTAGTGCTAATTAATCAGCATGTTGCATCATGGAGTCCCTTGAGCAGCACAAATGCACTACAGGATTGTCACCAAGTCTTGTCTTTCAATTACCACTTATACACCTCTACATATTATACATTTAAAGGTTCCTTTCATATTTCCGTATGAATGCAAATAAGTAATCACACCTGATATATGTGTTGTTGCGGGAACAACTATTGTGAGGTCCATGTGTGTAGCATATATTCATACTTGGAAATGTATAGAAAAAATGAAGAGCATGTCTTTCCACTCCCTCTCATTTGGAAGGTGTAAGCAAAATTGTAATCAGTCCCATCGACCAAACAAACCGAAAGCTTTTAGTAGAGTTCACCGAACTCACACCAGAAAGAAAACCTTCATCACCCTTCAAAAACTTTGATTCTTTATTGATTGTATTGCTTCGCCATTCAAAATCCCTCGGTTTAAGCCTTTTTGAAAACTCATCAGACTGAAAGCCATGCACAAAAAGCATACTTTATCCCTTTGCTTCCATTCGAGTTAGTGATATTTTTGAGAAGAGAAACTAAAAACTATGAGAAATATGATATTTGCATTAAAAAGAGAAGTAAATACAACACACTAAACATTTATAGAACCATCCTAACAAGAACCCATACACAAATCATAGGTCCTCATTACGAGTTTGGTGGTATTTTTGTAGAAAATCTGCTGAATTACTGCCAAACCTGATTACTGTTAACGCCACTTGATCCTTTGGCATAACCATGGGATTACAAGTGGTGGTTAATTTCCATTTTTGGTGTACATAGGACTCCATGGGGATTTTTGGCAGATATACTGACGACTGAAATACTCTGTGGTAAATCCGATGATCTTTGTTTGTAAAATTCCTACTTCATCTCCAGCATTTCACTGAAGGTACATCTTCCATTTCACTTCCAAATTTATAATTCAGTGGTGCCGGAAAAACAGCAGTAATTCTTTTACCATAAAAAAGTGGTGGTAAAGGAATTACTACCAGTTTTTCCTGCACCGTAAAATAGACTCAAAAATACAAAAATGGAGATAAAATGCACATTCAAATAACATATCCATCGGATCTACAACAACACACACATCCACACATACAGACACAAACACCCATAAATGGTTTGTTTATCCTTTTACCTGCTCTCTTTTCCACATAAACATGCCATTAAATGAATGAGAGCTTCATTGGCATCATTATTAATCAATCATCTTTACCTGTACATAAGGAAGCAGAAAAAAGGACTCTTTAAAACAGGTCACCTTTACAGCAATCAAACATTCTCAAAGTCAGCATGGGTACAGAGAAACAATGCTAAAACGGTGTACCTTTGGTAATAAATCAACAACATGGAGAGCTGCACAGGCCAATAATGGCATCAGGAGCCATTGCATTAAATAGGTCTGTTAACTGTGGCTGATGGGTCGATTCTAGCTGGTACAGCCACCTATACCACTGATTATAGCAAAAATAGAAGTAGCAATGCATATATTTTAAATATTTTCTATTTCTAATGTTGTTCTGCATAGAAATATGTGACTATTGCAATTTTGTAATTTTTTTGAGGCATAAGTGAGAATGTTGGTTGAAAATTATTAGTATGTCATTGTATTATGGATGAAGAAATTGAAAAATGCCATTTTGTAACAATTAAGCCTGAATGATCTTTCCAAAAATGGACCCAGTGGACCTTCCAAATCTTGTAGTTAAACTCCATGCCTGCTGTGGGACTTGGGCAGGTTTTTGGCACCCATAAATCCTAGGTTGAGCCCCCAGCTGACTTCCAGGTCTCAGGTCTCAGAAAATGGGTTGTTGTTCAATCACATCACCGGTCGGGTCATCGTTTTATTTGTAAAGTTCATCCATCCTATGAGTGCAATCTTGGGCAGAATGACTGAGTCGGTTCAGTTTTGTTCAGCTCTCAAAGCCCTAGAGGTCTGGTTCACATCATGTCCCTTTAAGTGTTTAGAGGCTGTAGAGGAAGGAGGACACAGGGGAGGCTCAAACTTTGAGGCAATATATATGGTTGTTGGAGCTTTGGAGCATAGTGCTGAGGAATTTCAGATATTTGGTATTAGACTTCTCTGTAGTTTCTTGTTCTTAAATGTGTTTCTGTGTCCATTTTTCGTGAGCCCCTTTGTTTTAGTGTTTGTTCACTGTGAGGATTATATGCCAGTAAGTTCCAACTGTGAGGATCGCATGGTGGTAATAGTAAGATAGACACAAGTGACCACAGTTCAAGGGTGTTTATTGAACTTTTGCAAGGGTGTGATGAACACCTTTCTAAATCTAAATCTACAGAGGGGAGCAAGCTACTACCACCAAATTATTATAATGCAGTCCTAGTGGAGTCCTGTCAATTTAAAAGGGCCTAAGCTAAAAAAATAAAATAAACAAAAATAAAAAAAAAGATTGCCTATCCATAGCACTAAGTTACAAAATAAGGTGAGGTAATGTTCATGAAAAAAAGAAAGAAGTGTTCACAAAATAATATGTTTGGGTGCTCGGGCCATTGGCCTCCCTTCCCCATGTTTTCAGCGCCGGACAAGATGGGTCACTCAAGCAAAGCACATTCTCTGGCTTCTGTGCCACACGAATACAGATCGATTTTCCCAGTTCAGCACCTTTGTGTCCAAGTCTCTTTACTTCTTGCAAGTCTCTTGACACAGAGGGCATGCTGTACCAGAACCATCACATAAATGTTTTCTTCAATGTTGAACATGGGTATTCACCCTGGATCCCCCTCCGTCAGGCTCAGATCCTTTTCATAAGCAAAAAAAGGTTCAACATCAGATCCCCCTCTGCCAGGCTCAGATCCCTTTTCAAACAAGATTCAATTAGTCTCTCTGAGCCAGATTCAGGCCAGTTTTGATTTACTTTAAACTATCAAAGACTTTCAAACGTACACAGGGTTTAGCCTGACATATTGCAGGACCACTTCGATTTCACTCATCCTCAGCATCAGTTGGATACCTAACAGAGATTTTTGAGCGAGCACCCATGTGGTGCAGGACCACTCTGTGTATGGCATCTTTTCTTGGTTTTTCAAAGTTCAGTTACAAAGTCAAACTATTTCTTTTGGTTGTCAATTGTATTTGCGTCACTTATCCCAAACACTTTACACACTGTTCTCTTTATACAATGTTGCCTCATGCACCTTGGTTCAAAACACAAAAAATAATTATCTCTGACTCACCGACTGTGCTTTCTTTTCGTATGCCACTTTAATGAAGGAGTCAATGACAGTACCACTCCTCCCCACCTTGGCTATCGACATGGGAGAGCCCAGATACCTCTGACACACTGTGCAGGTTTAATCAGCCTTAGTTCCTGGTCTTTGGTTTCTTACTTTCCAAGGTTCATGAAAGTAACAGTCTTTATAGGTCAAGGGTGCTTCCCTCCTTGTAACCCTGTGCGGTCTCGCCGTCTTTCTCCTTGTAGGAAACTGCCATCTTGGAACTGATGTTTCCTCAAGTGTTTTGCCTTACTCAAAGTGTGCTTTTATGCTCCGCCTTTTAACCATGTGGGGAAGTGTGATGGAAGTCAGGTGTGTGTAATGATCCGTAATTTCCTGACCTTGCCTGACCATGGTATTGGGACATGGCAGGTATACGGCTCTGGTGTTAGTCCATTATCGCTCATGGTGAACTGTCTGTGAGAAAGTGTTTGTGTTGAGAAAGGGGGGTGGAGTTCTTAGGTATCCTACCTGGTAGAATGGGAAAAGGTGTTACAGGGAAGGGGATACAGCATCTCACCCTTCGGTGTCCCACTTCCACTTCCTGAAGACCCCTCATCCAAGTACTGGATCCAAAAGTGATGGCCGTGTCCTAGCCACCTGGATGACAGATCCCTGGGGACTAGCGGGTGAGACACCTTCAGGTTTCTCACACCACATATATTAAAACATATAAAAAAGAAATGTACATTTTCCTCTTGTGCCGTTTCCCTTGTGTATTTGTGGCACGAAGCATTCTGACATGGAGTAAAAGCCTTAGCTTTTTTGATTTTTAATGTTAAATGACGTGGGTAATTATTTTACTGAAAGGGAGCTCTACTAATCAGACACCACCCATTCATAATGCTCCATGAAAACATTATATTTTGCACATGTGCCTTGCTGTTTCCAGTCTCCTGACATCTAGAGTGATCCCATGTCCGTTTTCAGGCACACTTTTTTTAAAAGTAATTTCCAACCCCGAAAATATTTTGAAAAAATTCATCACATTTGCTTTTTTTAAAAGCCTCCCTTTCCTTATACTTTTACTCCCTTTAAGTCATGCATGGTTTTATGGCGACTGCTAGAATCACCCTATTAAACAGTCACATCAATTATGTATCACACAATTTCAGCTCTGTGAGGAGGGCTGGCTATAACAGGACTGATATGAATTGGTGTTTGATCTGGCTGTCTCCACTTCAACGGTGTGGAACAATAGCCAGACTGCTGGCTCTTTCATTCTTTGGCAGGAAGTATAGCATCTTCCACCAGGGCATAGGAAAGTCCCCCATGAGGGCTTCAAAGGCAGTCACTGACATAACAAAAGATTCTTTCAGACCAGGGTGATGACCAACAGTGTCCCTCTCAAGTCAAGAGGCATGGGGAACCACATTCTTGATTTCTGTCAGGGCTCACATTCCTTTTCCTTCCCCCTCAATTTCCTGCATGAAAGGTACTCTACATGTTGTGTTATGAAGCAAAGGACACTTGTTATAACAACAGGTGTTGGGCCCTTTACAGTAGGCTTGCTTTTGTCTAATCTCGTTTTACATTTCATTTATTAGGAGGGAGGTACCTCCTCATTCTTTAATTTATCTTTGGCATGTCAAGTGAAGAAGAAGGATACATCTTTGGACTTTGATTGGGAGTGCAGTCCATTCTAAAGTCCCCCAACATAGAGGTGAAGACAGAAGGCATCCAAGGCAGAGACGTAGTCTCTTATCTTAACATCCCCAGGGAACAACGCAGGTGACTGCTGTTGGACCAAGACTGCATTGCTCACTGAAGTGGAACCAGGGCTAGTTCACTGGAGCTTGAGGACCCCTGTCGGGACCGGCCAAGTTCCTTGGATTGGGAATGCAGAACAGAAGGACAAACCATGTCACTAGAGATCCTGGATTGGACCTTCCAGGTTCCCAGAAATCAAGGAACACCTCTGGGCCCTGATCTCTCTATTGAACCCCTTGTGAGCCAGACCAACCTGGACAACACCTACCTGTCAAAAGCTTTGTTGTGGCCACATGTGGTGACTGCTTAAACTGCAGCACATATTGGACTCAGTTAATATGTGCACTGACCTAACAAAAAACACACCATCAGGAAGTTCCTAGGAGCCCAGATTGACACTGACAAACCCCCAATGAAACTATTAAAAGGCACTGTCTAGAGGCCCTGCCCTGTGTTCTTTTTTAGTGACTTTTAAGCCCCTCATCTCTACCTTTGTCAGCTAAGACAATCTTGAACAATGACACTGCGCTAATTAAGAACTAGAACTCCCTATAACATCTACCCAGATTGCCATTCTACAATAACCTGCTTTGTCAGTGTTGTATTTGCCAGGGAGGGTTTGTTTTTACTAGTGGTTTTAGTTATTTGATTACATTTTATTGATGAATTAAAAGTCTATGGGCCTCATTACACGGTAGGTGGTGGACCAAGGTGCTATTAGCACCTTGGTCCATGCCGGTAAAATACCGGCACCGCCTTGGTGGAAAGGGGAATTACCGCCCTATTCCAAGGTTGGCGGGGCGGCAATTCCCCCTTCCACCATTGCCCTTCCCCATTCCCATTTTTGCCCCATAGGGCCTAATGGGAATGGGGAAGGTGCTAATTACGGTACCGCAATTTTGCGGTGCCGTAATTAGCACCAAGGTCCCTTAGCGGGTTGGTTTTTAACGCCTGCTAAAAGCATGCGTTAAGGTACCAACCCGCTAAGGGACCTCGTAGTAAGGCAGTAAGGGTTAACGGTCACCGGTACCATTACCGGTGACCGTTAACCCTTACCGTCTACCGTGTAATGAGGCCCTATATTTCTATAGAACCTTGATTTCACATTCTTCTATTTTGGAAACATTGTGCTTATGGTTTGGTTTGCTACTGTTATCAGCTCACAGATATAAGCAGCTCTCAGCCTGCCTACCATATAGGTGAAGGAGGTACTATTAGCTGGGGGGAGATAGACAGTGGTGAGGCCTGTATTAGCAGAGGTTAGACATTAGACAGCAGTGGGCCCGCACAGTGAGTTAGAAATGCCCCAAATTAAGCTCTGTGACTGGTCCAGTAATCTGTAACGGTATTGCTCTGTTCACAAACCCTGTGCAACATGAGCAAATTAGCGTCCCAACAGGTTGCCTTTGAGGTATTGAGATTGTGTAGTGCCAACTTGTGGCACACCTGCAGTTGGCACATTGCATTATTACAGGCACGCAATTGCTCATAAAGGTGTTAACATGATGTAATGCAGTCAGTGCTCTGAGACACTGGTACACATGTCCATGGTAAATAACATTTCTGACACATGGATTGCATGCACACCCTGCTTCACGCAAAACTGCAATGTGCAATTATGGTACCACTTTGCGAGAGTTGAGATCTTTCTAAATGTGATCCTATGGTCCTACCAGATGTCAAAATACAATTTTCTTCACATAAGAGTAGGACAAGAGATCCATTGTGTACATTATTGCCAGGTCAGCATGCTATAATACTTAGCATCGAGCAAATGATGTATGCATGTGACTTGTGATATTTTTGGCAATGTACCTATGCTTCCACAACAATGGCATGACAAATTGAGGTATTACTGTGATGCAATAGTTGTGCACAGGGGGTCCAGCATGATGTCACACTCCCAAGCACTGACAAAGCTTCAGAATTTACATGCGTTTTTTTGTGAAATGGTGGAGTTCACAGCGTCAGAAAACTATGTTGCTTGATGGTATTGGGAGTGATGCACCTACGACTATTTGAATTCTTCCCATGTTTGTATATGGTACTGCAGCATATGAGATCACATATATGTGGTACACATGTTGGTCTCTGCCCTCCACTATCCATGTGGGTGCGACAGACTGATATGCAAATGGTTATTTCTCCTTTTCAAAGTGTCAGTGAGTTAAAACGTGGTTACAGACCATGCTGAGTGGTAGAAATTCAATGGAACAGGTTCTTTGGTCCATTTTCATTCTCAGTAGAGGGGCTCCTAAACACTTGTTAAATATTTAAAACTTGGAGTTCCACCACAAGTGATCCAGATGTGAAACCCTTGCTCACTATGTCTTAGAGAGGCTCAGCTTCACCTAACTGAGGAGTCCCAACAAGGTTGAAAACACATGCCTGGGGTTGCTGATGGTACTCTGGTTCAGAGGAGAACTGCCTAGGATTAGGGCTGGACTGCTCCTGTGGCTGGGGACCAGACTGGTATGCAAATGTATATTTCTCCTCTATGAAGGGTGAGTGAGTTAAAACATGATTGCAAACCCTCCTGAGTGGAAGAAATTCCATAGAACAGCTATTTTGAACCATCTTCATTCTCAGTATAGGGGCTCCCAAACACTTATTACATTTCTAAATCTTGGGTTTTCACTTATAGGACCTGAGTTATTCCAGATGTGGAGCCCTTGCTGACTGAGCTTTAGAAAGACAAAGCTTCAATTCACCTCACTGAGGAATCCCAGCAAGGTCCACACACACATGTCTTGGGTTGCTGATTGCTGATGGTACTCTTGTTAAGAGGAGAATTATCAAGCATTTCTGTGCTGCACTGCTCTTGTGGGTGGGAGCAGACTGATACACAAATGAACATTTCTCCTCTGTGAAGGATCAGTGAGCTAAAACGTGGATGTAGACCCCCTTGACTGGACGAAATTCCATTCAACCAGTCATTTGAACCATGATCATTCTCAGTAGAGTAGCTCCCAAACTCTTGCTCAATTTGTAAAACTTGGTGTTTCTCCCTATGTAACCTAGGCTAATCCAGGTGTGGAGCACTTGCTCACTCTGCCTTAGAGAGGCTCAGCTACAACACACTGCTGAGGCCCAACAAGCCTGAAACATGTGTATCGGGTTGCCGATAGTACCCTTGTTCAGAGTAGAATGCCTAGAATTTCGGTGCTGGACTGCCCTTTGACTGTGACCAGACTATTATGCAAATGAACATGTCTCTTCTGTGAAGGGTCTGTGAGCTAAATGGTGGTAGTGGACCTTCCCGAGTGGGCGGAATTCCAGAAAACAGGTTATTTAAACCAGGTTATTTCTCGGAGGAGGGGCACCTACACTCTTGTTAAACTTCCAGAACAATGGCATAATATAATGAGGGATGACTGTCCTGTGATACTAGTGTACAGGATGTAGAGCATGGTGATCCACTCCCAAACACTGACACAGCTTAAGTATTTACAGATGTAATTGTTTGAAAGGGTGGAGGTATACTGCCTGTCTGATGGTATGGCAACTGATGCACCTAAGACCATTTGACGTTCATCGTTTGTCTGTACATGGTACTGAAGTATCAGGGATTGCAGAGATGTGATACACATATTGGCCTGTGCCCTCGATTGCAATATAATTTGCGGCCAGAGTGCGCAAGTTGCTAGATTATGTTGCTGTTTGTACTGTGTGAAGTACTGCAGCACTGTCAACTTTTGTTCAAGAATAAAGGCTGGGCTCATGAAGGCATACAGCTGCCGGTGGTGGTATGCTAGTGATGTTCTGGATAGCAAGCAATTGCGAAATATGCTTTCTGATCTGGGCCATGAAGCCTATTTCTTAAAGAGACTGTACAATGGTGGGAGGTGGGCGAGCCTCTATTCATATTACAGAATATGCATTTGTGATGTCATTATCATTCTCCTCTTCAGTATTGCTCAGTTCCAGCAACAATAAGTGCTCCTATCTGATTCTGTCTAATGTCTGCCGTGATCATCGGGCATCTCATCATTATTATTGACTGACATTTCGGTGGATGGTGCTGTGTTCATAGAGACAAAATACTCCTGCTGTTTTTCTAGTTTATTTGTTGTTATTCCCTGATCTTTGTTAGATATGATTTGCACACCTACCTCTTTCATGATGGAGTGGAAGTAACTTAGTGTGCAACCACCTCTGAAAGTCTCACTGGATCTTCATCATCGTTACACAATATTAGTATGGTTACTTTTACTGCATGTATGCCAGACTGCTGTGTGACACTTATGCAATGTGAGATGGATCATACATTCAATTCTCCATGTGCAATTCTGGCCTCCTCGGTGAACACAGCAAATGTTGTTGCAGGATTGTAAAGACCAAGAGCAGCAGATCTCTGACATGTAGTTCCAAATATGGTGTGTACTCAATGGCCGGTGTGTCATCCGCCACCTCTCTTCTCAGCTGCCCCTAAGTAGCTAAATCAAACAAGCATGTCTCTCACACAAGTTGAACTCAGGGGTTCTCAGATCCACCATCTCCTCCTGCCATGTGGCACCTGATGGCACGTGCCTTGACGCCTCACTTCGAGAGGTAGACACTTATTGGTGTGCCACCCAACTACCAGAATATCAGGTGATCTCTCCCAGCAAAATCAGGCAAGTATGTCTCTTCTACAAGCCTCTCTCAGGATGTCCTGGCTCCTTCTTCTCCTCCTACCAGGTGTCACTTGAAGCTCGTGTCTCATGCACTGCCTTCAAGAGGAAGACACTAACTGGTGTTTCACCTGCCTTTCAGAATCTTAGCAGCACCCATCCAGCAAAACCAAATGAGTATATCTTTCCCACAATCTGCCTGCAAAGATTCACAATTTCTTCCACTCCCACTTTCCAGCACCGTCAGCTTGGTCTGTTTCTTCAAAAAGCTGCCTTTATGGTTTCCCATCCCATCCTTCTCCTCCTCCCAAGTAACACCCAATACCACATATGTTGTCTTCTCATTTAAATAGACGACACATACTGTTGTGCCACCTTCTTCCCTGAATTTCAGGTGATGGTAAGCGTGTTTTTCGCCCACTTCACATAACGGAACATAGCACACAGTGCTCCCTACCCAAAACTAACCCTAAATCTAACACTCTTACTGGATTACCAGTCACTCACCACCACTGCCCAACATTCTTCGTACTCAACTATCCTAAATGCACTCCGTTTTTTTAACCCTTCCTACATTTCCCAGGTCTGTCTCTAGAAATAACCTCCTGCCTTTCTGAAAGCTGCCTGAGAATGAAACAGTGCTTCAGTCACATGCTTCCCTTTAAGCTGTGTGGTCGAACAACAGACATTTATGAAAAAAGTGAGCCTGAGGGTCCGATTCTGAGGTTGGCACAGTGAGCATGCTAAAGAGCACAAATCACAGCACCAAATCTGGATGCCCAGGCTCCACCACTATTCTCAAGTGGTCCTGGGCATCCTGGCCATTATTCCTAGGCATCCTGGGCATTATAAAGCACTATATATATTACTACAGAGCTCCTGTAAAATGAAAATAAGTGCAACAGGAGAGAAGAATGCAAGTGGATAGATATCATGTTCCACAAAACTTCCTATCTCAATCTACCTCCCTAATGTTTACTTATTTACTGGCATCTGATGACAAGATACGCCCATGCACTCAGCGACCGGCTTACTGTGGCACTCCTCCACAATACCAGCACCGAAATAGTACCGTATATGTGCACCACTTTAACGCACATTATAAAGTGGAGGAGTGCCACAAGAATACCTCTGTTATATGGCAGGTAACGAATGTGGCAGTTGCTAGGTTGGTTTGCCACCCATCATAAATTCTGAAAGTGGCGCTTTCATTCCAACTTCGGAAGAATGAGCCACTTTCAGAATATGTCTAAGTATGGCAAAGGTTGTTACCATTTTTGGTAATTAACACCCTCATCATAATCGACCCCTGAATTTTGACCTTGTTGAGTTACTTGAGATTCGGGTGATTCAAGTTTCACACAGGAAAGTTCGTCCACACCTCATAACTATTTTATCGTTGAGTTGTTGAAATGTCCTGGAAGTGTTAATTTGAATCATGGGGAAATATGTTATCTTGTACAGTTATATTAACATGCACTGGTATATGTATACGCTTTTTCTTTGTGTTTTTCTTCATTATATGATATTTCAAGTTCAGGATATGGGCATAATGCATGCATGATGAAAAAATAGAAACGTTATGTGCATTTATTTTTAAGGAGAACACCACAGGGTATGTATGCATATGATGTTGTGTCAAATTATGCTACATCTCTATCTTTACCTTATATCTTAATTCATTTTTGTTTAATCATGGCCCAAAAGAAGAAGCAGTCATGGGCATAATTGAAAAACAACTAAGAAAGTAACGAGAACACTTTAATACAAAATACATCTCTCTCAAAAATAAATCTGAACATGCAACCTGGGTGTATTGAATGCTCGATAGATTTTCCTCAATGTGATCCTTCAGTGAATACACGTTTGTGACGTCGATCATTTGAAGGAATGCTATTATAGGTCAATTTGGATTTTAAGGGGTTTGGCTGAGGTCATCAACCCGATGCCGCACTGATTTGAACATCTGACGCTGTGCCACAAAGCACTGAACTGTAATTGCCTCTCCGAAATCAATGTTTTTATCAAATACAGGGAACCCGATGCTGGCTCTTTGCTTTAATGAACGCTTGTAAAGGACCTCTGGCGTACAGGAAAAACTCACAATCGTCTGAGAACAGAACTTTGCAGTAATGGTTATGACCCTCAAAGAGCAGAAAGGGCGGCACACATAGACATTTGCTGAGCGAAGCGCAACACAGTTTTCTGACGCTGTGAACTGTCTGTTCCACAGGTCAACTAGCCAAGCAACTTCATGAAACCTATTTTTCAAGTAGATGCAAGAAGAATCTTGTTAAGTAATGTGAACTTCTGCTGTGTCTACATTGTGCACGTAAAGGAAATGGATCCAAATAAAAACAAATCAGTAAAGCCATTTGGTGTCGTGCTTCAACTATGGGGCAGCTGGAAAGAGCGTTGTAATAGCACAAGGCCAAGTTATTGTTAAATAGCTAGAAGAGGTGGGTAAAACACTACTGATTGCCAGTATTTGTCATATGGAATGATGTAAGGGTAAAACACTGAAACTCTGGGATTGGCCTTTTGATGAAGCCCATATAATTTCACTGGGTTTCACTTCTCTTGAAAAACATTGCTTCAGAACCAACTATGATATGCTTGTAATTGCTTGCGCGGGCAAGCTTATCCGGGCAAATTCTGACACATCTGAATGTTTGATGCTTCGGTTGACTGTAGCTTTCACAAAAATAATCAGGACATTGGGAATATGATTTGTGGTGACTCCCGGCTAAATACTATTTGATTCAAAATATTTTTATTCGGATACAAAATCATTTAATCAAGCACAAAATACACACAGTAAAAAGCAATAGATAAAAAAAGCTGATATTACAGAAATATTTCATAAAAATCCATTGAATGTAAAATGAATTCGTACATTGTCTCTAAAACAGCATATCAATTTACATTGAGCTATTGAACACGGATTTTCTCACACAGGTAGCCTTCTTTAGGAAGGTCAACAAAGCCCAAGCAAAGTATGGCGTGAATCAGCTAAACGATGACCACATTGTCTAAAATTCAACTGCCTAAGTACTGGACAAATTGCAGCTTGCCTGATGTAGTCACACACGGGGCAAAACATTACCAGATTCAAAACGTCTTCAACTGCATCCCCACAACATAGACAACTCAAGGCATCTGGAAAGCCCTTCCAGCTGGCAGTATTTGGTCTCAACGTCAAGCAATAAAAAAAGGCGTGGGTAATCGACCATCGATCAGATGTTCTATGGCTCAATGTGAGATAATGCTATACAGAGTCCATGCTGCAGATGGCTGCTAGCGATCTATCTATTCGCATTAGCCCATAGTTCTTTGAACTCACGCTGTTCTTCAACTGCAAGGTGAAAGGAACTTTTATGATTTTTTTTTGTGCAATGGACAATAAAGTGCAGGGGGAAAATGCTAGTGCATTCACAATTGTCTGATAATAGAAAACAGTCAAGAAATGTTACGTCAATCCTCCCTGGCTACGAGAACATTAATAAAGAAATGATTTAAAACAGCATTGGCGTTAAACCATATGCAAAGCCAGTGGAAAATTTGAGCCAAACACAAATCATCCTCCACAAGTCAACGCCCAATTCAGTTTGAACTGCAAAACGGGGGCTGAGCCTGAAAGACCCAACAGCCTTTTGAAAAAATGCGTTTTCCAGGTTCTGCAAAAATGCCGGGTTCGCATAACCCCACAATGATGCCCCATAAATTGTTACTACCTTTGTCTGGGCCTCATAAACCTTTAAAATCATAAACAGGGGTTGACCTGGCACATGCCCATAAAACGTGATAGTTCCCCACAGACTGACTTATCTTGATGTTCTGTTTATGTATGTGAGCACACCGTTACCGCAGATGAGACTCACATTGCCAGGTAATATAATTCCTGAACTCTCGGGATAACTGCCCCGTAACATATCATCAGGTTCATTTTAACCACCTTTCTTCCCTTCACACAAGCCATTGATACAGACTTTGCAGAATATATCGTCAGATCCAATGCACTCATTCGGTAAACTTGAATCAGCTTTTGGAGCGCATTTGGAGTGTGGGCAATGAGAAATGTGTCGTTGGCATAGGCCAAGATCAGAAAGGCTATATTGCCCACTCTAGGATACGGAGCCTGGAAGTCCACCAGGGCGCATTGCAAAACGTTAATGTAAGGTCTAAAGAGGACAGGCACCAGAACACAGCCCTGGTAAACCCCCATATTGATCTAAATAAAGCTGTGCATTACCCTGCTTCACCATAATGCACACACGCCTGGTTCTCCCTGGGAATTGCCTGTCTAGCCCTTTCTTCCCTTTCTTACAGTCGCACAAAACCTTTCTACTGGTCATCTATGAGAAACCAAACATGATGTATTACTTGGCAAGACTGGCATTTTAGGACTGCCGGTCTAGCCCCTTCTTACTGTGGCATGTGTTTTTTTTGTTTTAATTTATTTTTTTTATTATGGGCATCTATGAAAAAGCAAGCATGTCAAGCGTTATTACATGCCTAGACTGGACTACGTTGTGTAGCCAGTCAGAGCATGCATACTTATTGCGTCATGTCATTATTAAAGTCAGAGCCCTTCAGGATATCTTGAGAACTCATTTGGTGCATAAAACACATGTCTGTTTTGCTGTATAGTTTAGAAATCCATGATTAGGCCTTGACAGGTCATGGACAAATTTACATGTGATTCGATGGAGGTAGGCCTCTGAATTTCTCCTGTCACCTGGCACCACTAGCAGCTGGCCAACAGGGTGTTAAGTATTTCTATCAGGCTATACACCCTGGTCTCAGCCTAGTATGCAGCGCACAACTGAAATGCCTATTTTGTTATATATATATAGGTTCAATATTTGAGAGATACACCACTCATATCACGCCCCTTATTCAAATACCCCGTGTCACGATGGACCAGGAACCAGGCTGGTTAGTAAAAGCAATATTTATTTATTTATTTGGAAATTCAAGAAAATCATACACTTTTTAATATATGGGCCAGCAATCACCAATGCAGTGACAATAACAAATAGGAATGTGAACAATGCATTTAAATTAACTGTTTAGCAACACAGATAGAACATTCCAGAGACTATAGATACTTTAGAAGTTTTGGAAAGTTAGCACTCAAGTTAGGATTTCCCCCTGCAATATTCCTCAACCCACAAATAATCAATTCTAAATAGATATAAGGAAGCAGCAGGTAATCAGGAATGAGGAATAAGAAACAAAATTCAATCCATCCTTCCCTCGCCAAACAAGAGAGAAAAACGGATATGAAACCCTTGCAATGTTAAAATGACACTCAGAAATGGCTGAATAAAACAATGAATGTGTGCAAAAATCCTTAAATAAGTACAATTCTCTACAGGAGCAACACTGGAAAGTTACAAGCAATCATAAGCAATAGATTGAGCAAAAGCATACAATTTGAAAATGAATGGAAGGTTTAAAACAATTGATAGTAAAGATAACACGTGTAAAACTTTGCAAAAATGCTCATTCCCGCCTGAAATTAACCAAACGTTTTTTAAGGGAAACAGGTAAAATTCAGGTGTGTAGCTATAGATCTTAAGTGCAATCTGGAAGTGAAATGAAGTCTCTAGCTATTAAACTGAGGGAGATAGTTAATGTAGAATAAGAAGCATTTTTAGAAAAATTGGGTAGTGAAACCGGGTAGCACTTCTGGTTACTGGATAAGATAGGGCATCAGGATAGCAGGATAGCAGCAGCATGCAGTGAGTGGTGGCAAGCCAAGCTGGATTTGGATGGTTGCCCAAAACACCACAGCGCTTCTCTTGGTTATGGGGATTATTTTAGAATTGAGGCCTAGCTGAAGCAGGATAAGCAATTTCTTGGCCTTGTGGTTGGGATCTGGAGTTTAGATGGATAGATGCAAAATGAAGACAGGAACAGACATGAACAGTACACCGGTGTAGGAATCAGGAATCAGGGTGTGTCCTGAGTGCTAGTCAGGGGCCTTTATGTATAATGCCAGATGACATCATTACAGTATATGACAGGGGCAGGATTCACTACCCACGCCCCTAACAATAGGATTGGGCAAGGGCATTGTCTCCGCCTTGCTCACAATTGGTTGGATATCAGAAAAGTGATGTCATGTTTATGAAGTGATTTAACTCTCACATTTACTTTACTGAAAATATGATTTTGCCAAAATCCCATAATTATGTAGTTGCAACCTCTTAGTAGGTCAGATACAAAGGGTACATATTTTGTGCAGGACAGATTAGTCCAAACCTCCAGTCTGTGCAACCTTGTTTCGCCTTTCTGACACATTTTGGTAATTTTACACATTAAAGATTTGGCCCACAATTCCTCAATTTTAATTGTCCCAGGTATGTATGTAAACAATTTGACATTTGCAACATGGATGCTTTTCTGGTAATACAACATATATCACCATTTCTGTCACAACATTCTACCAAGTTTTCAAACACAGCCCACAATTCCACTTTTACACTGTGAAAATTCCACATTTTTACTAATTTTGACAGCTGAGATATAAGTCTTTTTAAAGTTCTTTATAAAATAGTCTTAAGACAAATGGGAGTCATTGTCTGTCATTTATTTCTTGCCAGCTAACACCAACTGGCAGTTTCTTCCAAGCAGGATGGGGGGGCCTCTCTCTTAATTGAAGGTTTTATTGCCCTTCCGCACTTGACAGGTGAGTGTCCCAAGACTGCGATTGTCCCAGCCTGGGACACAGGCAAATGTCTGATGAGCTTGTGAAGTTTCTTTGTCCTTGTCCATTTAAGGTTTTTCAGGCTGGCAATTAGAACTTTTGTTGTCCTGGAATTTTATGGTGTGCCTCTCTTCCTGAAGGAAGTAACAGGGCCGGAACTTGAACAACTGGTATTTTTTGAGAGCTTGCAAACTCAGCCTATGTGTTTTAACCTTTATTCTCTCATTTTAAGTCTTGAATTAAACAACCCTGAGGAGTCAAAATAGCCTATGTGTGTATTATCACCAGCCACATAATCCTTTTACATTGCTAAATAAGCAGGCCTTCACTCGATAGTTTACTTTTAAATAGCACATTTTTTCTTCAGTCAGCAAAACCCATTTTACCACATGTGTTTAAAAACTGCTAACATTTCTTTCTTCAAAATTTGATTTTCATCTCCAGCAAATTCACACATTGCCATGCAGCTATGATTATTCTATGGAATGCTGGAGTTGTTCTGCAGCATGGATACATTTAAACAGGCATGGCTCAGCTATTCAGAGTCTTTCTCTGAACAGCTTATTTTTAGATACTTTTGCAAAGCAAATGAACGTGTTTCACATGTAAAATGAAAACAAAGCCCCTGGTTGATTTCTTTCAGAGTTGGTTTGACAGGGCTTGTCAATTCAGAATTAGGCCCAGTTTGGATGAGCACAATGACTTCTCCTGGACCTGGTAGGGTTTATTAATCACAGTGGTTTCAAAATGAATGGATGGAATTAGTGTCAATGCAGCTTTTACAAAGAGTGAACACGTTTCATTTTAAAAGGGAATTTTTTTAGGGTTTTTCAGCAAGGCAATATTGCCTATTTACTTAATTCCATGTTAAATGTTGCAGAGCAGACTGGCAGATTCCTGCAGTGTGTACTCTGCCCCCACCCCCTGCCTGAAATGTGTGTGGCAGGGTGATACAGCCATGTTTCTGGTGGTTGTAAAAATGCAATTTTGAGATCCTGGCAGGCACAGGAGTCAGTGCAGCCATTTTGCTGTTTCTTGCACCCGTGCATCTCAGGGATGTAAGGCAATGTCGTTGAGTAGGTCAATATATCCCACAAGGGCATAACCTTTGTTCTCCATTTCGGGAAACCAGACCATCTCTCGCAATTGACTTTTGCTCCTTCCAATGGTAGGGTTTGTTTGCCACCATACGTGCAGATTCTTATTATGGATGTTGCCTGTTTGTTTTCAGAATTGACAACAGGTGGCACGTTGGGAGCACCCCCCCTGATATTTAACCAGGGGGCTGAGATGCTGATGCAAGGGGCAGCTCGGCCGCCCTAAGGCCATAGCAGATTTTGGCCTTCCATGGGCCAGACGGAATGGGCCCATTTATACACGGCCCTGGCAGTGTGACAGGTACTGTGTGGGCCAACAAAGAGCAACCCAGCCCAGGCCGAGTATGGGGGCAGCCCAGACCAGGTTACCCAGCTGTGCCCCTGATGGCCTGTCCGCGGCCAGTGAAGCAGGCCCTTTAAAAATGTCCTCCTGGGCTGCATATGCTTGGCACAGCCCAGCAGGTGAAGGATGCAAAGTAAAGTCCACTCTAACCCAGTGGGTGAAGCGGTGTACGGGTTGGAGTGGTGAAGATAAGTCCCAGGTTGATCTCACCGGTCAACACGGGTGAAAAGGATGGGAAGAGGAAGTCTCAGTCTGCTCAGTTTAGTGGACTGGGTGAAGAAAGTCCTGGCCGCCCCACAGAGCAGCCTGGGTGAAAAAAGGATGCAGCATGCAGCGGGCATCTCATTGGGATGCCACATAACCAAAACATGACTGTGGGTGTGGCTGTGATCATGGCAGCACCTCCATGGCACTGGGGATACTACCTGATTCCAAGATTGTGGAACGGGCCACACAGTGACAGGGGTGGCCTACATGCTAACAGGGTTGCCTTAAAGACTTTGGGGCATGTTGAGGGTGTGCTGATGAATGCAGTGGGGCCCACCCTGAAGATCCCAGGGAGCCACTAGTCTGGCAGTGTATGCAGGTGGGCCACCCAGCCAATGGGGCCCAGCCAGCTGATGACAAAAGTCTGCGGCCCACAGTGGTGACATTGAGTGGACGTTCATTCGTGCATGGGGCTGACCAACCCCAAACCCAGAAGGCCCTCGGGCCAATCCCAAATGGGGAGACAGGAAGGTAACCCCACAAATGGGACCCCTAATTCCCAATCCTGGGGGGGGGGAATCCAACCAGACAGCTGGAAACCCAGGAAACTTTCCTTCTCTCTTTCCCCAGGAGGGCAGTAATCCCTCAAATGCCGGGCCAAATTTCTTTCCATGGTACCTGCCAAACTTCAACCCCCAAAACTACCCTTCTTTCTTTTCCCACTTTCCTGAGCCCAGACAGCCCAATCCGGGAGAGGCGAGGCCAAGGGTGGAGGGGTACCCAAACTATCCTAACCAGGTGTATTATGCGAGAAGGGATAGTTACCCTTCCCGGGATCAACCCAGGGTAGACCAGAAGACCCCGTACCAGCCAGAGCAGGAGTCCCAACTGGAGCGCCAGGTCCAGAATATGGCACAGGATCTGGGTCGCATGCTGAGGGCTCAACATAACCCTCAGATGAGCATGGCGGCTCAGAACTCCTCAAATCCAGGGTCTGGTGCTCCAGAACAATGACGGGGAAGAACCCCGACAACCCACCGGTTCACAGGGTGGAGGCACAAGGGAAAGGGGGGTGTAAAGCCTTAGAGGAAACTCCCTTCCCCACTTGTGAAAAGCCCCAGGAAATCTCCTGCCCCCGAAGGTCTGCAACCAAAGGAACAGAGGGTGGGTCGGAGAAATGAAGAGCCTAAAAAGGCCAATTTTGTGGAGGAGGTTCAAAACTTCCAGTTTGAAGGAGAGGGGTCCTCAGAGGATTCTAGGAAAAGGATCTTCTCCTTCAGGGATGGGGGAACTCCTCCCACAAAAATGTGTCCCAAAAGATACAAATCCAGACTGGGTAGGTGTGGTGACCGAGTTAAAACCGCCCATCATCAAACCCCAGAATGACCAGTACGAGAATCCCCTTGTTCAAACCCATTCGGTGACTGCCTCCAAAAAGGGGGGGCAGCCCAGAATCAGAACCAGGGGAGTCCAAAACTTCCCCCATATCTAGCTGTCTCCTTTTTCTTACAGGTTCCCAAGTTCCCAAACAGAATCATGCCCAAATCACCTCTATGTCAGTATCCAAAGCAAATCAATTAACCCACCAATTGGCCAAAAATGTGCATTATCTTTGCCCCCTTGAGGAAAAGGAGGGAAGATTTTATGCTCCGGTCTAAATAGAGGTGCAATGTACAATTTTGGCACTGGTGGACACTGGATCCCAAGCCACCCTTCTGTCAAAAAGGGACTTTGATCAGCTGAATTCGGGAAGGGGGGAGAAAGACTAAATTCCTCTCACCCCTCTTCCTGGACAACTTCAGAACTTCAATGGGAAGGAAATTCCTTTCGAGGGGACTGCGGATTTAGACATTAAAATCGGGCGACACAAGGTAAAGCACCCGGTCATAGTTGTGACTCCAGAGGGCACACCATGTTTACTAGGCAAGGACATCCTGCATAGATTGTCTCCCCTCATAGATTGTGTAAACAAGGTCCTCTGGACCCAGACTAGCCGACCAATAAAATTGAGTGTCAACCATGTTAGTTTAAAAGGCACATGCCACATGGTTGAACAAAAATCTGATCAAATTGAGTTTCACTTCCAGAATAATCAAATCCCAGATGTGACAGTAATTGCAGTAGGACAACAAACTGGTGATGGGGAGTCCTCTCTATTTCTGAAAATCCATAGGCAACAAGAGCATAGTCCATAATTGTTGGGTCGTGCGAGATGTCCCTGCGCATTTTATTTAGGCAGTGACATTCTCAATCGCTTTGCCATTAGTTTGGACCTAATAAACTTCAAAGCTTGGTCCAGATTAGCGGGTAATCCCATGGGCTTTGATGACCCAGAGGAAGCATTTTGGTCAGCACGACTGCTGCCATATGCAGTTGAAATTCAGATTGGAGAGGAAGTCACCATCCCAGAACAGACCCAACAATTCTCACTGGAAGTAAAAATTAAAAGAGGACAGAAACTGAAAAATCTTGACGCCTATGTTCATCTTAATGCTCATTTCCAACAGCAAGGGTTGGGGGTAAACCCAACACCACTAGTCAACATAGAACACAACTGTAAAGACAGGAGGGGGAGCCTGCACTTCCGCTCTCTATATGGTAGAGGGGAGGCACAGAGACCCCTGCCAAGATTCTCTATTATTGGTACGTGGTCGAGCAATCAAGGCCTAGCTTCTCCAGGAGACGATGCGAGCTGGTTCTTAAGTACAGTGTAGTCCCTGAGCACCCACAAAGGAATATCCACACACTGAATCGGTTAAAACACAGTCTTTATTAAATTAATATTCAAAGTCATATACACGATCATGATAACTCACTTTGTGCTCTGAAAATCAACAATGGTAAATATGTACAATTCTAAAGTGGTACCACTAACGTTACTCGATCTTATTGAAGTGCAAACAGTCAGAATGACACACAGATCAAAATAAAGAGGAAACCAGCAGTAGAGAGAGGAAGGAAAGCAAGATGGTTGAACAATAGGCAGAGTACTGGCCCCGTTACCTAGACACAGTTCTGTGTGGAGATCCCCCAACCTGGGAAACCTGTAGAAGAAAGATACAAGCCCAGTCCATATATTTTTCCCCCTAGACTTTCCAATAGTTCTGCAACCCCAAAGTACCTTGGTGTTGTAGCGTTCCGCGTCGGGGAAATCGACAACCCTTCTTGAGTGTCCTCCCTTTCAGGCAGGAGTCACGGTCGTCGAACGTCTGACGGAGAACTGGTCGAGCTACGAGGGTGAAGTGGCCGCGTCATTTCCACCACCTCGGTGTTGATAGTTCTGGACCACAAAGAATTCAAGAACTGTGGCCCAGCAAGGGCGTCGAGTTGTCAGCGTCTCTGTGGTCTTTGGGTGGTGGGAAACCCACCGGTGGATGCTCCTCAGCACGTCGACGGTCAGGCCTTCTCCAGCAGGATACAGGATACAGCGGCGACGATGTGGATGAGAGCATCCTTGGATCAATGAAGTTCTTAGGCAACGGGAGCACGGCAGCTCCAGTCAGCGACAGCGGTCGGCGACAGTGGCGGACAACAGTCCGGGCGCTTCTCCTTGGAGTTCCGCAGCAGTGCCCGTATCGGGTTGGCAGCCTGTCGAAGGTCTGTCTACCAGGGAGCTTAGGCAAAGATCAGCTGTGCACGATGGTCCCTCGTAGCTCGGGAAGAGGGCACCTTACCAGGTCCTCTCTGGGTCAGTTCTTGAAGCACAGCAGCTTTCAGATTGCGAAGGAGAGCAACAGCAATTCTTCTCATCCAGCAGGGCTCAAGGTTAAGCTTCACTCCAGTTACTCGTCGTAGTGGACTTCAGCTTCTGAACACGATTACTAGCAGTGAGAGGTCCCCAGATATACTGTTGATCTCCCATTCATTCCGCTGGGTCATACTCAAGCATCCAATCACGACTACGGGCATTCATGCAGGCAGGCAGCCAACCAATCAGGCACATGAGGTATTTAGGCCATTCACTTCTCTGCAGACACTCACAACAAGTTATGTGTATTGGGACAAGTACCGAGCCATTCAACACTCCAAGCAGCATTATTACCGGTTTCGGGCAGGGCTGTCTCAACCATTGTGTCAACCGCCAGATACTAGACAGCCACAACATAGAACATATATTCGTCACACACTCCATTCACCCAGGTCCCACCCACAGGCGTACCCAAAACATACGGTCGTTGAGAAGGCTCCAGCCAGTCTGTTCGGCACTTCCCCACACTACCATATACGGAACTTCCACCCAACAGCCAGTCAGGGGGAAGGGACAGAGGCAGGCTTCCCGGCACTTCGGCAAGATCAGGGTAACAGGTGGTGGAAGGCAAAAGGCCATGGGGGCCATTGTATCTCCATCAGGAATCTACTGATTCCAATGACAGGACCTGGGCATCCCAAAATGGAGGACGCTCAGGGCACCAGTCATTTCAGCACGGAGCTGCCACCAGCCCATACCCTGCTCTATGGTCACACACAGGTGCCCACAAACATACACTAGGGGCACAGGGTTCTACCCCTAACCATGGGTGGCATAAGGGTATCCCATGGGTCCGATCACCAAACCAAAGAAGAGAGAGCTGCACCGCCAGGAGTCCCACATGAACTCCTGCGCAGAAAACACGACAGAACACACGATAAAAAACAGTAAAGGACAAGGATACAGAGGCCCTGTCCCTCCGATGCATTTCCAGCATCACAGTCGCCCACTCCAAGACTGAGGTGGAGGGTGCCTAATCTCCCTCGGATAGACACCCTCATCCAGACGGTCAACATACCTTCTGGAAAGGCCATCTGCATTATCGTGACTCTTCCCTGGCCTCTGCTCAATGGTAAAGTCTAATCCTTGCAGACTAATGGAACACCTGAGCAGTTACAGGTTTTGACCCTTCATCTGCATAAGCGACTTCAGGGGCTTATGATCAGTTTGGACCTTGAAGGTAGACCCGGTAAGGTAGGGTCTAAAACGCCTAAGGCTCCAAACAATACTAAAACATTCCTTCTCAACAGTAGCCCACCTAAGTTCCCTACCCTTAAATTGTCTACTGATGAAGATGATCGGATGTTCTCTTCCTTTGTCATCTAACTGGGACAAGACAGCTCCAATTCCTGTGTCGCAGGCGTCAGTTTGAACGATAAAGGGCTTGCTGTAATCAGGCGCACACAGCATGGGTGCCCGACACAGACTTTCTTTCAAGCCATCAAAGGCCCTCTGACAGTCTTCAGTCCAATTAACCTTCCTCGGTTGCTTGGTCGGGGGTGCAGCTATGGTTCCATAGTCTGCCATGAAATTGCGATAGTAACCAGTGAGCCCCAAAAAGGCTCTCACCTGGGTTTGAGTAGTGGGAGTCTCCCAGTCCTGTACATCCTGTACTTTACTGGGGAGAGGTTGGATTTGACCCCCTCCTACCTCATGACCAAGATAGGTGACTTTCCCCTGCGTTATCTGGCACTTGGTGGCCTTGATAGTGACGTTAGCCCTATTTAACGCCTGCAACACTTTATCCAGATGAGTCAAATGCTCTTCCCAGGTGGAACTGTAGACGGCAATGTCGTCTAAGTAAGCCACACAAAAGGCTTCCAGCCCACTGAGCGCATGGTTGACTAATCTCTGGAAAGTGGCAGGGGCGTTCTTCAGCCCGAAAGGCATGGCTCTAAACTGGTAGAGTCCCTCTGGTGTTGAGAATGTCGTCTTTTCCTTGGCATGGTCCGTCAGAGCTATTTGCCAATAGCCTGAGGTAAGGTCGAAGGTGCTCACAAATTTGGCAGCACCTATGGTGTCCACGAGCTCATCAGCCCGGGGCAAAGGATGTGTGTCAGTCTTGGTGACGGCATTGACTCCTCGGTAGTCCACACAGAATCTCCAATCCTTGGTACCTGCCTGGGAACTTGCCTTGGGGACAAGGACCACAGGACTGGACCAGGGACTGGTTGAGGGTTCAATAAAACCCAGATCCAACATCTTGGCGACCTCAGCCTGGATGTGGTTCTTGACGGTATCTGACATACAGTAGCACCTGCTTTTGACAGGAACACTGTCACCAGTATCAATCTCGTGCCTACACCACAGTGTAAGGCCTGGTGTCAGTGAGAATAGAGAGGCGTACTGTCGGAGCAAAGCACGGCAGGCCTTCTGCTGCTCTGTCGTCAGATCGGGAGAGAGATGCACTCCCTCCACGGAGCCATCCTGTGGGTTGCTGTGCAGCAAATCATGAAGGGGCTCACTCTCATCCTCTTCTTGCCCTGAAGCTAGCAAGAGGCATGAGACTTCGGCCCGATTGTGGAAAGGCTGAGCCTGTTAACATGGAATAACTGAGGGCCTACCCCAGGGGCTCCCATGTCAACCAGATAATTGACCTCGCCCATCTTGGAGATTATTCTGAAGGGTCCAGTCCATTTATCCGCCAACGCCCAAGGCTTGGTAGGCTCCATCACAAGGACCTCCTGTTCCGGAGTCCAGTCCACTTGTGATGCTTTAAGGTCATGCCAGTACTTATTCAATTCCTGGCTGGCCTTAAGATTTGCTGTTGCCTGACCCATCATCTGTGTCATCCTCCACCTGATGCCTAACACATATTCCCCCACTTCCTTGGTGGGACATGGAGGGGTGGCCTCCCAACCTTCTCGGATCAAGGCTAGGGGCCCCCTCACGGGATGCCCAAAGAGTAACTCAAAGGGGCTGAAACCAACACCCTCTTGAGGTACCTCTCTGTAAGCAAACAGCAGGCATGGCAGGAGAAGATCCCACTTCTTCCTGAGGGGCTCTTCCAAAGTGCCTAAGATGCCTTTTGAGAGTTTTGTTAAATCTCTTCACCAAACCGTTGGTCTTGGGTGGTAAGAGGTGGAGAATTTGTAAGTTACTCCGCATTCTTTCCACATGGTTTTCATGTAACTCGACATGAAGTTGGATCCTCTATCAGAGACAACCTCCTTAGGGAATCCAACATGGGTGAAAATGCCCAGGAGAGCCCAGGCAACCACCTTGGCCGTAACCGTCCGAAGGGGTATAGCCTCAGGGTACATGGTGGCATGATCTACCAAAACTAGGATGAACCGATGTCCACTCGACGTGGGAGGGTCAAGGGGACCGACGATGTCGATGCCAACCCTCTCAAATGGTGTGCCCACCACTGGCAACTGTTGCAGTGGGGCAATGACTCTGTCTCCAGTCTTGCCAGACAACTGACAAGTTGGGCAGGTCCTGCGTAGGACTCCACTTCTACTCCCATCCGTGGCCAGGGCAGAGAACCTCTGCTTAGTCTTCTTGGTACCAAGATGACCAGCCAAGGGCAACTCATGCGCCAACTGCAGCCGGAAGGGCCAGTAAACCTGGGGTACCACCAACCTCTTGAGGGCACCAGGTTCAGGCTTAGTGGGCTCACTAACAAGGAGCTCAACCTCCCAATAAATCTGAAATGTCCTAGGCCCTTCTCCCTGTGCCTGGGACAGGGCCTGTGTCCTCAGACCCTTGAGACAGTGGCACTCTCTCTGTCCTTTACAGAAGTCCGCCCGGGAGGGTCCCCCTTCAGCCAACAAGCATTGATGGTCAGGATGATCCTCCGGGTTAAGAACCTTCCCACAGGAAAGTCTTCTGGCTTGTCTCCCACAGGAGCTGAGACGGGATTTACCACTGGACCCGGCCCGTCTGGATCATGGATCTCAATGGGTGCTGTCGGAACAGCGGGAGGAGTATGGGATCCCTCCACAGAGGCAGCCTTCTTACTCCTCTGTTTCTTTCGTGCCTTGGGTTTCCCCGTTGGCAAGGGTACCGGGCTCGCAGCCAGACCCTGTGTGACCTGCGATCGGGTGACTGCCACAGCAGCCATGGGTAGACCATCCGTGATCATCCCCAATTCGACCAAATCGTTTCCCAACTAAATATTCGCAGGCACGTTGTCCTGAACCAGGACCGGAAGCTTTACTGTCTTGTCTCCAATCGTAATGTTGACTAAGGCTACAGGCGATAATTTGGAAGGCCCACCAGCTAGCCTGGTGGTTCTCAGAGGAGCACCTACATAGTCCTCTGGCTTGATCAGGGTCCTGTCCACCACTGTCATGCTTGCCCCAGTGTCTCTCAAACCAGTAGAAGGCTGGCTATTCAAGAGGACACTTCTCAAAAACCTACGAGTGTTTTGCGGGATAGTCACCAGTACTTCTGTGTACTGGTCCCAGGGCCCAAGGGACACTAAGGAAATCTCTACAGGAGCACCGAAGGTGATCCTAGTAGAGGAGGGGAGGACGGTGGCCTCCACCACAGGTACGGAGTATGGATAGGTCAGGCTGATGCCTGGACTCCAAGTGCCTTACCCTTATTCTTGTGGTCACCCCTTCGGTGATCCAGAGCCCCACAATCCCAGCATGTGCTGGGCGTGCGGGGTATGGTACTGGAACCACTGGGCCTTGCTTTGCAACAGGCAGACCACTACTCTTACTCCCACCCACAACAAACCCATGTCCACTAGGTTTTTGGGTCTTTGGAGAGGAAGGTTTTGGTTTACCCAACTGTGATTGCTTTTGGGACTCCTCAGCTTTCTGAGAGGCCCCCTTTTCTTTCTCCTTGTCCTTCCTACTGGAGTCCTTAGGGTACACCCGGTGCGAGACCCACTTGTCAGCCAACCTAGCCATCTTAAAGGGGTCCAAAATGTTCTGGTCAGCAACATACTGACGCGGCTCTGGTGAACAGGCTTCCGAAAAATGCTCAAAAAACAAGAGGTGAGACAATTCAAGAAACGTTTTCACTTTGTATCCATCAATCCACCCCATCATGTTCATGTGCGTAGAACTCACCCAGTCAACCCAAGACACATTCTCTCATTTCTTAAAATCCCTGAACGGTTTAAGATATTGGGTAGACGTTTTTCCAAACTTGGCTATTAAAGCAGACTTCATGCACTCATACTGACCCCTTTCTTCCACACTCAGTTTCAGAATACAGTCATATCCAGTTTGAGGCACTCTGCTTAACAAACACTTAGCCCAATCTCTCTTATCAACATCATGGATTGCACAAGCCATTTCAAACGCTTCAATCCATTGGAGGATATCAGAACCCTCCACATATACATTATCCAAATCTTCCATAAACTTGGTTGCTGGGGACCTGACACTCTCAACTGGTTTCGCTGAAGTCTTCACTCGAGCTTTCTCTAGCTGGATTCGCTGACATTCAGTGTCCCGGTTCTTGAGTTCAAGGTCTGTATCTTTGAGTTCAAGATCCCTATCTTTTAGCTTAAGATCCCGGTTCTTGAGCTCCACTTGCTGTGCCAACTCCTCTTTCTTAAACTCAGCATCTAGTTCCAGCTTGCGATATTCAAAGGCTAACTTCATCCTCAATAACTCAAGCTCTAAAGAACTGCTGGGGTTCAGAACAGAGGCAGCAGGAATGGTGGCATTCCCAGAATCAGTTTCGATGACAACCCCCGGGCTGGAGTCCTCATTGGTTGCACCCCCCCCACTTCAAGAGTTTCACAATCGATCTGGTAGTCCACCAGGGCAGCTATTAGCTCAGCCCTAGACTTATCCACAAAGTCTAATTCCCTGGCTTCACAAGCACTCTGGAGAGCCTCTAAGCTCATCCGAGTCAATTTACCATTCGCAATAGATTCCATTGCTTGTAATGAAATTATCTTGTACACGACTTAACCTTAATTTAACAAAGTGCGGATATCCTTCGTTAGTGGCATGGTTATACCCTGAGGGCCTGATCATGACTTTGGCAGTAATGCTGGCGGTATTACCGCCGGCGGTATTCGCCCTACCGTGGAACTCCCCGGCGCTAATAGCGCCAGATCACGAGTTTGGTGGTAATGTAATTCCTCATTCCCCATTGAGCTCATTCGGGAATGCCCCATTCCCCATTGGGCTCAATGGGGAAAATTTGCGCTCTTACCGCAGGCGGATTTCCCGCCGGCGGTAATAGCGCAAATTTTCAGTGGATTTCCCCCCAGCTCAGAGCTGGGGCGAAATCCGCCGAAGTCCTGATTTGGCGGACCCTTAAATCCTGCGGTAATAGCGCTACTGCTGGATTTAAGGGTTACCGCCAAAGTCGTGATCAGGCCCTGAGTCTTCAAACCATAAGCATCCCACCGCTGCCACCAGCCGTAAAGACCGGAAGGGGGGTATGCACTTCAGCTCTCTATATGGTTGTGGGAGGCACAGAGACCCCTGCCAAGATTCCCTATTATTGGTACGTGGTCGAGCAATCAAGGCCTAGCTTCTCAGGAGGTGATGCGAGCTGGTTCTTAAGTACAGTGTAGTCCCCGAGCACCCACGAAGGAATGCCCACACACTGTATCAGTTAAAACACAGTCTTTATACAATTAATATTCAAAGTCATATGCACGATCACGATAACTCACTTTGTGCTCTGAAAATCAACAATGGTAAATATGTACAATTCTAAAGTGGTACCACTAATGTTAATCGATCTTATTAAAGTTCATACGGTCAGAATGACACACAGATCAAAATAAAGAGGAAACCAGCAGTAGAGAGAGGAAGGAAAGCAAGATGGTTGAACGATAGGCAGAGTACTGGCCCCGTTACCTAGACACAGTTCTGTGTGGAGATCCCCCCGCCTGGTCAACCTGTAGAAGAAAGATACAAACCCAGTCCATATATTGTTCCCCCTAGACTTTCCAATAGTTCTGCAACCCCAAAGTACCTTGGTGTTGTAGCGTTCGCATTGGGGAAATTGAGTATCCTCCCTTTCAGGCAGGAGTCACGGGTCATCGAACGTCCGACGGAGAACTGGTCGAGCTACGACGGTGAAGTGGCCGCGTCGTTCCTAGCGGTGCTCGTTGATGGGGAAGCGTAAACGTCCTGCAAGGAAGAGGCGTGTGGGGCTCCTCGATGTTGATAGTTCTGGACCACAAAGAGTTGGAGAACTGTGGCCCAGCAAGGGCATCGAGTCGTCCGCGTCTCTGTGGTCTTTGGGTGGTGGGAAACCCACGAGTGGATGCTCCTCGGCACGTCGACAGTCAGGCCTTCTCCAGCAGGATACAGCGGCGACGATGCGGACGAGAGTGTCCTTGGATCAATGAAGTTCTTAGGCAACGGGAGCACGGCGGCTCCAGTCAGCGACGGCTGTCGGCGACAGTGGCGGACAACAGTCCTGGCGCTTCTCCTTGGAGTTCTGCAGCAGTCCCTGTATCCTGTCAGCAACCTGTCGAATGTCTGTCTACCAGGGCACTTAGGCAAAGATCATCTGTGCACGATGGTCCCTCATAGCTCTGGAAGAGGGCGCCTTAGCAGGTCCTCTCTGGGTCAGTTCTTGAAGCACAGCAGCTTTCAGATTGCGAAGGAGAGCAACAGCAATTCTTCTCATCCAGCAGGGCTCAAGGTTAAGCTTCACTCCAGTTACTCGTCGTAGTGGACTTCAGCTTCTGAACACAATTCCTAGCAGTGAGATGTCCCCAGATGTACTGTTGATCTCCTATTCATTCCGCTGGGTCATACTCAAGCATCCAATCACGACTACGGGCATTCATGCAGGCAGGCAGCCAATCAGGCACACAACGTATTCAGGCCATTCACTTCTCTCCAGGCACTCACAACAAGTTATGTGTATTGGGACAAGAACCAAGCCATTCAACACTCCAAGCTGCATTCATACCGGTTTTTGGCAGGGTTGTCTCTTAATTGTGTCAACCACCAGATACTAGACAGCCACAACATAGAATGTATATTCTTCACACACTCCATTCACCCAGGTCCCACCCACAGGCGTACCCACAACATATGGTCGTTGAGAAGGCTCCAGCCAGTCTGTTCGGCACTTCCCCACACTACCATATACGGAACTTCCACCCAACAGCCAGTCAGGGGGAAGAGACAGAGGCAGGGGTTCCCAGGACTTCGGGAAGATCAGGGTAACAGGTGGTGGAAGGCAAAAGGCCATGGGGGCCATTTTGTCTCCATCAGGAATCTACCGATTCCAATGACAGGGCCTGGGCATCCCAAAATGGAGGATGCTCAGGGCACCAGTCATTTCAGCACGGAGCTTCCACCAGCCTGTACCCTGCTCTGTGGGTCACACACAGGTGCCCAAAAACATACACTAGGGGCACAGGGTTGTTCCCCTACCCATGGGTGCCATAAGGGTATCCCACAGGTCCATTCACCAAACCAAAGAAGAGAGAACTGCACCACCAGGAGCCCACATGAACTTCTGCGTGGAAAACACCACAGAACACACAATAAAATACAGTAAAGGACAAGGATACGGAGGCCCTGTCCCTCCGATGCATTTCCAGCATCACAAGGACACCATTCCAATAGAGGTGGATAACAGTGACCTAAAGCGTATCACTCTGGGTGCAGGCCCCATTATTGGAATGGTGGTTGATGACCAACATTTTTCCATAGATTTAGGTAACTAACTGTTAGGATCAATCCCAAGGACTGTTTTGACAGTGACAGCGACAATGACACAACACCAGAAAGGATCTTCACCCGGCATGGGGGGAATTTCCTGGTGTACTCTTCCTTCCCTTATAGTAAGGAAGATGTGACCTGTGACTTCAGGAGGGATGAGGTGATCTTTCAAGTCCACAAGGACTGCCTTCCCCACCTGAAGCCATTAGTCCAAATCAGCACTGTGACCAGGAACTTCTCCACCCAGCTGGAGGATCCCGCTGAGATAGCCAAACCGGAAGTCTTTCCAGGCTTCAGGCAGATGGTTGAAGAGAGAGTCAACCTAGCTGATGCCTGTGAGACTCTGGAGCAAAAGCAAAAATGTAAACAAGTTTTCTTAGATTTTCAAGATCTCCTTGCGGAGGACTCATATGACTGTGGTTGCACTGACATCCACACAACAACAATTTCCACGGACCCTGGCATGACTCCAGTGTTTGTGAAGCAATATTGCTTGCCTCTCGCATCAATGGCGTCCCTTACTAAAATACTTAAGAACCTTGAGTCATGCGGGATAATTCGTCCAGTTCACAGCACCTTCAATAATCCGGTGCTGGGGATTTTGAAACCTAACGGCCAGTGGAGACTGTGTGCTGACCTAAGGGAGCTCAACAAACGGGTCCATACTTTCCGATGGCCTCTTCCCTACATTGACCAAGGACTGGCCCAGATCCATAGGTCGAAGGTATTTACTGCCATTGACCTGACCAATGGGTACTGGACTGTAAATGTCAGTACGGAGGACCAATACAAGCTGGCCTTTACCTTCGGGGGAAGCAGTGCACGTTGATCTGGATTCCCTTTGGATATATCAACTCTGGCAATGAATTTAACATCTTTCTACATAAGGCCATGTCCGACTTGGGTGAAAGGGGTAACCTGGCCTATGTAGATGATGTTCTAGTCAAAAGCTCAACTGTGGACAAACACATAACGGAGATTCACTATGTCCTGACACAGTTGAGGGATCTCTTTTCAAAAGGCACAGTGGTGCAGAACCTGTGTCAATTTCTTGAGCCATGAGATAACTCCTCAGGGTCTCTGTCCCCAGTAAAAGAAAGTAGAAGCACTACAGAAAATAAAAGACACCACAACTCTGCAGGAACTAAGGAGCCTCCTGGACTAACTAATTACAGCAGGGGGACCACTCAGGGACCGGGAGGAAAGACCCAAGGAGCCTGGAGTGCCGTTCCATACTCCCATCCAGAACCGGCAAGGAGAGTGTGCCACCTCCAGCACTGATGGGAAAAGCAGACGACTTTCTCCACCTGGACCAAAGAAAGAAAAGAACATCCCAATCTCCCGACTTCCCCTTGACGGGCAGTCAAACTCAAGTCGTGAGGGGGGCTCCTTGGGATGTATTGACCCACTTTTGCTCTGCTATGCTGCATCACTGTGTTATGATGGTGCTAGAAAACAGCAAAATGGCCGCACAACCCTTGTGCGTGCCAAAATCTCTGAAAATCGTGCTTTGCAAAGCACAAAAAGATGGCTGCCCAATCTGCCATGCATTTTGTCAGTGGTGGAACAGAGATCTCACTCCTGAAATAAGTCACTGGGCTCCACAACAAGTGAAAATGGAGTACAGAAGAAAAAAGCAGTGCTTTGCTAAAGGAAACCCAAAATCTTGCTTTAAATCCCTTTTTCTTTGTTGCTGAAACTTGTACAAAACACCCTCAAACATCCAAAATTCTTGCTGGATGCTACAATTTACTTAGTTTAAGAAATCATTGTGAACTTACAATGTCCTGAAAAGCTGAAAGCTTAACGAGATTTCCACAGAAAAAATGGCATGTCTGTGGATCTGTCAAAAATCTCTCGATGCAGTACCCTGGGCCGCCTGAATGACAGCTGTCAGGAGCCTGCCCGATTAAACTTTAACATGTAAAAACTGAAATCAAATGTTTGCAATCTAAGAGGCCCATTACTGATAGTAATCCATATTGTAATTGTTTTGATCCCATGGTTTAAAATCTTGAATAAGTATTCTAGCTGTGATTTGATGCAACACCTTTGTTTGGAGCTAAGAAAAAATTCAACAGAGTTAACAGTTAAATTAAACCTGGCTGAAGCTACCATAATGGAATAACAGGTTTTCTCACAGAAGGAAGGTCTTTCCCCCGAGCAGGAAATCACACAAAAGCTCTAATTAAGGGGTAGGAAAGAACCTGGTCTACAGAGGCATGAGGAACAATGACCAGCTGCAACTAAGGAAATTCGAGGTGTGAGGACAGTCGTAAATGGCTTCTGCCAGGAGCAAACAGGGAGGAGACTGCTCCTGAACTGCAGGGAGACAAAAAGAGGCGGGCCCAAACAACCATCTGTGGCTGAGCATTAATAAAGAACATTTTTTTAAAGACTTATAACTTGCCAGTCAAAAGTGGGAAAAATATAAAAGTAACAGATTTGTGAAACTAAATCTTGGCTGCACGTTTCAAGAGGCGGCAAAATTGTGTGACATGTTCTGGAAAGAAACAGCAAGACATGTGATTTTACGCAAAATGTATTTCTGCTAGAAGTATGAAACTGTATACACATATGCCCATGTTAAACACGCACACTTGTAGAAATTTGCTTAAAAATTGGACATTGTGTTCCTGATGAAAAGGGCAAAATTCAGTGAAAAGCAGAGACAAGTTCCCACAGCTACGGGGTTTTGAGGAGTAGCTGCTATGTAAATTATGTAATCTGTATATGTGATTGTTGTAGATGTTGCACATGTGTAAATATCTATTGTGCCAAAAGTAGATTCTGTGTTCCAGGGGCTAGGGGTGGATTCTCAGCCTCATAAAAGCACACCACAAAGGTGACACTATGTTTCTCTCCTCCTATCAAGGCAGAGAGCAGACTCTGACCCAATCACATGTCAAAAGGGGTGAGCTTAGGCTAAACCAGCCCACACACCCCCTTTATGATGCCTGTTTATGGCATCAATAGAGACAGCTCACCACTGAAAAAGACAGATTCACTCACTATCCTGATTCTGGCGGAGCACCCTGCTGCTGAACTCTACATCTTCCTTGCTCCAGACTCCAGAAACTTGGCAAAGCAGAAACCCATTGCATAGCTAAATCATTTTCAGCTAGGCCTCAAATTCCAGAACCAGAACCCCACAAACCGAAGGGGAAACATCATAATAAAGCCGGGCTGGCTGTACTCCTTGCCTGCTGAAAATAATATCATCATAACCAAGAAGGGCAGATCCAATCCAGTCCTGTGCCGTTCTGTGGCCAGAGTGCATTGCAGATCCAGTCCAGTCCTGTGCTGTGCCGTGACCAGAGCATCTTGCTGACGCTGCCCAGTCCGATGAGCCCAGCCATCTGTCCTAGACCAGATCCCATCCCCTGACCAGAATCCTGACGGTTCCATTTAAAAACATATCCAGTGAGTATCTATAGAAAGAATTGTGTCACTGGCATATGTATTTTGCATAGTCCATTCCCTATCTTAAACCCATCTGATCTTGTCTTCGGAACCTGTATTGTTAGGAGTATTTTTGAATTGTCTGAACTCTCTATCCAAATCATCTTATCTTCCTCCTGTACTAGTATTGCTAAAACTATCTTTGCGCTGATGATCTTTTCTCATCTGAAGAAGGCACGTTTCCTCCGCAGGCAGTCATTCTGATCAAGTGACTGTGTTCCTGTGTGGTATTCGTTTTGTTCATAGTCATCTTCTAGTGTAAGAAACCCTGTTGTAATTTTAAAAGTGCATTCCTGTTTCCCATTCTCGCACCTATTGCGAAAAAACAACCTCCACTAAAATGTCCATAACTACCTTCGTTTGTGGCCTAGAAACGAAATTCCAATGTCTGCTTGTAGCTAACATCGATAGCTTTAAATCACACTTAGAAATGCATTCCAGATCAACACGGTTCTCCTGTTATCAGAAATATCGCACAGTGAAAAGTTTGCCGCACATTTTCGTTTTGGGAAATTCTTACACTTGTAAAACTGCTTTTAATTGCTTCCAACTTGAATTTTAAGATTTCAAATTGTTTCTTGGAATTAAATCATTGCTTGTTTTTGTGTGCAACTATCCAAAGTGGCTCCCATAAGAATTGATAACAATTTCAGCGATTTTGACCACATTTAGTGTTTACCTAGTTCATTCTAAAGATAAATTTACAAGCCATTTTGACAACTTGACAGTCCATTCTGTTTTCTCTCATGTTTGAAAGGGGGAAGTGGGATTGATATTCTGTTTTAATTCTGACATTCCTGAATACATGCTGTCTCCTCCTATCTCTTTACATTGCCTATTGGGAGGTTGAGGGGTGTGCTATCCGATCTGAAACCACACACAAATATTATTTTCTGTGCTGAATTGTTTGCTCACTGCTACTCCTTGTGTTTTAAAAAGATCATTCAGTGTTACATCACCCCATTGGTGATTGTTGTGTACCTATTAAGACATATTGTGATAACATTTTAAATACATAAATACATAAATACATCTTTACCTTTTGCAAACCAGCCTGATTCCTGGTTCAGTGTGACCAGGTGGGGGGTTCTAGGAGAAGGGCATGATATGAGTGGTATGTCGTTCAGAATAAAGAACTTTTAGACAAAAATAAATAAGGATTTCAGTTGTGCACTACATGCTAGGCGTTGACTTGGGTGTATGCCGGATTGAAATCACTTACACTATGTAGATGTATGACTCCTGTCAGTCATGCCCCCTTATGTAAAATGGTGAGGAGTGACCAGGCAGCCCCTCAACAGATGGCAGTGAACAGGGTAAAATGTCAAGGACAGATTATTTCGGGGGGGCCCAAAATTGCAACAAAATACGTGGGTGATGGGTAGGTTAGACAGGTCTGTTTGCAGGGTCCCCTGGATAGGTGGATTAGTCACCCAACTTTGGAGTCTTAAATTAATTTATGTTAATCTGTGGCTTTACCTAAGCCAGTGGTTGTGTCTGACTCTCTTAGCCCCTCTTCCAGGTTGCCTCCCCATCCTTCTCTCCTTCCCCTTCCATCTAATTAGGAGAATAGTGCTCCCTTGTCGCCTGGATTGGCCAGTGTGGCCAGAGGCAAACCCCCTCCGTCTGCCCCATCTGTAATTGTTCATTAACATGGGATATGGTCATTCCTAATACATTTTCTGGCCCCAACATTGTTCAACCTCCTGAAGTGTCAACTCCTCCTACTAGTTTAAGTATGGGAGTAGATTTGGCTTATGAACAATATACCTGGTTGGCTCAGGTCAAAGTATTGAGATGCAGCACTTTGGACACTCATGGACGGAATGTGGACTCTGCTTAGTTTAAGGATTTGTGGAAGTAAGCCAGTCAGCACCAAGCCCCTGAACTGTTAGATCTTATTCCAGACCTCTGCACCATTTCCTCCAAGGACATTCAAAAACTGGAACTGCCTTATGCTGAAAGCTCAGAGAACTGGGCACTGGTTACATTTGTCTCCCCGATAGTAGTGGCGTCTATTTGTAATAATGCTAAGTTATTGCTCGACTTGGGGTTTGAGATATTAGTATTCCATCCTCGTGCTAAAAAGGATCTAGACGATGCTTACCTCCAGTCTCTTAAACCTATTTTGGGGGATAGATCGAGAAAATTTGATCAATTGGCCCAGAGACAGCCCAGACAGTGGTCCTGGGTAACCCAGTTGGCGCACTGACCGAACCCCTTGGACGGTTCTGTTCTTTCTCTTTGCCTTTATGGAACTTCAGGGGGCACAGTTCATTCTTGAGTAACCCGGAATCCCTCACTATTTTGATGGGAGCTTTGTGTTTTTGTTTGCAGGAGCCATGGATAACCATTCCTTTTGACTTGGATAGCTACACCTTATTATTCCACCCATCCTTTAAGCTGCTCAAGGGTAGACCGAGAGGTGGATTATGCATTGGGCTAAATCTATTCACAACATCTCAGAATCTGCCCCTTGCAGATCGCATTGGAAACTTTTTATCTGTTTCTATTAAAAAAAGCATGATGTGGTCAGGAGGCCACTTTTGTTGCAACCTTCTATGATCGGCCGGGTGAGGACTTTACTCTTGAGTTAATGTAGGTGTTGACTGAGACCTTAAGAATATGGCATTTTCAATTTCCCAAGGATGGCATTATACTAATGGGAGATTTTAATCGTGACTGGGCTCAGCTTCAACAGAAAAACATTAGGTGGGCAAAGAAGGGTCCAGTGGGTAATAGGGCGAAGGAGTGGTGTGGGGTAATAGCAGAGTTTGACCTATCCCCTTTAAAAAGGAAAGAGGAGGAATCATAGATCACTTGGTCAAATTGAATGTATAACAGCTGTATAGATTTTATTTTCACTGATCCTCGACTTGCCAACTTTCCTCCTGTGCTTGAAATATTGCCTAAGTCTGCTAGTGATCATGCTATGTTATCTAAGAAGTGCTTGGGACCTCTAGTGATGTTGGGTGACATGCTAGAAGTTAACCCTACAGTTAATATTCAAGGGTATAAGCTAAGATGGACAATAACCAATATGGAAAAGTTTAATGTAGCACTAAGGCAGCGTGGCTTCAATCGAGGGGAGACTTTGAGGAAATGTGATTGGGATTTGGGGAGGTTGCATGTGTTGTTTGGTCCCTCTGATTTGAGACATATTGTTCAAAGCAAACCCATGGGTGTCAGATATGATCATGTAATAGATCTTAAGAAAAAATGGTTAAATATGGTGATGAGTAGGGTCAAGAGAAAGCTTGTTCTACTTTGGAGAGCAAAAATAAAACTGGTCAAAGCTGCTAGGTTAACATATAAGATATGGCTGCAGCGGTATACATTTTCAGTGAACACTGCCAATTCAAAGTTTATAAACCACTTGATCAGGACACATGATACCAAGAAATGTTGGCATCTTATTCATAGTCATGGGGCTGGCCACACAGCTCAGGAAATGTATGGCATCTCTGAAGAAAAATGGGGCTCTTTTATAGCGACTCTACATTTGTCGGAAACTGAGATGTGTCTGTCGGACAAGGTTAAGACTATCGGTGACTTATTAGTAAGTTCACATATAGGGGAGGTTGATATGGTGGCCTGTATTGCTAAGTCTGAGGCCTCTAGGTCCACTGGCCTGACGCTCTTTGTAATGTCCTGTTGAAGAGTGAGCCAGAGTTTTGGGCACCACTGCTTCATCTACTATTTAGGCAGATATGTGTATCTGGGAGAATACCTTGTTCTTGTAAAGGTTGAATCTGGATCACTATACACAAGAAATGTCTGCATGACCGACCAGTGAACTACATGCTATTGGCCATGATGGACTGTAGTTCAAAGTTGTTTGAAACTATACTATTGGAGCTGTTATCCTCCTGAGCTGCGGAGAAGGGCCTTCTGAACTTGCAGCCGACGGGATTTAGAAAGGGCTGCCGCACCACTCATTCAATATGGGTCCTTTTGGCCCTGATTTCTGATATTCAGTTATACCTGTTTTTTTTTTTGAAAGTCTAGGTTTTATTGACATTTTAGCTATAACATTACAGAGTGTTCAACATATCTCTGGTCCCAGCAACAATTATAACTATTTCCCCCTCTCCTCCCAGCCTCACCCCCTATGGGTGCAGGTCAACAGGATTCTTCCGCAATGGCAACAGGGTTCAAGATTAATACTTCATAAGACATTTAAGGACTTCAGGGCTGTTTCCACACTCAATCTTTTGGGCTTGGTACTGCTCGTTTGACATTCCCCATCCCGCGCAGCACGCCACCCCCTATCAAGGCGCAGCTCCTAAGAGTCCATTGCGATCAGGCCCTTCTGCCTTAAGGCCTCCACCTCCTCAATTCCCACGTCCATACTTCTCGAAAAAGGGAAGCCACAATTCTTCAATGTTAGTCTTGGACTTATCAATTATATGTGTAAGGAATTGCATATCATAGATAGCTCGAACTTTAATGACCCATTCCCTATCCCTAGGCATGGTTGAGCATTTGCACTTCTGGACCAGGCAACATCGGGCTGCAACCAACATAGTATGCAACATGTGACCCTGCCCGCCCGCCTTAATACCAAAAAGGAGGAGCCACAGGGAGATAGGCCTTTCAATTCCGTCCACCCCTTTAATCCAGGACAGCACCTCTTTCCAGTACATCTGTGCCACCGGGCATTTCCACCACGTATGTATGTAGTCCCCTATATCAGTCCGACATTTCCAACTGTGTGGGTCATAGCCCGTTTCATCCTAGCTATCCTCTGTGGTGGGTAATGCCACCTATAAAGGTGTTGGAATTGGAGTGAGGCCGTTGAGCGGTAGGCCCGCTTACACATCTTGGACCATTTTTATCGTCAATCTCCTCCCCCAAGTCTTTCCCCCATTGCGTCTGTGCTGGCGATGGATCCCTTGGTGTTGCAAACATGAGGAGTTGATACAGAGGATAAAGCCCCCTTAGATCCCCACCTTGAGATGAGGAGTTTTTCAAACTCTGTAAGGTCCCTTCTAAGGGTATCGCCCCAATTAGATTCTGTGAGTACGCCCTTCAGCTGGAGATAACGGAACAGGGAGAGTTTGCTAAGCCCCAGGGCATCCTCCAAGTCTTTCAGGGGCATGAAGAATCCCCCACCTACATCTGACCCTGCCTCGTACTATAATTGAAAAGCAATGGGGTCATCAATCCTGTCTCTGATTGGGGAGCCCAAATGCAGCTCAGCGGAGAGGGCCATGTCGTAAGCCACCTATATTGCCCCCTTGTCTCCAAACAGACCACAGGACCCCCAGTATCGGGTGCTGTAAGATCCACCTAGAGATGCGTATCCTAGGGATCCAAAGCCATTCATCCAGTGCAACCGGAGCCTGGACCTCATTGTCCATTGCCACACATTGCTTCTTGTGCCTGGGGTAAAGTGATCCACCACTATCCTTAATTGGGAGGCTTTGTAGTAGGCTTCCAAGTCTGGGAATCCCACCCCACCCTCCTCCTTGGGTCTGGTCAACACCTCGTATGAGATTCTAGGTTTCTTGCCTGCCCTTATAAAATGTATGAGAGCACAATTCACTTCTGTCAAAAATCTTTTGGGTACCAGTGTCGGAAGCATTTGAAACAAAAATAGAAACTTGGGGAGGTCCACCATTTTTACCAGGTTAAGGCACGCCATCCATGAGAGTCCCGCTCTTTCCCACCTTTCAATGTCCCTCCTGATCGACACCCATAGGGGAAGAAAGTTGTAGTGAAAGAGACTCTCCGAACTGTGCGACACCTGTATACCCAGGTAGCAAAACCCATCTCTCTGAACATGGAAGGGGAGCCCCTCCACATATTCCACCTCTGGGCCCGAAAAGTTGCCTGCCATGAATGCCACCAACTTCTCATGATTAACTTTAAACCCAGAAAGGTTTCCGTACCGTGTCAGTCCCTTCAATACCCGGGGCACTGTCTATGACGGTTTGCTGATGTAAAGCAGTGTGTTGTCTGCGAACAGTCCGACCTTACAGTGAGTTCCTCAGATCCTTACCCCAGTGAACTTGATGTTGTTGTGGACAGGGGTCGCCCAGGGCTCCATAACTAGTGCATATATGATGGGGGACAGAGGGAATACCTGCCTCATGCCCCTCTCCAGGGGGAACCATCCCGACTCAGTCCCATTTGCCACCACCCTGGCTGAGGGACTGGAGTACAGTGCCGACATCCAGCCCATCCACCTCAGGCCCATCCCCATTGATGTGAAGACCTCTCCCATAAATGCCCAGCTGACCCTGTCAAAAGCCTTTTCATCATCCAGGGCTAATAACATAGCCCTCTCGTTGCGGACCGCCCTCGAGTTCAGCACATGCAGGGTCTTCCGCATATTATCGGAGCCTTGTCTGTTTATCACGAACCCCACATGGTCTGGGTGTATAGAGCGAGGGAGGTATCTCTCTAGATGCCTTGCCAGGATCCTGGTGAAGATCTTAGCGTCCGTGTTTAGGAGGGAGATGGGCCTATACGAGTCACAGTCTGTTGGGTCTTTAGCCGGCTTGGGAATCACAGTAATTATTTTCTTGTAGGAACGTGGGCGGGATGTTTTTCTGACCCCTAATATGATTAAAAAACTTGGCCAGTGGTTCAACCATGGTGGGCTGAAACTGCTTATAGAAATCGGCCGTGTAGCCATCGCCTTCTGGGACTTTCCCCATTTTCAGTCCCTGGATGGCTATCTTCACCTCTTCTGGCATTATCTCCCCCTCTAAGGCCTCCCTTTCTGGGTGTGTCAGCCAGGGCAGCGGGTGTTCCGCCAAGTAGCACTGGGTGTCCTCCAGCGACTCACCCTCTTGTCTAGTATATAACTCTTTATAGTAGTACTCAAAACTTTCTACAACCTCTTCCCCCTTCCCTCACATCCATCCCCCCTGTCTCAGATGGGTCCAACCCTTCTCTCTATTCTGCATCCCCTCATACTTCGTGCTAGGAGGGAACCCACTCTATCGCCCCTTTCATGATACCTTTGTCGCTTGTATCTCATCCTCTTGACCACTTCCCCTATGAGGACCCTGTATAATGCCTGCCTCTTCTCTCGCATCTCACCCAAGAGGGCCTCCCGGTCTTCCCCTTTACGGGTGAGTCGTGTTCGTAGATCCCTCAATTCATCCCAAAGCCTGTTCTCAATGAGCGCCCTTTCTCATTTACTTTGGGCTCCTTCCGCAATCACGAGGCCCTGAAAGGTGGCCTTAACCGCTTCCCAGACCATCATCATCCCCGTCTCCCCATTGTCATTGGTTTCAAATTATGCCTTCATTTCATCCCTTAATAAGTCCCCGAAGACTGGGTCCCTAAGGAGTGTATCGTTGCAATGCCATCTATAGGTCCTCGGGTGTCTTGAAGTGACCAGTTAACCACTAGAAGTTTGTGGTCAGACCAGGTTATTGCCTCTACCTTGGGTATCCCAAACTCTCCTCCTCCCTCCTCAGAGGCTAGCAGTACGTCAATCCTTGTGTAATTATGGTGCTGGGGTGAGAAGAAGGTGTAGCCTCCCGGGCTTGATCTGCACCATATGTTGACCCAGTAATGCTCTTGCATAAGATTTCGGAAAGGAATGTTATCCCTCATAGTCTTCTTAACACTCGTACCCTTAGCTAACCACCAGTCCAGATGGGGGTCCGCCATAAGGTTGAAGTCTCCCCCTAGTATCATGGCTCCCTCAGCCCACTCATCCATCACTCCAAAAATCTGTCTCAAAAACCGTGTCTGTCCTACATTTGGTGCGTACAAGGTGGCGAGCGTGATTTGTTCACCCTCACAGGTACCTTTGACCCCAAGGAACCACCCACCAAAGCCCCTTTTCGTTTCTAAATTTGTGAGGTGGAATGATTTGCCTAGGAGAATGCCTACTCCCTCCTTCTTAGTGCTCCTATGGGATGCCAAAAAATTCCTCCCGATCTCCTTCCCCCTTATCATGACTCTTTACCCTGTTTGTAGTGGGTTTCCTGTAGGAAGAGGACCATCAGCCGCTGCTTGCGAAACATGTTGCTAGTTAGAGATCTCTTGTTTTGGGAGTTCAAGCCTTTAACATTAAGTGTGCCCACTCGTCCTTCAACCATTATCCTCCTTTGTCTTATTCCCTAGAACAACCCCATGATCGTCTCTTTTCAAAGCCTGTTGTAACCCATTAGTCCATTTTCTGATCCTGTTGACCCTTCCCCTACCCATGACCCCCCGAGTTGTCCTCCTTTCCCCTCCCCTCTTTCCCCCTGTCCCACCCTGTCCTCCCCCCTTCCCCTCCCTTCCTGTGAGGCATCCGTCTCCATCCCCCTAAGTGTGTTGGGATCAGTCAACGAACCACCAGGGACCTGTCCGTCGCCCCAAGCCCTCCAGCCAGTGGGTGTCCCTTATCCTAAATTGTATTCCTATGAATTTTCATTCAGCATGTCTCAATAATCCTAAACAGGATCTCCTCAATTTTAATTCCCCCCTCCCTCCCCTCCACTCCTATCCCAGGCACAATGTATTCCCCCAACGGTTCATGTGTCTCGCATCCCCTCAACCGTAACTGCCAACAAACCAATACCTTGTCTTCCACAGGAGTAGCAACAGTAAACATTATACAGTTAAACTAGCGAGCACTCCTGTCTTGTTGGGGGCCCCAACCATTTGGTCCACCTCCATTCAATCGCCCCCCGTGGGGGCAGCAAAGTGGGTCACAAGCCATAGAAAGCTCCAGGGACCACTTCAACCTCATTTCAAGTGTCCCTCAGAGGCAAAGGGGGAGGTGTCTGATCTTTTGGAACTTCCAGGTCCCCTTCACCTTAGCCTTCCCCCCAAGTGCTTCCGGGCTGCTAGGGCCCCTTGCCAGATCCAGGTCTGCCCCTCCCAGACCCCCTGCGGGTCCCACCCGGCACCCCAACAGGTCTTCCGTGACTCTCTGAATATCTTCCTCCAATACCAGATGGTTATTCTCCCCTTGCCACTCGAACGTCAGATAGAATGGGTGGCCCTGGCGAAATCTGCTGCCCTTCTCCTGTAGCCATCTGGTGAGGGTACCACATTTCATCCTCATCAACAGCGTGAGGGCTGACAGGTCTTGGTATATGGCGACCGTGGATTCCCCGTATTGTATGCTCCGAAGATTCTTGGCTTTTTCCAGGATCCTAGCTTTATCCCCATAGTAGTGTAATCTTGCCAGAACTGAGCGTGGTCCCTTCCCTCCACCTCCAGCATGGTGCACTCTGTCCATTATGATCTCCTCCCCTGCGTCTGCCCCCAAAACAATCTGTATTATGTCCTGTACCTTGCCTTCCAGTCCATGTGGGCTTTCGCCCTCCGATTCCACCAAGCCAAAGATACGTAGATTGTTCCTCCTCTCCCGATTTTCCATGTCGTCCACCTTGAAACATAGTTCCTCTTCACGCTGCTGTACTTCCATGAATCTCGCCTCCATCTGAGTTTCCAAGAGCACCGTCGACAGCTGGTTGTTCCTCCAACATGGACACCTGTGACGTGAGATCTGCTAGTTTGGCCCCCTGGTCAGTCCTTATCTCCCTAATCTCTTCCAAGATCATCTGTATGTTGTTCTGCATGATGGCCAGGTCAGGGGCTGGTGTAGGGGGGCCCCCAGATGCCATTTCAGCACTCCCGGCCCGAAACTGGTATTTGGACAGAGCTTCCTTCCAGCTCATGGGGGTCGTATCGCTACACAATTATGATGGATAGACTCAGGGAGAGTCCCGGACTGTATATGCGAATTCGGTTGGTGCACGGACAGGGGGAAGAAACTGATGCTGCAGCCCCATGCCAGTAGTCTCCTCACACAAAGCTCAGTGCTTAAGAGGGGTCCCTTTGGGAACAGAGGCCAGTCAAAAAAGTTTTTTTTCAGTCACTGCTACACAGGTAAAGCTCCGGATCTCTAGGGGGTATGCCGAGCCACCTGTCTGCTCCTGTGCGTGGTGTACCCCGGTGGCTCAGACATGTGGGTTGGATGGCAGATCGAGGGGGAGCAGCAACCTCACAGGACCGCTAGGTGGGCTCTCCCGGGGCCCCATGGAACTTTCTGTGCCCTCTGATGCCAGGGGCACCTCAACCCGGTGTCTTCCCACCGCGTTTGTGTCTGTTTCCAGAGCACCAGGCAATGGGCAGGCCCAGGCACCACAGTGGAGGGAGGTACAGAGGAGCTAGCATCTTGTGGGCCTGGTCTTGGGGAGCGCTGGGTGTCGGGTTGAAGCAGGTGGCCTACGGCAACTCTGGGACCAGCAAGGTCTTACCAATGCTCACCAGGGAACTTAGGGTGACTTAGCAACGATCTAAACGGCCAGTCCTGAGCTGGGTTCCACAAAAATGAGCCTTACAGAAGTTGGCCTCCTCTGATGCGACTCCACCACTTGGGCTACCCTGTGCTGCCACTCAAACAATGTTGAGCCAGCTCAATCATTCAGGGGGGGGGATGTCCCTTGTCTTGCGATCCTCACCTGCGTCTATGTGTGGCATCCGCTCCTGTGTGTGTGTTTTTTCTGTAGGGGGGGGTTAGTGAGCAAGAGCGCACCTCCCAATGCCTCTCCAGCGGTCCCCCGCCTCAACGGGTGTGCTGCAGCCTTGCAGCACAGTAGGTAGTAGCAGTTGGCTGGCGAGGGGGGGAGACCGGGCCCTACCACCGGGGCTGCAACAGCTCAATGTCGCACAGGAGCCAGCACCCCGTTGAGGGCCTGATTAACCTCCAGTGGCTGCGAAGGGGGCTCCGGTGTCCTGCGGGGCCGCAAGGCCAGCCCCTCCACCCCTCTGTTGTCCTCCGTCATCGCAGGTGCCCTGGATTGACACTGCAGGCGAGGCCCCCTGGGTGAGCCGGGGGCACGAATAAGTCCAGCAAGTCACCGTCTCTCGGGGGAGATTCACCGCCTCCCCCATCTCCAGGACCGCCGGGGGGCCCGTGGCTAAGGCACGCTCCCAACTCCCTCCAAGGACATAGTTTTCGGTGTGGTGATGGGGGAGGGGCAGGTTTGCGTCGCTAGAGGAATATCCCGATGCAGGGGCCACCCCTGTTCACCAGACCAGCACCTCCAGGTGGGCAAGGAGATCCTCTGCACATTTCTACTTCTTTTGTGGGGATTGAGTTCCCACCTCCTCACAAACTCCTCAGGATTCTTAGGGCAGTGGACAGAGCTACTGTCTCAGGCAGCCATCTTGCCTGCACCCCCTGGTGGCCTCCATACCTGTGTTTTTTTATTATTATTTGATGGTATGTTAAGATCTAAACTCTGGGAAAAGATGGCACGATGGGGTATAGATTCATTTTTGTTATGTCAAAAGAGAAATTATACTGTGCCTCCTATTACAATAAATATATGTATATTGGCCTACGCCAAGCTGCTCGTAAGTCGCTTGCGAAGGAATCTGTGTTGCAAAGTCCTGACCTTAAAATCAATGTAAGCCGCCATTTTAGGTCAATCCGCCATTTTAGGTTCACTTTGTAAAGTCACCCTGTGAGTTAAAATGGTGGACGATGTCATTCCAAAAATACAACATGGCCGTCTTGACCTCTGTACGTAGCTAATATGTAACTTGCCTGCAGGCCACTTGTTGAGGTCGTGAACTGAGACCTTGTCCTTCGTTGACCTGTGTGTAAAGGATTACTCGTGCAATGAAACTAAACCACGAGTATACGATAAAGACAATGTATTCAAATACTGAATGTAGAACACTTGTTTAACTACATTGTATTAATCTTTAAGAAGACCTACATGGAAAATCCCAGAATACACAGTTGCCGTATAGGCTTGTTGATATATGTATTAAAAGCAAACCAGTTATATGCAGATGTGTGAGACTTGGCATGAATCCTAGATTGGTGATGTATTAGTGGAATATCAACCCAAAGTGGGGCTGGACATCATGCTCACAAAAAGTATAAAAAGCCAATGTATTCTAATGTACAGCGTCTCTCACTGAACACATTGAACCACGCTGGAGTTCGTTGTGTTGTACTGAGGGCCGATAGCTATCTGACTTTTGCTCTGTTCTTAGTGACTGGATTCAGTATAAAATAAAGTACTTTGTATGTTCCTTTGTAACCCGTGTTCGGTGTGTTTCCTTTTGGGGTACTCAGCCTCGATATTTTGATTTTGTTTTCACAGTTGGTGCCCGAATGGGGACCATCAAGATTGATGCCGGATTCTTGAAGGTCGACTTAGGCTATCGGACCGGGATCGAACGGTGTGACAGAAGGGGGCCCCCACTGAACGAGACGCAACACCTCAGAAGAGCTGCCTGACCCGATCCCTGGACGATTAGCTTGTGGTCCGAGACGGCATCTTGACGAGGGTCCACTCATCGAGGCGGGCAGATTTGCCGAAATCACCATACACGAGGTAAGATTAGTTAGGTAAGATTCTTTGAAATCCGATCGGACCTCCTTAGGTTTGTTCAGGTGAGTCGTGACCCGACTCTTAATTCAACCCTGATAATTTGAATTTGGCGCATTGTATCTGCAGACACAATTATTGACCTGGTAACACCAATAATTTGATATGCTGGGAAATTGTCTACCTGCTTCAGGGCGTTGTTCCACAGCGATAGACAATCTTTGGAATTTAGCCATCCCGCACCACAGGAGGGGTCGCCAGCATGTACTATATACTGTAAGCATGGCATTGGAAGTATAGTATTTAATGACATTTGGCACAGACAAACCAGACTGCCTCTGAACTTCAGTGGCCAATCAGTAGCAGTTTTGAGATCCCTCGTATGGAGTATTTAGAGTCAATTCTATTAAAGAAAAAGGCTAGACCTGCAGCATTTGATGTTTTGCAGAATTGGAAAAAAGAAGCATTGCAGCAATTTAAAAGTAGAAAAAAACATGTGCGCCGTCATAAGACAAACGGCGAAAAAGCATTATTGTATGACCAAGATAAACATTCTGATTCGACTAGGAACATGGATAGTGCTTTCTCACTTGGAATTCAAAAAATATATCCTTCCAACGACCCCCATGCTTCCGATGAATTTATAGATAAATTGTTAAGTGAACGAAGGCCTGGTGCCTCTGCGCCACCTCCGTATGTTCCTCTTCCTGCTGCTTTGCCTCTTCCTCCTGCTATTCCTGCTGTACCTGCTGTTGTTCCCGTTGTTCCTGCTCCTCCTAATGTTCCCCTTCCTCCGGCTCCTCCACCTCTTCTTATCGCACCAGTTACAGTACCTCCATTCAATTTGCCTGCTCCCTCTCTTCCAAGTGGTTCTGAGCCGCTTGTAGTCAATCGAGGTGCAGGGTCCAAGGTTGTCACTCGCAATACTGTACCACCAGAGAAGAAACGTGATTTGATTGCATGGGCTAAGCATTGTATGGAGAAGGATGATCAAGCAAGTGTTTTAGCCACACTTTGTAATATGAATAATTTTCCTGAGAAAAATGTTTTTATTGAAGGTTTAGCGATTCATTTATGTGTAATGTGGGGAAAATTAAATAATACAGATCTCCTGCAAGGGTTAAGGGATCTAAATACTTTAGCGATTTCTATAGACACTGTGGTGAAAGTAAATGAGCATGTCGAGAGTTTATTTGTGTATAGAAAGGAGTTAGAAAAGTTGAAGAATGAGGAAGACGAGGAGGAAAGTATGTATGTACAGAAACGGTTCCTTCTTTGTCGTAAATCGTTATCTGAGGAAGTACGAATTTGTACGAAGGACGCGCTTAGATGGATTTCGGATATGTCGATAACTCCAGTTGAAGTATATGACACATACTGTCAGTATACGCCAGAAATGCAGAGGAAAGTGATACAGGTAATGATAGAGTACCTACAGGATGATTGTGTAAAAAGAAAGATTAGTTGTCCCACAGAGTTACTGAGTATTTACAAGAGAGCTTTTTCACTTGACACTTCTTCGACTGCTTTAGCGCTCGATTTAGCTCTGTTGCTTAGTAAGCGTTCGGAGTCATCTACTTCTCAGTTGCCTATGAGAGAAATTCCTCCAACATTTGTCCTGAAGGTTGAGATTGCGGCCGATGCTACACGAAATATAGTCGCTGTGAACATTCCTGCACATTATGTATCACAGTTCATTCACGTCCAGTTCTCAAGACAGGAAGTTAATACTATTAGACAATCTATTTCTGACATTAGGAAAAATCCGACAGGATTCTATAAAGAAATAGAGTCTGTCTTGCAATCCTCAGTGTTCACCTTAGGTGATATTGATTTGTTATTCCCTGTACTTCTGCCCGTAGATTTGTGGAAACAAGTTAGAACTATAGACAACGTGCCAGGGTTGGGAGATACATGGGTGAATATAACTAGACTCGATGGAGAAAGGCCAGCTGGTGAAAGACCGCCTAAGGTGATATTGACTTTGCCTGATAGAATTATTGCAAAATTAAAAACCATAATTCCGGAGAAAATAATTATTTGGGACAAACTTACGGCCTATGTCCAAGGAAAGTCTGAGGGTGCTACCGAGTTCTTTAATCGGTTCAAACAGGTAATCTCGGATTTCTGTGGACAAGACCTAGGCACAGAGTCTGGGAAAAGATTATTTGTGGACAAATGTGTGCGTGGATTGCTGCCTGACATCCAGTCACAAATAATGTCTTCTGAGAGCGCTTGGCAGGCAAAATCGCAATCAGAAGTACTGTGCATGGCTCAATACTACGAGAACTGTGTCAATAATGAAAAAAATAGAGTTGAAAAACGAAAAAGGTGATTTGAAAACTAAAGTGCTATTGCAGCAAATTGTTAGAGGCCCCAGAGGGGGTAGTTCTCAGATTAGAGGTCAGTATGTCCCGCAAGGGAATGTGTCCTTGTGTCCTGTGAACATTAACCAGTGCTCCAATTGTCGTCAAGAGGGTCATTGGCATGCACAATGCCCCGTCCTTCGACAAAGGTCGAATAGCACATTCGGGAACATGGGTAGACGATCCAGAGATCACCCAGGTGTAGGGGGCCCTGGTAGAGGTCAGTTTACACAGGATCATCAGCAACCTTTCTCGCAGGACAATCAGATTCCGGGTGTGGACACCAGGAACATATTTGATCATCCTTCCGCTGCATACTTATCTGAAGAGCTTCCTTTTGATGACATTCTGTTAGGATTGCACGAAGCAGGGTTTCGAACCTACACCTATTCTCGTCAATCAGAAAGGTCCCTACGTTGAAATGATGGTGGGAAATAGGAAACATCAGTTTTTGATAGACACTGGAGCACATAAGTGTTCCATTGATCATTCGCGGGTTCCAAACATTCAACTGTCAGGGCAAACCAATGTTTCTGTAGGGTTTTCTGGCACACAAGTTGTTTGTCCAGTTTCTTCGCCGGTACCTATTTCTTTGGGTCCAGTGTCCATTTTTGTTGACTTTGAATTGAGAAGAGAACTTGCTGGGGTTGAATCTGTTAAAGGAATTAAATGCAGTGATTTATTGTTCTTCTGATGGAGTGCGCTTGACGATTTCACCACCGCAATTTTCTGTCTCGCAATTCTTGACTAGGCCTTTGCTGCCAGAATTCCTTAATGTACCAGAGAGCTTATGGGCATTCCCCAGTATAAGATTTCAGTTGAGGGCGAGCAAGCTCTGAAATGCATTTTTTCCTATTTTGTGCATCGCGGGGTGATTGAAGAAATTTCAGGAAGTTTGTGTAATAGTCCGATTTTACCCGTGTACAAGAAAGGCGATAATGTAATTCCATTCCGTTTCATAATGGATTTACGTGCCATTAATAAAGTCGTCGCTCCACAATTTCTAATTGTGCCTGATGTAACGACAATCTTAACCATGATTCCAGCTACAGCTACTTACTTTAGTGCGGTGGATCTAATGAATGCTTTCTTTAGTATTCCTATACACTGGGATAGTAGATACCTGTTCGCGTTCACCTTAGGGGGACGCTTGTTCACATTTACTCGTGCACCTCAAGGGTACACAGAGAGTCCTAGTGTTAAGGAGAATACTCTGTTTAGGCTGACTTTTCCAACCTAGTGAGTCCCCTAGCAGCTTTGCTGGATTTCTGGAGTTTGTTTTTGCCATCCTGCCAAGAGTGAGACTCTTTTTCTCCCACTCTTGGACATGAATGTGGTTAATTCCTTTAAATGTCAATGTGTTCTATGGGCTATGGGGTCTTTTACTCCAAAGGGCCTCATGTGTTTTGCTATGTGTGTTACACCGCACCCTCCGTGCCGTAACACTGGGGTGTCCTAGAGGACCCCCACCATAGACTCCATACCCTGGGACTGACTACTGTCTCCCAGGGCATGTAAAGTCACCATTGGCTTTACTAGACCTAAATTTACTAACAGAACTAGTACAAACCATCCTATTGTGGACGTACTGGTAGGGGTAATTCGATTACCCCTGGGTCTGTTATTCGAGGGGGCACTGTCCCGTCCCCCCTCGTCGAGTTTTGGCTGGTGGCAGTGGAAACTACTTTTTATATTCGACCCCGAATATATTCCTATGGGATCCTTCCCATTGTTGGAGGCTAATACTTTTTCACGTTAGTCTCTAACATACCGCCGGTTTATATGTCTTAAATAAATATACCGGTTGGTATTTTCTGCCAAAACTCGGTTTTTAAAATGGCGTATGTGTTCGCCTCTGTAACTCCGAACCAAAGGTTGAGCCCTTTGTTCCACTTTTGGCGGGCTTCTGCACAGAAGTCCTCCAAAGTGGTGCCATTCTGTCTGGGTACCACAGAGGGTGATGGCTGGGGGTTTAGGCACCCTGGACTGAGTTGCCTTGCCAACTCAAGTCGCACTCTGGTGTGATTGGCCCAAGTGGTGAGCCACCCCGCTCACCACTTAGCGTGTTTTGATTGACAGCTAGGCTGAATGAATGGGGGTTTTCTGCATAAAAGCAGGGCTTTTGGCACTGGATCTTCAGAAGTCGCCACAGGACCTAAGAATCCGGTGAGGGTAAAGCTGAGCCGACCTGCAACAATGACACCTCCGGTGGAGCCCTGCTGAACCGACTAAACCCTTCCCAACGACAGAGGAGATCTCCCTGCTGGAGAGTATTCTTCCCCTGACTGGTGGGAACAACCAGTCCCTTTGCTTTTTCTTCGTTTCCAGGGCGTAGTGGTGAATTGCCCGTGCTGAGCACCACAGCAACCGGATAGCCACTAGCCTGTACTGCGTCCAAAAGGTGGTGCCTTGTGACGGAGCACTCCGTGGCTGGTCTCTTCCCTGGTGGTGCAACGATCTTCAACTTTTCTTCAACGACGAGACCATCTCATCTCTTGGCAAAGCCCCGACTTGCATCCACCAACCAGGAATAACTGCCCCCGCCGGAGCTGTCTCTTCACTTACAAGGTACTGCGTCCGCCTGGCTTCCCTTGTGACAGTTAGCGTGAGGTGTCTTAAATCCTTACCTTTGCATTGGGTCACCTCCAGACCTTCTTAACTTTTTGTTCTAAATTGGTCCGACCTTTCTGTGACAATTTGCTCCAAAGACTCGAAGTGCATTTCCACTGTGATACTTTTTGGGACATATCGCCTTGCCTCTCTCTGAGTGGGCCTGCCCTCTGAACTTTGTGATCTACAGTAGACCCTGCCTTACTTGCCTTGCATTTGCTTCGTAAAAGTGTTGGTACCGAGTTGGTTTCATACCCTGCCTTTTCTCACCCGTTCTAACGAATATTAGAGTGCCATCCAGGTTAAAGCATTCTCCTCTGTCTGTAAATAAGCGGTGCCGTTGAACCTAGACTTGTCGAAATATTGTTAGGGGATTGATATACTTATAGTAATTGTAATTGAAGTTGTTTGCCGTATTAGTGCCAGTGTGTTTTTCATAGATGTGTTTTTAAAATAAATAATTATATATCTTTACACCCAAGCTCTGTTCCGTGTCTGCTTGTTCTACTGTGTAAATTACCCTATCTTGTATACTCCACATACTGCCTAACTTTTCTTGAGGGAAGTCTGACTGCTCAGCCACAGCTACCAGGTGAATCTGTGTGGTACAGACTGCTACCAAGTGGGTTTACTGCCAAACACCTGTAGACCTAAATCTTTTGCAGTGGTCCCAGAGGGAACTGCACAGGTTTCTGCTTAGCACCTAGCATTTATAGTAGGGCTTTGAAAGAACAACTTGATACCCTTGAATTGCCCTCTACTTGTACATTGCTTCAGTATGTTGATGACTTGCTCTTAGCTGCTGGCTCTGAGAGTGCCTGTAAGGAGGGCACTGTGTTATTGCTTATCCATCTAGCTAAGCATGGTCACAAAGTTTCGCTTAAAAAATGTCAATATTGTTGCCAGGAGGTCGGCTATTTAGGCTCTCTCCTGTCAAAGGAGGGAAGAAGATTGACACCTGAAAGAATAAAACACATTTCTGGCATGTCTGTCCCAAATACACAGAATGAAGGTAGAGCCTTGATAGGTACGGCTTCTTACTGTAGGTTGTGGGTCCCACATTTTTCACTAGTGATCAAACCGATGTTGGTTTTGACAAAGAAGGGCATTTCTTCGCCATTACCGTGGAACGCGGAACACCAGCAATCGTTTGACTTGCTTAAGACTGCATTATGCTCTGCACCAGTTTTGGACATACCAAACAATGAAAAGGCCTTTGTGTTGTTTGTGCATGATTGTGATGGATGTGCTTTGGCTGTATTAACGCAGGAACATGGAGGGAAGAATAGGCCGTGCGGTTACTTTTCTTCCGCCCTTAATCCTGTAGCATGCGCTTTGCCAAGATGTTTGTGAGCTGTCGCTGCTGCTGCTGCATCTGTAAAACAGAGTGAGGGAATGGTCCTAGGCCATGATCTAACCCTGATGGTACCTCACTCTGTAGATGTTCTACTGAACCGAACCCAAATGCAACACCTCACTTCTGCACGGTTGACAAGATATGAATTGATCTTGTTTGCTCCTCACATTCAAATTAAGAGGTGCTGTGTTCTTAATCCGGCTGAACTCCTACCTTTCCCGCAAGATACTACTTGCGGCGATGAAGAGTCACATGATTGTCTGTATACTACCGAACAAGAAACAAAGGGTAGAATTGATTTGAAAGTCACTCCTTTGGATAATCCGCAAGGAGAGCTTTTCTGTGATGGCTCTTGCTTCAAACTTCCGGATGGTACATCCACAGCTGCTTATGCAATCACTACATTAAGCACGGTTGTGGAAACTAAGAGAATCACGCATAATTCTGCGCAGGCCGCAGAGATTATAGCATTGACCCGAGCTTGTGAACTTTCCGAAGGGCTTGCAGTAAAAATATATACTGATAGTCAGTATGCCTTTGGGGTGGTTCACAACTTTGGGAGACTTTGGTCAGAGAGAGCGTTCCTAACTTCACATGGCACTAAAATTCAATATGGCTCCTTAATAGTACAACTACTCTCAGTGCTTGCGCTCTTTACTCAGTTAGCAGTTATGAAATGTGCAGCACATCGAAAGATTATAGGTGACATAGGGAAAGGGAATGCTTTCGCTGATCAAATAGCTAGACAAACTGCTACCGATCCCTTTACGGAGGTTTCGAGGGAGACTGTAAATGCTTATGCAATGGATGAGGGTGTTGGGTCTGTATGGGATATCCAAGCTGATGTAACATTAGAAGAATCCAAGAGGTGGGCTGAAGGCTTGGGGAAACTTGATGATGACGGGTGTTGGGTGTTGTGCGATACGAAATAGATTTACGGCACGGTTCGGCTGTGCATTCGAAGAAGAAAAGGATCATCAAGGGTTTGTTTTTGCCCAAATTTGAGAAAGGGGATTCTGTTGGCTAGGATTGTGGAATGAAACTCAGTCAATGGGAGATTTTCTAGGTTGTGCCAACGTTGCAAATTTGACTGGGGAAGACAGACCTTTGTATGTAGGCGGTAATGTAGCATTCCCATGGTTGCCCAGGGATTGGCAGGGAACCTGTTATTTAGGGATCCTGTTACCTGGGGTGTTTATAGCTAGTACAAAAGAAGTTTCAAAGGCTCGTCCACGGCGGGACGAGAATAGTGACACCCCAGCACAAATCTTGGGAGATATAGCAAAATCAGAGGATATCAGAAAACTAGCAAGAGTACTGGAGAGAACCATCAACCGGACCACGGACATACTCTATAATATGACATTAGAACAGAAGGCGATAAGACTAGTAGCACTTCAAAACCGGATGGCATTAGATGTCATTCTGGCTGAACGTGGTGGTGTGTGTAAATTAGTGGGGTCCGCTTGCTGTGTTTTTGCTCCAGATTTCTCCCCAACCATCTTCAAGGCAATAAAGAATCTGCACATCCTTAGTTCAGAATTGCATGTTCCAGAGGGAAACTGGGATCTTAGCGCTTGTTTCTGGGACTTCTTGCGATCTTGGTGTTGGAAGGTATTTTCGGTCTTGCTGATTATTTTGGGAATCCTGTTGTTTCTTTGTTGCTTTATTCAGTGTCTACCTGGTATGTGTTCGATGCTAGGGGGATGTTGCGCACAAGCGATAGGTTCGATAGGACATAAAGTGTATGCCCCAGATGCAACTTCCAAAGAATATGTGTTAAAAGAAATTTTAGTGAATGACCTAATGGCAATAGATATTTCTGACAGCGATTCAGGGTGCATGGACGATGATGCATGGAGTTATTTGCAAGGATATCCAAAGTAGTTTTAGCACTTGGCATAGGCCAAAAGGAGGGTTTGTCAAAAAAAGAGAAATTATATTGTGCCTCCTATTGCAATAAATATATGTATATTGACCTATGCCAATCTGCTCGTAAGTCGCTTGCGAAGGAATCCGTATTGGAAAGTCCTGACCTTAAAATCAATGTAAACTGCCATTTTAGGTCAATCCGCCATTTTAGGTTCGCCTTGTAAAGTCATCCTGTGAGTTAAAATGGTGGACAATGTCATTCCAAAAATACAACATGGCCGTCTTGACCTCTGTACGTAGCTAATATGTAACTTGCCTGCAGGCCACTTGTTGAGGTCGTGAACTGAGACCTTGTCCTTCGTTGACCTGTGTGTAAAGGATTACTCGTGCAATTAAACTAATCCACGAGTATACAATAAAGACAATGTATTCAAATACTGAACGTAGAACACTTGTTTAACTACATTGTATTAATGTTTAAGAAGACCTACATGGAAAGTCCCAGAATACACAGTTGCCGTATAGGCTTGTTGATATATGTATTAAAAGCAAACCAGTTATATGCAGATGTGCGAGACTTGGCATGAACCCTAGATCGGTGATGTATTAGTGGAATATTAACCCGAAGTGGGGCTGGACATCATGCTCATAAAAAGTATAAAAAGCCAATGCATTCTAATGTACAGCGTCTCTCACTGCACACATTGACCCACGCTGGAGTTCGTTGTGTTGTACTGAGGGCCGATAGCTATCTGATTTTTGCTCTGTTCTCAGTGACTGGATTCAGTATAAAATAAAGTACTTTTTATGTTCCTTTGTAACCCGTGTTTGGTGTGTTATCTTTTGGGGTACTCAGCCTCGATATTTTGATTTTGTTTTCACAGTTATATTTCATCAAATTATTATACAGCAACACTCATGTTAGGGCCAGGCTGTCCCAAGAGGTGGCCCTGTCAATTCCATATCTGACTAATAGAGGATTGAAACAGGGCTGCCCTCTAGCACCCTTACTTTTCAATCTTTATGTATCTGGTTTAGCCTCAGTATTGAGGTGATTAACAATCATCCCCCGCGCTATGTCAGTGAGATTTTCTCATGTCTGACTTACGCGGATGATACCCTGATTTTAGATTGCACTGCAGTTGGTTTGCAGTACTCTTTAGATGCTCTCGACATGTTTGCTACTGAACATAGTCTCACCCCGAATACCATTAAAACAAAAATTATGATGTGTGGTAAGGATGCGTGTAGTGCACCCTCATCTGTGTGGAAAATGGGAAGGGTTAATTGGGAACAGATTACTGAATATAAGTATCTCAGTATTTGCATCAGAGCAACCTTTTCATGTCTAGCAGAGGGGATAATGAATAAGGCTTGGGAGATGTGGCTCTCAATTAAATGGATTATCAACGCCTATGGTGGCTGCTAAATTGAGATAAAATTCATGTTGTATATGACCTCAATAGTTCCGGGCATACTATTATACGCATTGGAAGTATTTCCTAAAAAGGTGGTTGTATGGCACTGTAGGTTGGAAGCGAAAATCCTGCGGTCACTGCTCAGCCTTCCTGGAATGCTACCGGTTGAAGCAATAAGACTCAAATTAGGACTCCCATCTCTTATGTCACTATGGAAAGTCTCGGCCTGTAGGTTTTGGACAAAATACTTTAGGGTTGCACGAGAGAAGATACTATACTAACTGGGGAATATAGGCACGCTAGGTTTTCTAAAAGTGTATTGTATGAGGAACTGGAGGAGATGGTGAGGGTTCACCTTTATGCAATCGGCATCCACAGGGCTCCAGATTCGAGGCTCGAATTCAACTTGTCTAAAATCGAGAAGTCTAGATACCTTAATACAGATCAAGCATTGAGTCACTTGGCCAAATTGTGTGGATTGAAGACCTATACAGCAGGTTTTACACTATATTTTTGTTTAACGAGGGGTCTATGTTGCATCAGGGTAATAAACGTATGCACAACAAAAAAGGGGGGAACACAGACTACCTCCTGCTCCTGCGTGTCAACTGATTAATTCCACAACCAAAAGTACACCCAGAAGTTTACAAACCTATCAACTTCTTAATGACCAAATGTCAATTAAAACTGATTTCGAACAAACAGGAACACATATTTTTATTTTTTACTCATCTTGAGTGCCTGTTTTTCACAAAACCATTGTTTTCTCTCTTCTATAAAAATATGCATATACATAAACAAGATGTATCACATTCAATAGTTATATTAAACACATTTCTGAACATATACATTACATTGGTATCACAGGTGTGGGTGGTATATTAGAAGATTCCACCTCATTTGGTTTCCACAATTTTTGTATCAAATTGCTGTAAACACACAAGTGTTTGATTGTTTCTCGGGTGTTCACTATCACCTCTGGGGGAATGGTTAGCAATTGATGAAATTGCAAAACGTTAAGTCAACGCGGTGTGTTTCAGCCCATATGGTAGAGATAGACCGCATCCAGACTTGGTCTTCTCTTTATTCATGCTGGGCCTTCATCAGGCTGGGGATTAGTAGTCTTTTGGGATCTTTTTGTCTTCTGACCCCAGTGATACTTCTCTTTACTCAATGTGGTGGACATGGCAGGGACAGGATAGTTAATTCCAGATGTCACTTGAGGGATGTTGTGACTGTAGATCTTCTCTATGATGTTTTGTGTTTTCAAAACTGCAGAGGTCTGTTTTCTTGTTGCAGGAATATGCAGTGGAGCACAAAAAAAAAAAGAATTGTTGTGGCTCCTGGAGAGGACCTGGTTAAAGCGGGGACAGCATAGTGCTAATTGCTGCAGAAAAACAACGCGGGCAGCAGGCAACTGCTTCCGTGAAACTCTCGCGTGTGCGCAGTTAGGCGCGTCTCTAACACCGTCAGAAGCAACTGGTTATCCAACTGTCGTGGGTGCAAAGCAAACTCACATATTCCGAACCGGTAATTAAAACCAGGATTTAATTACCAGTTCTGAATATGCAGTGAGTAAAGTGAAGTATCACTGGGGTCAGAATACAAAAAGATCCCAAAAGACTGCTAATTCCCATCCTGATGAAGGCCCGGTATGAATAAAGAGAAGACCAAGGGCCTCATTACGAGATTCGCGGTAATGGAAAAAGGATCCCGGTAAGGGAATACCGATACCGCATACCACTCTGGCCCATTACGAGTAGACATCCTGGTATCAGCACCACCGCTGAGACCGTGCTCCTCCGTACCAGCATGGGTGCTGGCACGTGGCCCTTCAGGCCAGCAATACCGGGATGCCGCTAACAGGAGGACATCACAAGTCACGCAGACATGCATCTACTGGCATCCCGAAGGCAGTAATTAGGGATACCGTGATGCTGACATCACCGGCATTGTGGATCACACACTAATACAAATGTGCTGTGTTCCCAACAGCCACAGATGCACACAATCAGCACAGGTGGAGGCAATGGACTCTGGCCCAGCACAAAAGGAGCACAACCACACACCACACCCCATCCCACACCAAAATGATCCCACTTGCAGTTGTAATATTGGGGCTGGAGGACATGCTTACATTGCTACTCCATGAGCAACAACTACAACAGGCACCACAGAGGAGATGCAGGAGGAGAAGGAGGGTAAAACAGGCCCAGCAAGTCCCACCAGTGCATCCAGTGGTACCACGCAGGCAGTCACCAATCTCTTGCATGAGAGCCAGTCCTTTCAACCTAACTCCTGTGCAGAACCACACCCTGTACCGCCTGGACTGGGACACCATCACCACCATTGTAGACATGATACACAACAACATTTTCAGCCTGATTGAAATCTGCACCGCCATCCCCCCCTTTACTGAAGGAAGTGTCTGTGCTCCACTTCGTGGCTACTGCCACCTACCAGCACACAGTGGGGCAGATACATGGCATATCACAACCTTTTTTTTCACACATGCTGAACCAAGTGCTGGATGCCCTCCTGAAGAATTCAAGCGACTACATATCCCTACCAAGGACTGCCCAGGAGATCTTTGACACTAAAATTGGCTTCCATGCACTGGCAGGCATGCCAAATTGTATTGGTGCCCTCGACTGCACCCATGTGGAATTGGTGGTCCCACATGCCATGGAGGCGGCGTACCACAATCGTAAACTATACCACTCTGTCAATGTGCAGATGGTATGTGACTCCAGAAAGTTCATCACACATTGCTATGACCGATATCTCGGTTCAACTCATGATTCATTGGTCCTGCATGATACCACTCTACATGGAGAGACATGCTGGATGATGTGCCTGGCTGCTTGGTAAATTGCATGGCAGGCACATGGCAGTGTAATGTGGGGGGGGAGATGCACACACCACCTGGGTGAGATTGGGGTGGTGACTGGACAATGCCCATACTGCAAAACACTGTGCCCTAAAACATCCCAAACTGAACATGACACCTAAACATCATAGAAATGATTGAAGCTGCACACCAATGCCAATATGCCAGACTTGCAACCAGCCCACATCCCTCAACACGTCCACTGCAAACCATCAGACCGTACCCTCTGTAACACAATACAGAAACATGCTGTGAGTATGCACAATGTACATGACCACAGCAAAACACAACACAGGACAGGCATCCATGAGTGCGCAAAAATCAATCCCACCAAGGGAATACACTGATTGTCACTGGTCCACCAACACAGTAGCGCTGCATGTCACCATGGGAATAATAATCGATGAATGACAAATCATGATGAAACTTGTGCCAATGCTGCTAGTAAAAATACATACTAATTACTCCACATCACCTATATGATTGCAAATACAGGAGTAGGCATCCACGGTGCATGAACACCAGCAAGGAAGTGGACACCCTGCATCATCTGGACGACACCACCCACACCTGTAGACCATGGACCAGCACACATGGTGGCAAATAAACAGGTGTGCAGAGATCCAGGGACATGTGCATGTGAACAACAAATATCTGCAGGCATGAGAGTGATAAGTACAGGTGTCATGGTAGTAATTGACTCACATATACCTCATTTTGTTCCCATGCTGGTGATGCTAGCTATCCCTTGAAACTCTGGCTCCTCACCTCTGTTCGGAACCCGCAGAACAGGCACGAAGAGGACTACAATCGGGCCCATACTCATATCTGTATGGTGATTGAGCAGACCTTTGGCCCCCTCCCTGCTCTACCCACAACTCCCTCACACACACCCTCCCTCTCCCCCTCCACCCACAACTCACCCACACACTCCCTTCCCACTCCCTCTCCCCCACAACTCCATCACAAACCCCCTCCTCTTCCCCCTCCCCTTTCCTCACCCCTCCTCCACACCCTCTCCCCCTCCCCCCACAATTCCCCCACACATGGTGTGCAATCATAGTCATTGAATGCTACATGAGTCAATATGAGTCCGCACATGCAGGCTGCCCCTGCTACTGGCAGCTTCTGTTAGCCTTCTGGGGCTACATGTCAGTGCGCCACGTGGTGCGTGAAGACCAACGGAGGGGGCTCATCTGGGTGGAGCTGGCCGATGACGCCGTGCCTGCATGCTCCAATGTTGGGACAAGCTGCTGAGTCTCCAAGGCCTGGGCAATCATGTCCAGGACCTGCCTCACCGCTGACAGCTCCTCACAAATCTGCCTGGTACTTGACTCCATGGCCCCTGTCATGGTCGCAGTGTTTTCATGGGCCTCCTGCCTTGTCAAGGCACCATCGGACACATACTGCTTCACAAGCCCTGTGAGCTCTTGCTGGTGTTCCACCATTTGGGCCATGCGCCACTCTCTGTCCCGGATGCCTGTTGAGGTGGATGGGACATCTGCCGAGGGACCCAATGCAGGTGTGTCCTCTGGGAGACTCCAGGCCTCTTGGATTGCCTCTCCTCCGGACTGGTCCAGTGGGTAGCTATTGGGGGTGCTCAGTGGGGTGTGCTGGAGGGTTTGCGCAAGGCTGGGTGTGTGTACCACATCCATGGACAGCTTGTCATCCTCAGGTAGACATTCCTCAGCCTGGCACTGTCCTTCGTCTTCAATCTGGGGAACTGTGGCAGCTGCCTCCCCCACAGAGCGGTTTGCGGCAGACAGAGTGCCTTCTGCCACTGCCTCAGGATCAGCAGAATCCACCTGTTTAGCTTCTGTTGGTTTTGCAGCAGTTCTTTGCCACCCCTGTGCTTTGGCATCTTGTGTTGATATTGGCTTGGGTGGCTGTTGTTCCTTGCCAGTGCCCTTAGATGTGGATGGCCTGGTGCCATCATCCCTGCCCCTGGCATTTTTGGATGGTGTCCTGGCCTGTGCGGCTGTGTCCTCACCATCGCTGTCGGAATCTGTGCCTATGGGGGACCAAGAGAAGCACGGCATCAGTGGCCTCCATGCCAATCATACTTGCACATGTTTCCTCCCTGGCTTCGATTGGCTTAATAGGATGTTCCGCACACAGAGGCTCAAGTTATCCCACCTCTTTTTTACGTCTTTGATGGTGCTGGGGGTGGTGCCGACCGCACTGACCTTTTGGGCCACTTCCTCCAATATTTCTTTTGTTTTTCTGAGCAGGTCGCCTGAGGTCTGCTGCGAAGACCACATCACCATTCTGGGCCAGAGTGCCTGCCAGAATATTCAACTCATTCTTCAAGAAGCACACCTTTCGCTGACGGGAAGCACCTTTCTTGATGGCCTTAGGCATTGTGCTGGGGATGTAAGTGGTGGTTTGTGAATCCAGGTCCTGTGTCTGGAGGATTGCAATGGATTGTGTTTTTCAAGATGGCCGCCGTTGCATTTCCCGTTCCGGCGCAATGATGTTAATTCCAGTTCTGGTATTGCTGGGCCCGGTATTGCCGGACCCGTTATTGCCGGTGCCAGTTATTGCCAGTGCCCGTTATTTAGGGGTAGGCGAAGGAGGAGGAGGTATCAGCACTGTGCATGATGTTGCTAAAGGGGGTTTTAGGGTCGTTAATGCCATGCCACTACACACCTTCACGCATTCTCGTAATCGGCCGCTGTTAGTGGTGTCAGTGCTACCCAGATGCTGTATTGCCTCCAGGCCGGTAAGGTTTGTTTTTTACTGCGAATCTTGTAATGAGGCCCCAAGTCTTGATGCAGTCTATCTCTATCATGTGGGCCGAAACGCACCACGTTGACATAACGTTTTGCAATTTCATCCATTGCTAACCATTCCCCGAGAGGTGGTAGGTAGTGAACACCCTAGAAACAATCAAACACTTGTGTGTTTGCAGCAATTTGATACAAACATTGTGGAAAGCAAATGAGATGGAATACCACCCGCACCTGTGATACCAATGTAATGTACATGTTCAGGAATGTGTTTAATTTAACTGTATTGAATGTGAAACATGTTTTTATGTATATGTGTATTTTTATACAAGAGAGAAAACAATGGTTTTGTGAAAAACAGGCACTCAAGTTGAGTAAAGAATAAAAATATGTTTTCCTGTTTGTTCAAAATCAGTTTTAATTGAGGTCTGGTCATTAAGAATTTGATACGTTTGTAAACTTCTGGATGTACTTTTGGTTGTGATAATTAATCAGTTGACACACAGGAGCAAGAGGTAGTCTGTGTTCCCCCCTTTTTTGTTGTGCATAAGTACATTGAAGACCTACTTACATAAAGGTTTTTCTATTGACCATCCAAAGCTCTACCTTATTAAACTTCGTCTTCCTGCGCTGAATAGATTCATTCTATAAGATTCGTTTTCTTTCCTCTACTGGTTACGGATTCGCTGAACAAAACAAAAGAGGTGATGGCTGGAAGGTTTAGAATGAATCTTAACTTCTGGCATTGCTCTGGGCAACCCTCCAGACCATTGTTCTTCGCCTGCCAAGCCATTACAGAAGGGGAAAGACCATATGCAAATCAGGCTTAGCCCCACCCCCAAAGGGGTAGTCCAGCCCGAACTGCTAGGTCACATCCCTTCTGCACGAGACCACAAGCATCCCCAGGCATGTTTTAGCCTTGTTGGGCGTCATAAGTGAGGAGTAGCTTGTGTCTCTAGGCCCAGCAGGCACGGGATTCACTGAGCCAATGTCACTTTTTCAGTTTTGAGAGCTTGGTCTTGGAGTATGGCCAAACTGGAAAGGGAGGCAATCAGTGATTGTTTCCACTGCAAAACAAACATGAGTATCTTTAGTACCCAGGAGTGTTAAAAGGCTGCCAAACGAGCTGCATTGGCCACAATAGAGCATTTACTTGCACAATGAAAGACTAAAATGGGTCACGACCTTTGCACTTAACAATGGCCAGGACAGATATGAGCAATAGCGCATGAAATATGACTGATGCATGTTTTCCATTCAAGATAGGGGTACCAGTGGATGGCAGGTACCCTCACTGCTTCCATAGTACACAGTATTTATGCACAACACCATGAACATATCTGGAGCTTATCACGAGCCAGGATACACACCTGGGTGAGGCCAACAAGATCTGCAACCAGGGCAGATTTGGTCATTGGCAATTGGTGTACCTCAAAGACGTCAATGGAACTTACTCCCAAAGAAGACTCCTTTGGCTGAGGGGCCTGGGAGCGTTGGAGATGAAGAAAGAACAGGGACGGTCTGCTGACCCCTCTCATTTGGCCATTCTAGCAGTGGGAATGGAATTGTCAAATTTGCAGCTTGCTACTGGATATGCTTCAAACCCCTATTCTCTGAGACAATTGCAATGGAGCAATCTGAGCCTAGGCCCCTGTTTCTCTCGGCAAGTGTACTTGTGGATGGCTTAGAGAAGTCTTGTGCAGGCAGGACATGTGTAGGAACAAGCGGACATGGTTCCTCTGGGGAATCTTCCAGGGGCAGGGTGCAGGCTGATTGCCACCCAGCAAACTCTGCCCAGTAGGGCGAATCTCTATTAGAAGCCTTGGAGCACTCGATTGACCGACTCTGAGATGAGAGATGTCACCCTGGAACATATTGTTAAGAGGTTGTAAAGCCTGGAAAATCTGATTGAAGAGCTCATGGCTATGATTACCTCTGAAATGGCTTCGCGCAAAATCTGCTTAGGAATTGTAGACAAAATGTCTTCACGGATCCCATGTCTATCTAGTGTCCTGGTACCTACAGCCCCCCTGTACCAGAGAGATAATTCATCAACAGATCCCCCACTGGAGGCATAGTCAGACCATGACATCAGTTGGAGTGATAGTCAACCTGCAGTGATTATATTTAATAAAGCTCTCAACCGGCAAGAGCTGAGGCGAGCCCAGCCAAGTGTAGGTTTGGTGCTGGCTTGGGGTCAGATGCCCTTAACACTGGTAAAATTCTACTGATTGGGGCAGCTGTGGCCTGTGGTGACTTAGAGCTTAAGGGGTCTTTGCCCCAGCACCCGTGAAACTCTGGCTTTAGAGCAAAGTGTTGACAAGGCTCCACCGCCCATCAAAGTGTACCATTTGGTCTCATCCCCTAGCCCCTGGGGTTTGGCTATGGATTTGAGCACCTTGCCACTGTTGTTTTCATCACTGCCATCTATTTCAGCCAAATTGACAGTGCCTAAGCAGACACCACATATGACGGGCGCGCCCTCAAATAAATATATAGTCAGTTCCAGGAAGGAACCATTGGAAGACTGGAGACAATTGAATTTGATTTGTACTATCAAAGGCCTGACACACAGCAACAAAACAACTCAAATAAGAAAGCATTTGTAAGTGCCTTGAGATCAATACTTGGTTTGGAAGACATTTCTTTTAAGATTGTTTCTACTGTACAGATTCTATCTGATTGTATGTTCTCTGGGGTTGTAACTTACGCTTTGGGTTTAATAATCCATACGTTAGAGCCTGTGTTATTCAGTGCAGACCATGATACAGAACTTCCCTCTGGAGCTGCACCAGGTGTTGTTGGGTAGTTACTTTTTCAGGCAGTTCCTTCCACAGTTATTTTCCGGGGGGCAATAGATTGTGTCTATAACTGCCCATCAGCGTGCAGGCCGAGCTGTCTCTAGTTGAGGCGGTGGTGAGTGGGTTTTCACTTTTAAATCAATCTCCTGGAATGTAGCATGTATAAGCGACAAAGTGCTAGACAATGAATGGGTTAACTATATTGTTGATCATGATATCATTTGTTTGCAAGAGACCTGGGCCGAGATGCCGTCCTTCTTCGAAGGTTTTGCAAGCTTTGCTGTGAATGCTAAAAGACAGGTCAAAGGGCAAAGGTGTGGGGAAGTCATAACACTGGGTCCCAGAAAGAGTGGAGGTGGTAAATAAGTTTGCTGTTGTTTTGAAATCTCCTTCGGGTTACGAGGGTTGCGCTGGTGGTGAATATAAATCTGCACCCAATGAAACTGCCTATCAAGAGGTGTTCAACGGAGAAAAGCCCCGGAGGCATTGCTGGATCCAGAGGCTTATGCCAATATTTTAATTGTTGGGGATTTTAATACCAAAGCGGTGCTGAATTTTGGTGAGGATGCAGATACCCTCCTTCTAGAAGAACAGTGTGGGGATCCTCCCAGGCAGCAATTAAATAAATCAGGTGATGGCAGTGGACAGGAGCTGGCTCAATTTATGAAATATTTCCACCTTGTGGAAATAAATTGGAAATCTGTTGAGGATTGCACGTCTAGGAAAGCCTTGCAGTGGGGCAAGCATACCTCTCTAATTGATTACTGCTGGGTTGATATTTATTTCCCTGGATAATTAACTTTGCGGTGGGCACCCAGATGGACAGTGATCACATTCCTCTCGTTTTAAGATGTGAGTACCCCAGTCATCCCCCAGACCAAACATCAGGCAATGGGTTGGCCCGCTGTTTTTTTCTCTGATTAACTCAGGAGCAGTGGGCCTCTGTTTTGCACTCAGTTAGAATTGAGGAACTCCTGGCCATTTTTTGTAACTTGCTAGAGGGTGACACCAACATAGTTAGTTGGTACGAAGATTTAGTAGCGGCTATAACCTCTGAAAGAAAGAACTTCTATAATTTCCGCAGGCAGACTGTTAGTCCAGGAGCCAGGTGCTCCCTGGTATGATCATCAATGTAGGACGCTGAAAGGGGAAATCCAGCAGACAGCCAAAGGTGGTGTTATGATTGCTGGGCAGCTATATTGGCAAGTGCCAAGGCTCTCACGGCAGAGAAAACAGCGGGCCCAGACGGTATGTGGTCAGACTATTTAAAAGGGGCCCTGAATAGTGGGAAAACATTTTGGTAAAACATTTAAATGAAATTTCTAGTTCTGGCATCACACCACTGTCCTGGCAAAAGGCCATAATCATCTAACTTTTAAGAAGGGCTCTGCTCAGGATCCTCACTGATACCGACCCATCTCGTTGCTAGACATTTCTGGTAAAATTATTAATACATGTCTTTAAAGTAGAGTGGACAAGTGGGCAAGCACTAATATTGTCCTACACCCCACCCAAGCAGCATTTAGGAGTGGTTTCTCAACCATTGCTTATTTTTAAATGTATTCATTGAGAAGTACTGCTTGCTGAGTGGGAGCAGGCTACATGTGGCCTTTTTGGACCCAGAGAAGGCATTTGACTCGGTCAATAGGGAAGCCCTGTGGCAGAAAATACACAATCTGAAGGTCCCACCAGAACTTCTGCATTTGATTTCAACGAGCTATACGAATACCGCTGTAGGTGTAAGGTGTAAAGCAGGGCCGTTCTATGGAGCCGCTTTGATTCATTTATTTACTCACCGATTTTTGTCCCTAACTTTTAGGGTCCAAAGTTGGGCCGCCATTAGTCGGAAGATGCCTTTCGCAACTCTGTTACATGCGGATGATACTGCTCTTATGGATCAAACACCAGTGGGGCTGCAGCATAGCCCTGAGTATGCAGTCAAATGCTTTAAGACTAACCAATTAAAATTGAATTTGAAAAAAAAACAAATATGTATTTTTTCGCAAAGGTAGGAAAAAAGTTAATTACCCCAGGTCTCTAAATGATGAAGAAATTGGGGCGGTGAACTCATTCTGCTATTGGATTTAGTTTTCGATACTAGTGGGACGTGGGTGAAACACCTGGAGTTGGTTAGTGCAAAAGCAATGATGAGGCTGGGAGGCTTAATAAGATTCTACCATATGTTTGGCAGGCATATGTTTGATAAATGCTTAGAGGTGTACACAAGCAAGGTGGGGATTGTGTTATTGTATGGCACAGAATTATGGGGGCACTCAAAGTGTGATAAGTTTGAGGTCATTCAAAATGGAACTTTGAAGAGGTTGACTGGCCTTCCACATGGAACACCTAATTGTGCTCTCCATTTGATCCCCAAATTTGTAACAGAAGCTAAAATTAGGTTTGGAAATCTTTTTCTGAAAATGTTTCAGGCTGAACCTAAAAAATCAAACATGAAACATATCCTGGAGATAGCAGTAAAATCCAAACCATGCCCGAAGTTCAGGTGGTTTTATGAAAGTTTCAAACTATAGAGGAACTGCAGGGTTGAATCAGTGGATATGTTGAAATGTGTACATATGTTGACCTTAAAATCCTCATTCACAAAGAGTGAACTCAGTGAGGACCAGGCAGAGGATCAGAGAGGAACCTATTCACTAGTTTCCCAAAGATTGTTCTCCTCCTTCAGATTTAGTATTGTGGGGAGCGGTGTCAACACAATTCCATTGCCAAATTGTCGGTACCTGATTTTGAAGATTTGCCTAAATATGCTCCCCCTGAAGGCTCATACTAATCGAGTAAAGGATGGCCTAGTAAAATCATGCTCTTGTGGGTTTGCAGCAAATGAGGATCTGTGCCATTTTGTATTGATCAGTTAATGGTACTTGTTGACAACATCCTGCTGCACAATTGACATCTGAAGCTCTGAGTTATTGGTAAACTATGGCCCTTTGATTTGGGTGTGGTCTGATTCTTACTTGGGGATTAACAACCAATTATAACCTACAACCAAGAGACTGCAGGGTATTTTACCCTTAAATATAGGCTAACTGTAAACTTCTGCCTGCAAAAGTACCCTTTAAGGGGTATTTAACACATACTTTGGCACTTTCTGAGCGTGTTCCCTCACTGATTTCTGCTTGTGGAAACTCACCAACGTGAGAGTAGGAATGGTAAGGCAGCCCCCTTGTGAAGCCCTACTGGAGTCCACAGCCATGGAATGCACGGGCATGTGTATTAATCTTGTTGTGTTAGAGTCACCTAGCCGGCAACCCTTACTGTTGCCAACTGCAGCCTTAAATGAACATGATGAGCCCCAGAGTCTGGCCATGGGAAGGGGTAACTTTAATGACAAATCAGTGCTCCAAGGCGCTCCCCCGTTAATTAGAAGGAAGGATGTTGAAGGGAACGGGAAAAGGGAAAATGTTGGGTCCCCAGGGTAATGGGAAACAGAAAGGAGCGGAACATAAAACACCAGGCCGCCTACCTCCGTTTTCTCCTTGATGGATCGATATTGTGTCAAATCTATCAGATTAAGCACTGAACTTAAGTCGGTGGCGCCAGTAAAAGGTATGGCGATGTTGGACCATTCTATTATGATCAAGCAGGGAATGGCTTGAAAGACATAACTAACTTGAGTATTATTGAATTTGAAGACCAGACAATGGATCACATACCGGTTCCAAGAGCCCGGCATTGATTTGGGTAGCGTCACTCAGCAGATCAGTGATGCATCAAATCTGGGCTCACCAACGGACCTTACAAACATCATCGATAAATATTCCATCTCGAATTAACCAGATGGGCATGCTCGGATAAGGACTGAATCGTCCTCGGAATGTGTAGATCACCTGGAAAATTCTGAGAACACTAAACAGGTGGCTTTACATCACACGCTATGGGGGTGGATGAAAGGATTTGCTTGAAACATCTGACTGTATTGGCCCTGAATATGGTTTTAAGTTCCTTTGTTGCCTTATATGACAAAATTTGGAATGAACTTAAATCTCTACTCTTAGTGGAAGTCAGTAATAAATTGGAGTTGCATGCCCTGGGGCGGGCCTCCGAGATGGGCACCGGCCTTTCGGGACAAAGCACCACTAATCTGGTTGTTCCTTTAGACACAGCGCAAGTTGACACACTGGGGGGATCTTCAAGTTCCCAAACTGTGATGGAATCAATGGTACATGAGGAAGGTGGGCTCACACTGGCATGTACTTGACGCCCAGTAATTATAGACTTAACCAAAGAGTCTCCCATACTGGGGCCAAAGGAAGTGCAGGAGGCCCCCTCAGTAGCCCAAGCACCAAAGAGCTTGTTGTTGGCCTTAACCGAAGGGAACAAATTTAAATCCGCAAAATCAGCCAAAAATAAATGAATTTTGGCCCCGAAGATCCACTGCCCTTTGAACCCCACTTGCTAAAAGGTAAAACTCGCTAAATAGTCATCCAACCATTGTGGACCAACAGAGACTATTGAATAGGACGATGCCAAAGGTTTACTGTACTGTGCAACTACATTTGGACAAAGAGATCAGAAGGAGGGCCTACAATGGAGCCCCTGAAATCATGGTCCCTGCTGCATCAGCTGTGACATCAATGGGAAGTTTGCCGAGCTTGAGTTTGGGCAAGCCTTGTGTGGGAGCTACTTCTAATTTACATACACAGGCAAACCACTTGGTGGGAAATTGGGGGGAAGTGGTTGGAAGACACATGAATATCTAAAGCCTGTGATCCCTAATTGGAATACAGCTAAATTGCCAACATTGAGCGACAACCCCTGGGTGAATTTACACTGCCCTAGTGGTTGCCCTACTGTTTACTCCTCATAAAGTACACCTGCTTTACAGATGGCCTTGGATGAAAAACTGGCTCGCCAATTGAATAATTCTGAATAATGGTCCAGTACTCTTGATTTGCGGGTAGGCACATTGGGGACACCTTCACCCCCTATGTACCCTACACTAGCAGTTGGGGTGGGGAGATTGTTGGATAGATTACATCAGCCCTTTGTACCCCAGGGCAGCAGGACTAACTTGCAGGTACATGAACTTGGGAAATTCAATGAACGCAACAAAGCATCTGATGTATGGGCTCTCTTTGGAGATAAGATTGGATCGATTCCAGCAGGGGCGCAAAGAGATAGTCCAGCCGCAAAAGAGCAACATGCTGTTAGACTCACTTGTGAGCTGGGGACTAATGCTCCTATTTGTCTAAATAGAGGTAATGTGCTACTGATCTTTGGTGAAATACCCGATTTAGCTCTGCTCTCTTCTACTGATATTGAGCGGGTGGCCATCACAGATATTTACCATCCTGAAACTGCCATTATCTACTTTAATTCAAAACTGGTAAAGGAGTTGGTACTCTCTTGAAGAGTAAGCTTACAGGCACTTGGCTTAGATGTAAGCTCAATACAGCAAGAGGAGGGGGGCACAGGGGGCTCATAAGAAAGGGATTGCCTGTCACCCTATTCCATATACTGTACAGGCGCATTTTCCCAAGGGGGATTTAGCTCCCATTTGAGGTGTTACCCTGTTTGGGGGGGCCAACCCTCACGTCAACTAGTTGGAGGACATTTGACCAATAATAAACTCAATCATGGTTTGATACAAGAGAAAGAAAGGCTATTAAGTGTCAAACCATGGACTAAAAGGGGGATCCATCACCTTCTATCCAAAGCTTTTAAAAATGGCTATCCTGCCTGTGTCTGCAGGAGTCTTGGCTAGTGGAGGACTTGGTCTTGGATGGTTTCCAGGCGTTTAGTCAATTTGCCAGGGCTAGCAGGGAGGGGAGGGCCCAGGGGGACTTTTTATTGCATTGGATTCCACTTTGGGAATGGTAGCATCTTTCGTTGAGGGCCTCCCCTTTGGTGTTATGGTGGTATCCCTTACAGCAAAGGATTTAACTCTCAAACTATTGCTAGTGAATATTTATATTACTAATTGCTCAAAGTCTAATTTGGAGAGGAATGTGATTGTGGCTGGGGATTTGAATGCCATGTGTGACTTTCAGGATCTAGGGAATGAGTTCATTGAAATGGCATCTGATATGTTTCTACAGAATTCTAAATATCAAATGGGTAGGAGTTGGTGTATGGCATTAGAGGCACTGGGGCTCCTTTCATTGAGTGGGGTGGATTTTGGTCCTGGGGTTAGGTTGGCCACTTGGTTTAGAGGGACCAGATCCTCGACAGTGGATTACATATTTAATGACACACGCCTGTTAAATAGTTGTACTTCCTTTTTAACTCTGGGAAACGATTGGAGTGATCCCGGAATTTTGGAGGCTAGTTTTAACATCTGCTTCTCATATAGGAGATTGCCTCATCTCTCGCAAATAATAACTAATGCTTTGGGTGGGCTGTTCATTGGTCAGACAGAAACATTGGGGCTTTAAATTCCAAATTACACATGGTCATGCAGTCATTGCCATTGTAATGGAAAATGGAGGTCTTCAAGGTAAATAACTTTGTAACGACTATTTTAAATCTGGTGGAGTACTTGGACAAAAAGTGCCCCCGAAGATATTTGAATGCTTAAAGACCAAAACATATTCATAATGATGAGGTCGTTATGGCCAAAACCAATATGAGAAAGAATATTAGATGGGTTAAGGCTGAGGACATAATTCTGGATTAAAATAATCATGAATAGAAAATACAGGCAGAACTATAAAATGTTTGTAAATATATGAATTACAAGTTGATTCAGTGAGATGCAGAAGAAATCGTGTCTGTTTTAATTTCAGTAGACATGGGGGTGTTCTGGTACCTGATGCAGCAGCAGGAACCATCTAGTACTACGTCCCAGATCAATGTGTTTCAGAAACTCAGTGGGTGGAATACTTTAGGGCTATGTATGACAATAGCCAGGGGAATAGGGATAGTGAGGTTCTAATTATTGGGATGCCTTCTTTTGACCATCAATGGATTTTTGATTTTGATGGAGGATACATTCTCAATCTTCTAAAGAAGTGCAAGAAATCTAGAGCCCCGGGAGCAAATGTCTTCATGAATAATACTCTGAAGGCAGATCCAGTAACTTGGGCACGTGTCCTTTTTCTGCAGTTTGGAAGCATTCTCGACACAAGCCTGTTTCCTTCCTCTTGGCAGTGGTTGAAGTGTACGAAAAGAAGTAGTGGAGCTATGTTCTCTGCTGGCCTGCCACACTTCTCACAAACCCCATCACTGCGCCCCTCCCACACACAAGCCAAACCCCTCAAAGAAACACACATGCTATTTATGGGAATGTGCAGTGCAGTGCACTGAAGTGCAAGCTTCAGCTTCTTCCTACACTTTTATTTTAAAACTAAACCATTGCAGAACGGTTTCTTTTTAAAATAAAAGTATAGAAACTGTAAAACTTAAAATGTATGGGTGCACCGCTCCCGACCGCTCCCACCCACTTCGACCTCTGCCTCTTGGAGTTCAGCAATTGTTGTGCCTATATTGAAAAGGGGCTGCAGGGCCGACCCGAGAAATTATCTAATGATCTTGTCGATCAATGCCAACTGCAAAATATTTGTGACCCTTCTTCTCCAACAGCTGGAGGATTGGTTCCAAATATTTGAAACTGGATTCCGCAGAGGCCACTCTATAATATAAATGGTTTGCTGTTGTGAAGTACAAGGATGCACCTTTTTGGCCTCCATTGATTTATTGGCCACCTTTGATCGGGTGATTCGAAATCGTCTTTGGTCAAAATTGGCGAACTGGGGTCTACCAGGTGGCATTCTGCAGCTACTGATGAGTCTATACCAGAACTCAAGCATGCATATTAGGCTAAAAAAAGAGGGGGACCTCTCCGGGGCAAATAAGACCTCCTCAGGCCTAAAGCAAGGCTATGTCCTGATACCGTGGCTGTATCATCAATACAGGTCAGACGTAGGGGAGTATCTAGACAAAGCAGGCCTTATCCCTCCGAGTGTTGGCAAATGTAAAATTCTGTGGTTAGCCTATACAGATATTTTATTTTAATGGATAACACAAAGGTAGATTTACAAAGACTTCTACCTGCCTTCTGTGCATATGCTGATTGGAATGGGCTAATTATTAATCCAGATAAAACCAAGATATTAGGGATCTATGTGATTTTTCCGTAGCGGAAAAGTCTGCGACGGAAAAGTTTGCATGAGAAATGTACGCAGCACAAAAGGTTTGTAAATTTCCCATGCACACATAATTTTAAAAACCCTACAAAACCGACACCCCCACCCACACCCACAACACACCCCCAACACACCCTCACGCACACCCTACTTACCTTTTAAAATGCTCTGTGTCCCAGCGGCACCAGTTCCCTTTCACTTCCGTGATCGGGAACCGGCACCGCAGGGTCCTGTTTTTTTTTTGGGGCAGCTGCAGTGCTTTCCCCCTGCAACCCCAGCTCACTATACTGTGTAGTATATAGTGAGCGGGCTGTTGCGAGGGACAACCACACAGCCACCATTTTTTTTTATTTTTATTTCTCGTGAGTGCTGCAGGGGAGTGCCCCACAACAGTATGGTGAGCGGGGTGTTGCGGTGGACACTCCTACAGTGTTTTATTTTAAATGCATGCCACCAAAGGTTTGAACTTTTGGTGTTCGAACCTTTGGTGGCATGCATTTACGACCTTTTTGAATAGGTCAAACAATTTTTTCGGGCATTTCTACCAATTCCAGATATTAGCATTTTTGAAGGGAAAAAAGCCAGAAATGTACATGTATGGTCCCCGGGAAAGACTCCTATTAGAACAACACAGAGTGTCACCTAACTGTGCTTTCATTTTTGTGCCAATCCAGGAATACAGCAATCTCAGGAGATTATACTCCAAAAGGCACTGATGCTACATAAACTGCTGGGGAGGATAAATAGTAAATGTGGCAAATTTTCTTTAAAACTGGCCTTATTATTTTATGAGCTTTAAATCATCCCGAAACTGACCAATGGGCTGGAGCTATTTGGTACTACTATGTATAAAATCCAAGATCAGATAGAAGTCAGGGTGTGGCGTAAAACTCTGAGGGTCCTGAATGTGATACCGGGGACAGCCATAAGATATGATATGGGTATCTCCTCACGTAAGGCTAGAATTGAATGGAGTATGTTGGCTCTGTATGCAAAACTTATCTCACCACTACCGGGATCTATTTATGAGGCTCTTGCCCATGCATTACCAGGGAAAACTGGAGACCTGGTTGGTGAGAGTTACATTGCTGATTTTGGTGGGAGATGTGAAGCTATTCTTGAGGGTATAATAAGTGATAGAGATCGTCTCTTGAGTAACCCAAATACAGTGAAATGAATTCTGCTGGAGCAGCATTGGTGTGAAACAATTGACTCCTTCCATGCCTACCCATCAATGGCTCACTTAGCACATGAACATAAAAGATGAGAGGTGCTTCTCCCGACCCCTATTTTGTTCCCTAATATGAACCATATAAATATCCTGATGAGGTTAAGGTGGAACCTCTTGCCTACTAGACAGGAGGAAGCTCATTACATCTGTTAAAGGCCAGTGTTGGTTTTGTAGGTTGGACACAGAAACAATGAGGCACTTGCTGCTTGAGTGTAAGTCAGTGGAGTTCCTAAGAAATAAATATATGGTGAGATTTCATTTGCTAGAAAACATGGTGATAGATGACTTTGCATGGTTTCGCTGCTTGAATATCCAATTCCCCCAAAAAGGGTTGGGAGTATCGTCATTCGTTAAAAGTATGGATCTAATGTAATTGTCTGCCCCGGCTAACTAATTTTGGATGTACTTAGAAGATTTTTATGTTTTACGTTTCACATTTGCCATGAGATGAAAGTTTTGTTTTTCTTCTTTTTGCTTGTTTGGGAATTATTATGCTCCGTTATGGATCGAAACATGTTTACTTTTCAATGAATTTTCATGTTTTATATGTTTTATTATTCTTTTGATTTGATTGATTCTGGTTTCTGTAAAAATATGAATTAATGTCTGTTAGCTATGTGAATTGAATTGTTTTTTGAATTTTATTGTAAAGGTTTTATTAACCATATACAATAAAAACAAATTAATATTTAAAGAATTTCATGAATCTTGGTATAGGTTTTTTGTTTGGTGCCATCCGCATTGGTCATATCGACAATCGCTTGTTTAACTTGTCCGATTTCTACTAGTATCCTGGCATGCTCTCTGGTGGCTTGTTCTACCAATAGTTCCATCATGTTCTTTGAGCTTTGGTTAAGATTAACTTCCCATTTATGGGCTATGTCTTGATCATCTGTATTTTTCGAAGTTGGGAAATATGACTATCCTGAGGCCACTGGGTATTTTGCCCCTGTCTAGGTAGTTGTAATTAGAGGCTTGTTTTACCGCAAAGGGACATCCACTCAGTGATCATCGGTGAGTGTTAACATTTTATCTCACGCCATACTCACAAGCAATTAGTCATGGCTCACTCTTTTGCATCACTATGCATGGTCTAACAACCATGGGCATGTTTACTAACAAGTATCTCACCCCTCAATGGTCAGACTTCTTATGATAGCACATAGCATGAGAGTTGTTTGGGTGCTTTATTCTGACTACACAACAAGGATATAGTTTAACTGTTCATTCAATCTGTGAATTTAAAGCAAACTGCTAATCCAGATTGTCTGCATGTTTTTGAATTGAGGCTGAGATACATCTGCCAAAAAATTGATTATTCTATGACCAATTGCTGCCAACCCCTGACTTTGTCTGGACTGCATCTCTTGGTCCCCCCAAACCCACCCACTCGTTCCACGCTCTCCCTTTCTCTCTCTTTCCTTTTCTTGGTTAATAACCCATACTCATCAATTTTGGTATGTATATTTATTTGTTATCTCTGTTTAAATTTTTATTTACCAATGGTTTTCTCTGTACAACATGCCTTAAATGTTACCATCTGCCCTTCATTTCAACACTGTTTTAATTGATTAATGTACAGCCTTGAAAAAGACTCCAAGTTGAAAGAAGTATTGGCTGTATTTTCCTAAATAGTGTACTCCATTAAAGCAAGACCTTTGCCAAAAAAACATCAGACTAAGTTACTTATATTTACTTATTGGTGCCTCCACGACCAACTAGTCCTATTCTGTTATAACATTTTACACATAATAACCAGACACAAGTTCACCTCTCTCTTGATTACATAGACATGATTGGTTCACAAAGAGGATCAGCTCAGGGTTCTGCAATGGGGCATCTAACAAATGAGCACAGGGTGTGGCAACAGTGTTTATTCTACAACAAGCAGTGATTATGTTATGTCATGTTAACAAAGCTTATAGAGTGCAGTGTCACCCGAAGATATCAAGGCGCTGGAATATCACAGGGCAAGCAAAACCCTATGGCCTAAAGAAAAGGGACTTCAGGGATCGCCTAAATTGCAGAGGGTTGGTAAGAATTCTAAGTGGAGGCAGCGGGGGGGCTCCACAATTGCACAGCTGCCACAGAGAAGGCCCGCCCACCCACTCCCTGTGATGGGACGTGCACACACGGAGCTAGCCAGCAGCCCCAGAGCTGAGCTCCCGGCTAGGTAGGTAACGGACAAATTTGTCATTGAGGCATTCAGCCCCAAGGCCCTGGAGGGCTTGGTGAACTGGACAGAGTGATTTGAATTTGATACATTGTGCCACAGGTAGCCAGTGCAGTGCACACAGGACTGGAGAAATATGGGCTCCGTATGGGGAGCCTGTGGCAACTCGAGCCACAAGATTCTGAAGGTGCTGCAGTCTCAGAACAAGACCTCTGGGGGCTGGGCGAGATAACGCTTGTTGCAATAATCCAAATGGCTAAGAACAAGGCCAGCCACAACTAGTGGTCGGAGTTTGGAATTTATAAGGGGGAACACTTTCTGCAGGATTTTCAAGTGGTAATGCCCCACCTTGCACACGGCAGATACCTGCTGATCCATAGAGAGAGAGGAGGACAGCATAACCCCAAGATTCTTAACAATTGTGACTGGAATCAGGAGAGACCCAAGTGCAGATTGCCAAAAGGAAGACACCCAAAGTGAGATATCAGTGGGTGCACCCACCAACAGGACCTCTGTCTTGTTTCCATTAGGTTTCAGCCAATTGTGGTTCATCCAATCTCCCATGGCAGAAAGACATTGGAAAAGACACAACAACATCTCAGTCTCACTGATCTAACCAAAACAGGATCTGAGTGTCGTCAGCATAAGAGTAACATCTAATGCCGAAGGAGCAGATGAGACACACAAGTGGCTGAATGTAGATTGTAAAAAGTATAGGAGACCAGGTGGAGCCCTGAGGGACCCCGCACAGAATATAGCAGGGGAGTGAAGAGAAAGGAGGAAGTGAAAGGAAGTGAAAGTACTTGGTCTCTCTCAGCCAGGAACAAGGTGACCAGGTCAGCACTTGGCCGTCAATGCCGCGTGGCAGAGAAGTAGGATTCTAGACATAGCAGCATTCAACTTTACATTTGCAGCAGAACTGAGCCGTTTATTGTATTTTGTTAAGCGGTAAATCGACACATGTTTTGTCTTCCCTTTGAATTACAGGGCCAGTATTGAGTGGGGCACTGACACTGTGATGATGAGGTGACAGTGTAGCAATGCGTTGGTCTTTCTAAATAACAGAAGAGCAGCAGAGACAGCTCAGAGGCAGGCTAGGAGTCCCACTGCCACCAGGATTAGGGCGACACTGTTTTGGGACACGTGTCAATATTTCTCACCTTGCACCTGTTTTAACACCTCTCGGCTGAAGTCTTCTCGTTCATCACAATACAACACAAATGGCTTTTCATAATCAGGCAAGCCCACTGCTGGGGCCATTGCAAGCACTTGCCCTATGGTGACAGAGACACCTTCTGCAACCTTGAACCATGAAAAGTGTTCTCGGGTCGAATCATGTGTGAGAGTCTGAAGGGATTTAACGGTCGCGGCATACCCTGGGATCCTTTTCCTACAGGAACTGACCATCACAAGGAACCCTCTCCTTTGCTTCCTGGTTTGGTGCTTGGGGACCTTCTGGATCACTGTAATACAATCCTGGGACAAATGTCTTTCCCCAGCTGAAATCTCATGGCCCAAGTACTGCACACATGGTAAACAAAGCGATAACATGTCTTTGGGTACTTGTAACCTTTTTCAGCAAGTGCTGTCAACAAAGTGAGGGAGTCTTTCTTCCAAACTTCCAAGGTGGGGGAAGCTAGCAATAGTTTGTTGATGTGCTGCACTAGCGGAGACCCTCCTGGGAACACCACTGAGTTAAGAACTTGCTTTGATTTTGAAAAACAAGGTGGGGCTTTTTACATGCCCCATTGTAAGAGGTGTGAATTTACACTTTGTGGATTCATACAGTACTGGCTGTCAGGTTGGACCAAGATACAGAAAAATGCTGAACCCGAAACTACAACAGTGATATAGGAGGCTGACGCTGGGATAGAGGACAGGATGGTAGCTGGGTTAGGAACCAACGGAAAGGCTGTCAGAACAGCAGCATTTACTGCTCACAAGTCCTGTATGAAATGATTCCTCTTTACCTGGTTTCAATGTGGGCAAAATTAGAATATTACAGGGGATTTGTGTGGGCACAATGATACCTCGCTAGAGCAGAGTCTCTATCATGGGGAAGATACCTTCTTCTGCCAGTCAGGAGATAAGATGCTGATGTAAACATGCAGAGGTTTGGCTGGGTTCAAGGGGGTATTGACTGGCATAGCATTGAGCATATAACCAGCTTCATTTGCATGAGTGGATTAAAATGTTGCTGGAACTTAGTCAAACATTCCATGTTGCAAAATGGGGGTCCGGTCTCGGTCTCCTGGATTTGAATGGGGAATCTCCTGTAGCACAGCCTAGATCTTGTTTTCTCTTTGGGCAGAGATATCAAATAATATACCATCAGGGGAACAGTATATGGAACAACTCAGTTTACGCAGCAGATCTAACCCAAGCAGATTGAATGGAAAAACGGGCACTCAACAAGCAAGCATGATCATCTGACATAGGACCCAGCATAACCATGCGTGAGGGAGATACTGGATGTGTCATTGGCATACTCCCAATACCAACAGCATTGACAATTTCATCAGACTGGGAATATGTGGAAATTCAGAAACTTGCACAGCTGATGATGCTGCAGTGCCAACCGAACCTGAAACTTGTTTACCGTAAAGAGTACAATCAACATAGGGGCAGTAGGATTAAGGGGACTGAGCGGTGCGCAACGATCATTCCGTGGAGATGCCAATGGAGTGGGGGGCACAACTGTCAACTGTCATACTGAGAACAATTCAGAAATTTGGCTTACCAGTGCCCAAACTCTTTACAATATTTGCACTGATTACTGTAAAAATGTGTGCAATGTCTCTCGTCACTCTGGCCCTGTGCATGTGGTGGAGGAGTGTTAGGCAGAATCACCTGCAGTACCCTTGGGGAACACTGCAGGCAATTAAGACTACATGTGTCAGTATAATTTCACCTTTGGCACAAGCCTGTACTACACAGTTATGTGGCAGCAGTGGCTTAGCAGCCAGAATTATCTCAAGAGTTGAGTGAGCAGTAGAACAAGTTACACAAAGGAACAACCAATACAGTGATTCAAGTAAACACTTACTTAAGGTTTCTCAGTAAAAGAATATACATTTATTTACTCAATCATTTATAAAAACAATACACTAGCACACGCAGCTCAATATCACACACTAATACACCACACAGATCGAACCGGTAAGCAATTAAACCAGTTTAGCTCAAAAATGAAGTGTGAGCAAAACGGCACTTCAGATACTTAATATGGGAGGGAAAAGACAAGGTTAAAAGAATAGACAGCCCAAATGCATTCATAGGCAGGGCAAAGGGTTTCAGGCACACACAACAAGCACATTTGTCTCAAAAGGCCTGGGCCAAAGTCAATGGTTCAGAGTCTTTTGTGTAGGATAGCACAGTTCTGGTATGTAACTGTTAAGTCTTTGCCACAGATTTCTAAAGGATTTGCTAGGAGAAAAGTTTGACGAATGTTTAGGGAGGGACAAGCCTTCGTAGTTGAGGAAAATTTCACGCACTTTCTCGACGACCGAAAAGATTTCCGGACTGCGTTTACACAGTAACTTTTAAATGAAGAAAGCTGTAGCTGAGGCAGTTGTTCCTGGCTGTTCCTGCAGATCTAGCTGTTCCTAGGCTTCAGTCGTGGGGACAAGAAGAAGGACGTCGGGAGGTTTCTGCACTGCCCCGGGAAGAGACCAACAGCTGTAGCAAGACGTCGGTTTAAGGTGTGAGTGCCTTAAAGTCCCCCTGGTTTCCTTCCCTCTGGCTATCTTTTTTCAACATCACACTGATGAAAATTCGACCAGAATAGGACGGTGTCCAGGTGGCTTATGAGTTGGTTGTTCCCACCAAACTCAAGGGAAGAAGCTAACCTTGAAGGGCTTCTCTGCCGTCGTGCCGTCAGAGTTTCAGGCAATTCGGACCTGCAGCAGGGCTTCACCGATCGTCCAGGAGTTGCAGCAGTCCTCTTCCTTCCTCTTCGGTTCTTTCGTTCCAGTGGTCGACTCTGCTTTCCAAGTTCCAGAAACAGTTTACCCCTCATTAATTCAACCTGGCTGTCACTCACACAGCAGGGTGACTGTCCTTGCCGGACAGTCAGCTGGCCAAACACACCAGAGTGCATTCAGGTCTCCTAGGAGACTAAGCACAGGGAGTTTCGGGCACCTCCCTCACATCCTGTCCACCCCAGACACCCTGCTACCAGAGGATGGGCTTCAGCACTGAAGCCCACTTGACGGCACGAACAAAGGGACCAAACCTGGTTTGGCACGCAGAGACAAACACAAGAAGGACATTTCCTAAAAGAAATGGCGAAGGAAGTTGACAGAGTCTGTTTTTACAGATAGGTCTCGGGCGCCATATTGAAAAACATGGCTACCTTTGATTTTTAGCTACCGTTGTTAGCGGTCGGGAAAAATCATAGTAGTTGATCTAAACCACTGCCACCAGCCACCTAAAGTAGGAAAAGGTAACATTTTACTGTTGCATGAGTATTTTGACTCAGGGGAAGCTAAGCAACCCATCCAGCACTCTATAGGAAGATAGGGTGTGCTGGGTCAGTAAATTTAAAGGGACTAGTAAAGTCAATTTAACTTTACATACTCTGGGATACAGTAGTCAGTTCCAGAGAAGGCATTTAAACCTTGGGGAGTCTGAAAGACACCTCTGTGCCACTGGACTGAAGGTGCTGTATGACACACAGAAAAAGATGATGCCATGGAGGTTGTTTAAAACACCATATCCAAAGAACACACATGTACAACACACATCAAAATACATGAACAAGTGGGGGAAAAAAGGCTCACACTCTTTCCAGGTAAAAAATTAAATCCCAGAAATCCAGCAAAGTTGCTGGGGGTCTCAAAAGGTAAGGCAAATTAGCACATTTTTAGAATTCTCCCTAACAAGGAGCACCTCTCCCCATTCCCCATCCCTGACCCCACCCTCCAGACATGGAGGAGAACCCGGCCCTTAGCTGGAAAGGCTGTAATTGCTCTATCTGCAGTGCCATATGCTTGGCTTCAATATGTCCTTCTGTCTTTCAATAGTTTCATGGAAATGTTGTGAAGCTCTTAAAACGCCATCAAATTCTTGCCCTCACAGCCTCTGAGGACCACTTTTATCTATTCTGCCACCTTTGGTTTCAACCCCATAATAAACTGCACCACCACTGCTTGGGGGGCTACAATTACTGCATTAATAATCCCAGAGTTTTGTCCAAAACATTGTTTCATACGCTCAGGATATTGGGCCTCATTACAAGTTTGCCAGTTCGGGAACTACGGTACCGGTAAGTTTTCCGGTACTATAATTCCCAGACCAGAAAACCACGAGTTGTGCTCACGGGTGCCATTCTACCTGCCAGGTCTGACCTGGTGGGCAGAGCTGCACCCGCACAGCATGTCGGATGCACCGGCACCATTCTTAATGGTGCCGGTGCATCCAACCTCCCGATTCCCATTGAGCTCTTTGGTGCTCAATGGGAACGGGGAGCATTCCATTCTGGTGCCCCGCGAATGGGAAATTACCGGGTCCAGCACGGCCGTAATGACCCCGTTTTTGCCCATTCACAGGGGCCAGAATTTTTTGGAAGTTTGTCGCCAGACTGCCATACCCCCAATTGAAGGTTAGTGTCTGTGCTGCATTTTCTTGCCAAAGGCACATTCCAACAAACAGTCGATGAGCTGCATGATATATGATATGATATGATATATGATATGAAATGATATGATAAATAATTAATGACACGCTTGTACAGAAGTGTTTCTAGGCATGACAAGACACAGAGGGGGAAACAGGAGGACAAACAATGATCTTACTAGGCCTTGTGTCATTCAGATCATGCAAGTGTGGGGAAGAGGGGAGAAGTGCCAGGAGTGGGGTGGGAGGTTATGAGAAGTGCAGGTTTATCAATAAGTGCTGCCAGAGGGTGGCTCTTAAGTGCAAAGAAATGGGACTGTAGGGTTACAGATAGAGTACCTTAAGTGCTGAGGGAGCCTGAAGGTAGGGCAAGGGCAACTGGACATGCAGGAGCCTGGGCCCAGGTTCAGGGGTGGTCAGGTGACCAGTGTGCAGAGCTATCCGAGAAATTAGCACGGGAGAGGAAGAGAGAAAGCAGAATCGAAAAAGGAAGGTCTTGAGTTGCTTCTGGAACCAGAGGTGGTTCTGCTCAAGTTTGAGAGAGTCAGGGAAACTGTTCCAGAGGGAGGCCCCAGCCAAGGGAAGAAGTCTGCCAACCTTTCTCTGCTTGCAAAGCATCTGATCTTGAGAATTGGAGGTGGATGAGCATAGAGCTCGAGAAGGAAGATGCTTAGGAAGAGGAAGTTGGAGGCAGTGTGGTCCAGGCCCCAGAAAGCCTCGTGGACGACGCACAGGGTCTTGAATTTGAGCCTTGCAGCTACAGAGATCCAGTTCAGAGATTTCAGAGCTGGAGAGATATGATCCCTGGGCTTGAGGGCAAGGACAAGTCTCACAGTCCTGTCCTCGATAATTTGTCAAGGTCAAAGAGTAGAGACAGGCAGATTTAGGAAGAGGCTGTTGCAATAGTCCAGACTGCAGGTGATAAAAGTCAGAATACCTCTGAGGAGGTGCAGCTGAAACTGTGACTTCTTAGAGATGTCCGAGATGTTAGGAGAGAAGGGGAAGGTGGAGTCAAAGATGAAACTAAGGTTCTTAGCCTTACAAGAAGGAGCAGGAAGAGGGCCCAGGATGGGTGGGCAGAGAGAGAGAGGAAACGAGGGATCAGGTGTCCCGATGATGAGTATCTCAGTCTTACTAGCATTAAGGCAGAGATCATTGGCAACACACTATTGCTGAATTTGTATTTGTATTTGTATTTATTTGTATTTATTGTGTTTATATAGTGCTTTAATCGAAAGCGCTTTACATTATAACAACAGAATGCATAGAACATTATAACAGTAGAAGCAATTTACAATCATGAATCAAATCAATTTATAATCATAAAATCATGAATTGCAGCCAGACTGTCTGGTATGAGAGAAGGAACAGAGATGGCTGAAGGGAGACTGAAAGTTAGAACAGAATGTAGTGATGTGGTGGGCCACCGGTGCCAGGTAGTGGTTGAATAGCTGGGGAGAAAGGTTAGACCCCTGGGGAACACCACATGTAGAGATAGAGATAGAAGAGAGGAAATACAACAGTTCGACCTGGGAGAGTCAGTCAGTGAGAAAGGAGGTCAACCAGGGCAGGGTTTGACCAGTGATACCTAGGTTGTCACAGAGGCGATTGAGCATGGCATCTCCTAGCCAGCATTTTCAATTGTGCTCCTGCAGGTCCTGGATGCTCTCCTGCGTCATGTGTCCCAGCACATCACCCTGCCATACCTAATGTATTGGGAGCAGTGGACTGCACACACATAGAACTAATGGCTTCCCACGCTGTCGAGGAGTTGTATCGAAACAGAAAGCTGTACCAGTGTTTGAATGTGCAGGTCATCTGCGATGTTGACCTGATGATCACACGCTGCTGCACACTCTTCCTGGGATCAACCCATGACTCCATGGTCCTGTGGAAAAACACAATGCCTGGGTACATGGCTTGTTATGGTGGACAGCGGACCTGGCTATTGGGTGAGTAAAAGGATCAACAGACACACCACATTGCATGTACAACAGTGCATGGGGTGTACAATGGCACCAGTGCATGCCCACCAGGCACCATGCAAATGAAGGGACACATTCTGCATGCACGAATGGGTGGCCACGACTGGCATGTACCACATGAGTCGATGGATGGACACCCAATCACAATCTTGGCACGGATGTACAGGCACTTGCCATGAACCACAGGTACCACAATGCATCAGTTCCATGTCACGAAGCACAGCATATCCTGACTTTGTCACACCCACTACCAACATCCCATCCTTGAGAGTCAGATCTTACACATGGCCTCACCACCATTTCCTGTCAGAGGGTGCAGCAAGGTGACTGGGGGCCTGCAAGAGCACAGACCCAGATGCGTGTGTCACCCACCCACATCCCATAATGCATGCACTGCCCAGTCACCTCAGAAAAATGCCCCCCAGAGTCCTATTCCATGCAGGTAATTCTGGCTACTCTTTACTACCATGGCTGATGACCCCTGTGAGAGATCTACAGAGCCACTAGGAAACAGAATACTATTGTTCTCACATCAGAACAAGGGTGACAAAAGAGCAGACCTTTGGATGGTTGAAGGCAAGGTTTCAGTACCTTCACCACTCTAGTGGAGCACTGACGGAAAGGCCAGTGAAAGTGGGAAAGATAGTCCAGGCCAGTGCCATGTTGCGCAATATGTGCATCCTGCAGAACATTTAACTGCCCGAACATGAACATGCCTCGGCTGGATGCAGCTGCAGATGCGTGACAACAACATCACAAGGATGTCAGGGATGGGTGTGCAGTCCACTAGGAACTCATAGAGAACTACCTTTGAAAACACACACCTGCACACAACCCATGGCACACACTGCATGTGATGCAGCGCAAAATTTAAGCACACCACATCGCAAATTGAATGTACAGGGGCAGCTGGCTGTGCCTCCGTTGGCTCAGTAGGTGTTGCTGCACGGGCTGCTGGATGTGCCTCCATTGGCGTAGCATGTGTTGCTGCAGGGGCTGCTGGCTGTGCCTCCACTGGCGCAGCAGGTGTTGCTGCAGGGGCAGATGGCATGCTCACTGGGCCTGTGGTTTGCGTGGCCAGTTCTGGTATGGTCTTGGCAATGGTTTTGTGTGGCATGGCTCTCCTCCTCTGTGTGGGTGTCCATGAGGTGCCTGGTCCACCTTTATGGCTGTCTGATGATGGGACTGTGGGGTGAGATGGGCATGCCATTAGACCCCTCTGTGACATCCTATGGCCTTGCAATATGAATTAGATACAGTATGTGACATGATGCCTCTTCATGGAGTTTACAGTTCATACATTAAGCATTTGTGTGGTGTCTATACACAGGTTTTTCCAGGCTCCACCAGGTGAATGGTGGTGTATATAGGTGGATAAAATAGGATCAACGGTCGTACTGGGCCTTGTGTCATTGTTAACGTTCAGGTGTAGGGAAAAATGAAGTGCACGGAAGGGAGGAGGAAGCGAGCAGGGATGGGATGGGAGAAGTGCAGGGGATGGGGCACACAGGTATGATCTAGTGCTGATGGGAGCCACAGCACCAGATGCAAGGGGTAAAATGGGGAGGGCAGTACAGTGCGAAGAATGGGGAGGACCCAATTCAGGCTAGTCCAGGGAAGGGTGGCTGAGGTCAAGTGCTGATAAGGGATGCTGGGGAGACTGGTTGATGGGCTGGACCCAGTGACACTCATGGGGGGCCAGACCCCAGACAGCAAAGGCAAATGGTCTTGAATTTGATTCTTTCAGTCACCATGAGCCAGTGGAGTGATTCTAGGGCTGGGGGAAGAAGTCCCAGGGCTTGCAGCCTAAGTTTGTTCAACGGCCCAATTCTGGAATAGTTTAAGGGGTGAAGAGAGGTAAGGGGTAGATTGAGGAAGAGGCTGTTGCAGTTGCCATGCCGAGTGAGATCCAGAGCTCTGGAGACATTGGGCTTCTGGGAGTAAGTGAGGAAAGAGAGGATGCCCCTGAGGTGGTGGTGCCAAAGTTGGACTACTTGGCAAGGTCAGTAATGTGCAGAGGCGAGGAGAGGGATGAGTGAATAGTGACACCAGGATTTGTAACTTCCCAGGGGGGTGAGGGGAGGGGGCCCATAGAAGGTGGCCAGGTAGTGGTGGAAAACAGGGTGGAGGCGTCAGGATGAGAGGCTTCTGTATCTCACTGCCATTAAAGAAGAGATTGATAACAGAGCATGATGCATGAATAGCAGTCAGGCAGTCATTTAAGAGAGAGGGTGGAGAGGAGGCAGAGGGTGGAAGCTTAAAGGTGAGCTGTGTGTCCTCAGCATGACACTGGGAGTGAAGTGAAAAGGTGGTGATCAAGTGGGCCAGAGGGCCAAGGTAGATGTTGAGGAGCCATGGCGATGGAATGGTGCCCTGAGGTAATACACAAGTGGAGAGTGAGGTGAAGGTGAGGGAAGGGCACAATTGCACTTGGGGGTGCCGGTTTGGCAGTTGAGTGGTCACCCATGTCAGGGCCAGGTCCATCACAATAGCTTTGATGCATGCATGCATGTCACTGTGTCACTCGGGCACATTGCTCGTGGTGCATTCATGACACCTTGGAGTGTGTTTTCCTCGTGTATGTATTGCTTCTCATGTCGTAACTTTGTGCACATGACCAGTACTCATTTGGGCGTATGTGTGTTTGGATGTTTGGGAGGGAAATGTTTGTTGACCATTGGCCAATGTCCATGGTTCATTGGCAACTGTATGGCTTGGATGTGTTTTGGTGTCATGCAGTTGGACATGTCTCTGTGTGGTGTGTGCTGCATTTGCATGCCCGCTGTGGTTGCTTTGTTGTGGCATGTTGTACTCACCACCTTCTCTAGGTACCCCTGCACTGGCCTCCGCCGCTCCCACTCCCTCGATCCATTGAAGCTGCAACACACTGCTGCATCCACAGCATGAGTTTTATTGGTGAGGTCTTTCCACGGCCAGTGGCCAATCATTCCCTTTGGTGTGCCGAAAGCAGGTTCTGGACCTTCAGGCAGAGGTGATCCTACTGCTTATGTCAGTCACGTTCTGTGCGAGGTACGGGTCCCACATCTGACACCTTCTGTGCCAGCTCTACCCAAATGGCATTTTCTCGCAGTTGTGCACTGCACCAGTGGTCTGTGGCAAACAGCTAACCTGCATGTTGCACAATGGTGTCTATCAGGATGACTAGTTCCTGCTAAGAGAAACACAGCTTCTCCTTCTGCCTTTCCGGTACCCGAGATGGCATGAGTGATAATGAGATGCTCGTGTCTGTGTATCTGGATGGCAACAGGAATTAGGTGATTTTAAGTGAACTGTGTTTTCCAAAATGCCCACCGACGAGCGTCCAGTACCGACGATGACGTTGTTTCCAGTCACATTGTTTCCGCTGCCTTTGTTTCTGTGAGTAACATGCCGGTAACAGTGCCACCAACATTAATTTTGGCGGTGACAACGATTTTGGCCAACAATGACAGTGTTTCCATCATGCTGGTCACACCATTACTGGTATGCCGGAGGGCGAGCTCCTGCAAGGTTCTACTTTCCTGGTGATTCTGTGGTTACGGATGATGGAAAAGGTGGTACCGGCTCCACAGAATCACCAGCAAAATACTGGCTCACTTGTAATGAGGTCCATGCTCTTGTGAGTCAAGCACTGATCCTCAAACAAAAATATTGTAAATACTCGTTCAAGCCAATCCTGGATTTCTACATAGTTATGGTTGTGCCGACCCTAACATATGGTGCGGACGTCATCCCAGACCTATCGCCCAAGGTCTCAGCATTAAAGGCTTAGGCACATGCTGCGTTCTCATGCTCGGGAAGACATAATCAGGATGCAGGACCAACATTGATACATTTTGGGTACTGCTGTGCAAGCTATTCCTACAGTTCACGGACCTCTTGTAGCAGGCAGGCCCGTTTGCTATATGACAACTTCCAGCTGCTAAAGCTGCTGTCAAATTCCCCCACACCCTTTATTTAATTTCGAACAGTTACAAAGCTGAGTATAAAAGTAAAGGGAAATACTAGGTAACATTCCATCTACACTTCACAATTTCTCTTTGTTTTGTTAAAAATGTAAAGGTGCTTGCAAATTATGCTTCTCAGACAGCATTTACAAATGTATTTCTATGGAATTTGCCTGATTTTAGAAGGTGTTCAATTCAAACAAAATTACATATGAGTCCATTCATTTTTTGCCTGCATGAACATCTCATGACGGTGAAAAATGAATTGTACTTTCAAGACACATGAGTAATGTACAGCAGGAATGTTAACTCGATTCGTGTTCCTTCACCACCTTGAAAGCAATTGAAAAGGTACTGTAGCAGTTAATCAAGGTATACATACATGTTTACTTCATGTGCTACTCTGCCCATCAGGAAATGACTCCCAGTGTGTTTAGTTTTATGGCTGTCTTTTCATGCATGTGAAACAAATGGATTCCCATGGAATCCACCTTGGTGGTGCATCGGCTCAAGACCATATGGATTCCCCATTAATCAATTATGAAATGCTTTGTGCAAAGCATAATTTGCAGGCACTATGTATTCCCTAGCAAGATGGAGGGGAAAACTAAAGAGTAAATGGGAATTCACCCCATTTCATTATTTGGAATTCTCTTCTTGAGAATGCACACAATGTAATTCATGAGACCCAGCGATACATAAATGCTTTGGGGTTCTCGTGCATGCAATTGGCAATTCGTGTCAACTAGTGATAAACCATTTTCCCTTTGTAGACAGATAGGGAAAGCCATGGCGAAATGTTTGTTGTGTTTTATGTCCCTTCAACACATCCAAATGGCAGTAAAATGCTATGCAGTGTGCAAGTAATGTGTGGGTAATACCTCCTTGTACTCCTTATTTTTGCACTCTGAGACTTAGAAAATGAGTTCCTTTACTCGATACTCATTAGCCCCGCCCATCTCATTTTAGATGAGGAAAACTGCATGCTGGCACCACCAGTCGTGGCACGTACTGGATGTAGGATCACCTGCATGCAATTTTAAAAGTTCATGCGGTGGACTGGAGAAGGAAAGTGTAAAATCGAGGTGGAGAAATACAATTTGCAGGCCGTATTTCATAATGGATTCCTCCGGAATCTCCCTTATGTTAGGCAGGTGCAAAACCAAAATGGTTTCCATAGCAATCGATATGTTTTAAACATGAATTAAAATCTCATGCCGGGTATATTGCATTAGTAAATGCATCCTGCAAATTGTATTTGCAGGTGGCATTTACCTTTCTACGTGGATTGCCTTGCTCTTACTCTTTCCTTGTCCACTCATCCTCGTAGATTTAAAATTGCATTCATGCAATTTTCATGTTTTAAATAAAAAAAGTGTATTTTCCAAATGGAGAGTGAAATGAAAGAACAAAGACGATTTTGCCTGTTTGCGTTCTTTCATTTAAGACTCATTTTATTAATGTGGAACATCCATAGAGGGGAAGATAACAGCATTTAAGTGCTAACGTTGGTCACCTACATGTAATTGGAACTTTTTACAACACGAGGCCCCTTTTCACCATAAACACACACATTAAATAAAACCCATAGTCGATAATACATCTGATGAAATTAATTTCACCATTTGTTTCCCTTTACAAATTATTACACTGGAGTTCTCAATCGCACAAACTGAAATGAAACACCATCCCGAATTTCTGTTGCTAAACCCGGCTATCGCAAAGTCTGGTAGCTCGTATTGCCGCGCGTTATATCTGTCAAGTCTCTGCTCAAAGAACTCACAAGATTCATATCAGATTTTCGAAGCCGGAAAACGGATTCTCTACACCATTTCTATGATCGCTGAGGCAGAGCATCATTAAGTATAATCTAGCGCCATTACACTCAGAGCTGAGGAGGATTTATATTCAAGATACAGATGTGCTCTGCTAAGGGAATGTACAGGAGGTGCCAAGCTAGTTAAACCTGCAGAGATGAAAAGAAACAATATAGTACTTAATCATCCAAAAACCATTAAAATGTGTTTTTCAGACTCTAAGCTCTTTTCTAAATTATATTCAGCCATAAAAAAATGATTTTGCAGACACATAGTCCGCCGTAAAACATTGTTGTGCAGCTCTGGACAGAACAGCCGGGTTCCTCGCCTGTAAAGATCCCTAGTGATATGATACAGGCACATGGCAAAACAGTGGTCTTTGAAATGGCCACATGTAGCATTGAGGAGTGAGACGTGTGGGATGCTATTTAAACATACCTTTTATATTATTGAACTTAGTAAACGCAAATATCATCTGTTAGCCCTCTTTCATGAATCAAACCCTTGGCAGAAACCTCTGCTCTGCTTTGGAAGGCAAGAGCATGCTAATAATCCACTTAAACAAGCCAAGGAAGAGGTGAGCCCGTTCGCCTGTTGTGATGGGATGGAGCCTGAAATGTGTTGAATCCAAGTGTTTTTACTTTCATTGCATGAAACATGCAGCCAGCATGTGCCAACGGGTGCTTGACTGTGAACTGTAGAATCGAGGTTGACTCTTCTGTCTTATTTATTTCACTATTGGATCCGAATATAGTGCATTTGCATCTTCCAGATCCGCGAGGAGCCATCAGGTGCCCTTTTCATTGCACATATGCACGCAGGCAATGTGTCATAGCCTTCAGGTTGTGCCTTAGCCTTCAGGTTGTGCCTTAGCATTGAGGTTGTGCCTTAGCCTTCAGGTTGTGCCTTAGCCTTCAGGTTGTGCCTTAGCCTTCAGGTTGTACCTTAGCCTTCAGGTTGCCCATGACTTACACAGGAAGTCATTAGAAGATGAACATGTTTTACATGTTCCGGTTGCGGAAACAGCTCAAAACCTTCCTCTTTGCTTCTGGTTTCTCTGCCTCTCTCCCCTGCTGAAATTCCTGGCTTAAACTGCACTGGTTACCTGGCCACCCTTTCTGATCTTGGCACCAGGCCCCACCTTTTGCACACCTGCCCTGACTCCCTGGCAACCCCAGCACCTAGGGACTGTTCTCTGTATCTCTACAGTCCCCCTACCAGCACTTATGTCTGCTCTGACCTTGCACTCACCACCATCTGGCCGCTTTTATTTATCATATTTATTCTTCTATCCCATGTACTGCACTTTCCCCTCTCCCTTCCCCCGGGCACTTTTCCCCTTCCCCCTACCCATGCACTTGCGCAATCTGAATGACACCTGGCCTAGTAGGATCGTTTGGTTGTCTTCCCACTGTTTCCCCTCCCTTGCCTCGTCATGCCTTGAAACACTTGTGTATAGGCGCGTTATAAATGCCATATCATATCATATCATATCAATTGTTGAATTCTCCAGCTACGAAATCAAGACAGTGAACTATTGCAATGATATTGCATTGACATGAACTCACAACAGTGGAATACAGCAGTGTCTATGTCTCATTGAGCGGCCTTTGTGTGTGAAACATTGATATACTTAAAATACTTATAAACAGACTAACTCACTACAGAAAAAATATATCAATATTTGCATGATCATACATCGTATACGTTTATGGGCTAGGCACTTTGATGCCTTCTCTGCATAGAAAGCAGGGATATGGTCAGGGATTTAAGTGGGGTGGGGCTAGCCAGTGCACAGCCCTGGCAGTCTTTAAGAATGCTGCTTGCGACGGGCCCCTGCCAGGGCTGCCTAAAGTCCTCTGATAACCCCAGCCCACTATAAGCTATGACATTTGTTCTAAGGCCTGAAGCTCGAGTGTATAAGAAGAAATGCAGGCTTTAAAAAAAAAAAGAAAGCCTAGCCTTTTCTTTCTTTGTGTGTACAAAGCACCCAGTACTTCATTTGTTAAAAAATGGTATGTGCCAGGGCCTAAATATTTTTTAGCACATCTGGGACACATCGGGAAGACAATGTCTGTGCCCCCAAGTGTCAGCATATTTTTATTTTTTTTATTTTTTTATTTATTTGCATTTTTAGTTTACATTAAACTTTTAGGAAAACTTTAGAAACTAGAGGGTCTACAAAACCCTGGTCCTTTTCGTCAACTGCATTGTTGTATTGTCCTCGTTGCCATTGGATTAAAAAGTCGTCATATGCATCAGGTTCACCAACACATTCCAAAAGAGTCTTACGATCGCAATTATTACTGAGGTTTGGATTCCACTCAGTAGAAATGTCCAACACTCCTCTGCAGTCATTGTCTGGAATTTGTCCAGGAAGTTACCAAAATAGTGAGTCCATTCCAGGCTGAAGGCGGGGCAGAGGGTTAATAGGTGGCAGAGAGTTTCTTTCGACTCTGCAATATCACAGCATCTGAACACAGCGTTGCATACTTCATTTTTGGATCTCACTGCTATGATTTCCTTAGACCTGCAGAGATTAAATCGTATGCTCATAAAAGCTGTTTGGATTTTCGAGTCTGGACATTTCTTAAGGTTTGCGTTGAATCTCCCTTTGTTTTCTTGACTCTTTGGCCAAATGGGTGTGTAGTTTCAGCTTGCCTACATCTATAGTAATTATCCAATCCAGTTCTCAGAGGTTTTTTTCATTTTTCCTGGGTTGGTCAAGAGGTCTTCCACTGAGCTCTCTAGGTCCATGGGCAGCTTTCTACATGTGTTGCCCAATATAGATAAAGATTTGTTATGGCTATTTGTAAAATCATATTTGATCCCCTCGATCATGTACTGGCGATTTGGACGTATACATTTCCTGAACAGGTTGAGCATTTTCCATTGGGCTGCCATTTTCAAGGAGCTCAGCCGAAATTCCTTTCTGATAACCTGTATAGGGAGTGAGTGGGGTAAGCCAAGGACTTTTTTCCCCAAAAAGTCCCAGTACAAATGGCCAGACCTTGGGCGATAGGTCCGGGATGACGTCTGCACCATATGTTAGGGTCGGCACAACCGTAGCTATGTAGAAATCCAGGATTGGCTTGGGCGAGTATTTGCAATATTTTTGTTTGATGATCAGTACTTGGCTCGCAAGTGCATTTGCCTTCTTTTTTTAGAGATTCAGAGGTGTGGGACTCTACTGTACTTCTTGAGATCAAAATTCCTAAATATTTGAAGCATGGTACTTTTGTGATCTCAGAGTGTTTGAAGTACCATTTAAAAATACTTTTTCCTTGTATCAGAATGGCTTTTTAGGGTAAGGGTAATCTCCAGGTTGTCATTCTCCGTGTATTCCTGTAGTCTGTTTAACTGTCTTTGAAGGCCAACTTCAGCATAAGTTTAGCTGCTAGTACTGAAGGAAGGCAAGCACACAATGCCTTTTCAATGTTGGCCTTATAGGATTCGATTTGGTATGCAGTTTTCCTAAGCTGATTTGTTTCTACTTCATGGTTGATGGTCAGAACTAAGTTGGGTTTCAACAAGTTTGTAGAGGTCTCATCCTTAGGCATTTGTCTGGAGATCTTTTCCGGAAAGTTGGAATCGTGCGGCTCTTGTGGTATATGTCTTAGTAACGTGAGGGTGTTGCCTCTACATTCATAGTTGTTCAAGGCCATTGCTCTAGGTTGACTCTGCCTGTTAGGGTTACTCAGCTCATCAGACCCCTTAGAGAGATCAGTCAGGTTAAAGCCCATCATTAAAAAACTCACTGTTGTGGTCAGATGTAGATGTTTTACTATTAAGGAATTCAAATGGAGATGGACCAGGTTGGATCCCTCCTCTATTCGGAACTCTATTATAGTGACATCTTCAGTAGTAATTTGCCTTAGTTGGAGAATGCAATGGCACAGTTTGAACATGTTGTGTCTATTTAGAATGAGGTTGTCCCTCTCGTCGAACACTCTTTCCAATCTTAGATATCTTGAGTAGTGTTTTGTATATTCGAGATGGCTAGTGCCTTGTTTCAGACTCTTAACCTTGTAGTTCGCTCTATGACATGGGTTGCGAGACAGTCTACATTCTTTAAGCACACAGTCTAGGCTACTGTGAGTCTTCTGCTGGGCCTGGCAAATGGATGTGTACTCTTTGGTACCTTGGGTCTTGATTTTGTTGTTGACCTTGCGACTAGAGCTTCTCAGGGTGGAATTGGTGCGCCTAGGCGGCTCTTGGCTCTGTTCTGTATATTCCAGTGATGTCATCCTGGGGGCAGCTTTACAGTCCTGTGGTTTGACTTTTTAGCAATCAGGCACTCTTGTTTTTCAGCTAATGTAAGGAAAGGGGAACTCCCTGTTGTGTCATTAGTAGAGGTGGCAAGACCGCTAAGGCCAAACTAATGTCGAGCAGGTGGACGGGTCACTGCTACTTTATCTTCCTCACTCCTTGCAGGAATATCCTTTTCATTTGATTCAATCGAATAGCCAGAAAGATCGATGAGGGGATTAGGATTGTCCTGGATCATCTGGACCATGCCTTCCTTTTGGGGAACTTGTGCCTTCTTTCTCATGGTAATGTGCTTTAATTTGGTCGCTTTGGGCCCCTGTTGCTTGCTGACTTTCAGGGCCAATGATAATTTCTTAAAGAAGCTTCTTGCGTCATTGGCCCGGGAGGGAAAGGCGGGTCTTTGAGGGATGGATGGTGTCATCTTCCTTTTTTTCCCAAGCAGAGGGTAGATTTGATCTCCTTCCCTCTTGTTGTTGTTATGGTTATTTGTAGCTTGTCCCTGACATGACTTGCTTGGCTTTTTTCCTTCCTTCTTCCCGATATTCTCGGGATTCAGTAAGGCATACTTGTTTCATGGACCGCAATTAGCACTATGTCTTTATGAGTACTAGTCATTGTAGTGCCTTCCTCTAGAGTGATTTTGGCAGTTGCACTCTCCGACAGGATGATATGACCTTGGGTAGTATCTTCATGAGTAGAATATAAATCTTGAGGGAATTTTGCAGTGGTGAGGCCGACTTGGGTTGAGATTCACTGATAGGCCTATCGCTGTTCCTCTTCTTGTGTTTTGTGCCAGAAGTAGGTCCATTATCCATCTCTCTCAGATCCTTTGCAGTAATGTAGCCTTCCACGAACATCAGTTTGGAATGCATCATTGCTAGGAGGTTAGTGTGAATAGTGAAGGTGTCGTGGATGTCTTCATAGAGCTTCATGAATGGCGCCATTGCGATGGTAATAATGGACATTTGGGTTGAGGGGTCTTGTTTAGATGGCCTGACGTATTTGACAACTGGTTGAGTTGATGTAGATAGGCATGCCTTATTACCCTTCGGGTCTTCCATAGTGGAGGAATTATGGAGAGTATTTGGTAGATTTGTCTTCAAAGGTGCCTCTTGAGCCGTGATCTAGGAAACTTCAGTTTGATCTTCACTCATTATTAACTTGTCTTATCATGAGGGGTTCTTCATTACTTGTAGGCACCCAGGCAGGTGTATTTGGCTCTTTTCCTGATGTTGTTCCTGTTGCCTCTTCCTTTCGTGTATTATCCAGGTATGAGATCCTTGCTCTCAGGATCTCGATGTCTTGGTTCACATCTGCTAGCATGGTGCTTGCAGGCTCCTGTCGCTCTTTTTCCGAGGCCATTTTTCTTAGTATCTTGAGATCATTTGTTTTGGGACCTTCATTTGCCAGGTCTACAGTAGGGGTAGTAGAGTCTTCCTGCTGCCCTTTCAATTGGATGATAGTTTTATGGGCCTGTCGATTTATTTCTGGAGGTTATTCTGGAATAGGTTGGTTATTGTGCAGACAAAGTAGCAGTGGAGAGTCTTGAAAAAATTCCTCTTCATCCATAGTGCCTTCTAACAATGCAGCATCTGTTACATACGGCGGGTGAATTTCAGTCAGATGTTTTTCACAGGTTTTTTCTTCAGGTTTCCATTCTTAGATGGGGTTACTGATAGTCTGCTCGTGTACTGGGCTGGTCCTTTATACCCAGCGGTGAGATTGAGATCTTTCGCCAGTCTCGCTGAGCCTGCCCATTTCCATTTTAGGATTGGTTTTCCCTGTGAGTCAGCCCCAACATTAATGGGGCTTCCAATTGGTTAGATTGTTTTTTAATAGATCTGGGGCTCAGTGGGAAGTAGGTCACTTCCATTGGGTGGCAGATGGTAGGTTTTTCCTCGGGATCACAGTTTATTTTATCAAAGATGGCAGAGTTATCAATCCTGTCAGTGCAGAGGTTCATCAGTGCAGATTGGACGGTGGCTAACAAGCTGAATCTTCGGCTGATTTAGCAAGGATTGCAGCTTTGTTTTTTCCAGCATTGCCTCAGATGTTAGTGATTGTGGGAGGCTGGGGTGTTTTATCGAAAGGGTAGGGACGAAATGAGTATTGCAAGTGCAGATTTCCCCCAGAAATGAAAATAGGGCTCTGTTCCATGATCTATTGGGTTAATGGGGTCCTGGCAACTGGAGCAGTGGGGCCAACGGAGTTCAGAGTTTGTAGGCGGAAGCCCTTCCCCTTCCCCCTGTGTGGTTGAATTTTGAGCCGCTGGAACAGAACCCAAGCCATTGTTTAACAAAGGGGTAGGACCAAGTTTTTGATGGTCCGGGGAGGGGTTGGCAGTATGTATTAAGGGACTCTCGAGAGAGAAGCAGTCCACGAGTTCAGCGGTGTCAGGGCAGAGTGCAGAGGGGGAACCTAACACTGTTTGTCTTTCATGAAGCACCGGGGGGAGACAGTTCTGTGTGTCAGCTGGCTTACCTGGCGGTGTGAGCGGAGTTACACTTGCATTCTCGATGTTCCCAGTGTCGGATGCCAGTGTCCCTGCCTTCCAAAGGTAGGCTGGATACTTCACTACGGAGAGTCTGTACACTTGGTGTATTGTCCATTGACCCTCTGGTGTCCGACAGGCTCCTCTTCCGGGTCTCCTTTCCATAGATGATTCGACGGTCCAGCCACTCTGGACATTCGGTTGACTTGAAAGTGACTGGACTCTACTCAGGACTATGCACAGGTGCTGTGCGCCTGCTCCGGACAGATATAGTTTTTCTTAAAGAAACAGTTCACAGCAAATAAAGCAACGGAAAATGCTGGTTCCTGCAGAGGGTGTCCTAGGGATGCATACAGCGGACCACACTTTGGATGCTCTCATCTTTTCTGACATTGCCTCTCTATCCCTCTCACTACAGCTCTCACTTGGATGGACCACTCTCTTCTCTCTTCACACTTGAAGCTCTCCTCTCCCCTTACATCGCATCATCCTGCACGGCCACTCAGATTCAAAGTCACAAGACTCATGAAAAGAGTGAATGTGGCTGCCTTTGCCGCCACCTACTTTTCACCACCTATTTTTGTGGCTGACTCCAACCTTGACAAAGGCCTCGCCAACTTCAGTCTCTCGCCAACACCCTTGGCACTCTTGCCCTGCCATGCAGGGCCGACTGATGCCTTCCAAAAAGTGTACCACTTGGTACGACTCCAATTTGGCTACTATCAAGCGCAAGTGTAGGGCAGCTGAGAGGAAATGGAATGCATCAGGTGAACCCCCTGACAAACTGGCCTTCCTCCTCCTTCAAAGGCAATATCGACTCTGCATCCGCACCAAGAAAAGAGTCTTTATTCAAGCTGCATCTCCGCAGCATCAAACAACATGGCCAAACTTTTCAAAGTCTGTAAGGAACTGGTCAATCCTGCAGCAGCCTCCTCTTCTGTCACACCCACCCAAAACCTCTGCTCAGCCCTGGCCTCTCACTTCACTGCGAAAACCCATGACATCCTTTCCTCTCTTATCTCCACACCACACCATACACCAAAACCTTTGGAGCCTCCCTTGGCCCCTCCACCACTTCTCCTCTCCTTTCTCTCTCCCATCACACCTGATGAGGTTGCTAGACAAGTCGGGTCTATGAAGGCCTCATCCAAGCAGGTGGACCCTTGCCCCTCCAAAACCATTAAGAACACCATTGACTCTCTCGCTCCAGCCTTGGCTGATCTCTGCTATCTCTCTTTTGCCACTGGAGTTTTCCCAACCTCCCTCAAGCACTCACTTGTGCACCCTCTGCTGAAGAAACCCTCAGCCAACCCCTCCATTAGCGCAAACTACCACCCCATTTCCATCACCCCTTTCCTGGGCAAACTCCTGAAGAAGCTGGCTATCTCTCAGCTCACCCTCCACACTGAATCTGATGGTTACCTCCACGATCATCAGTCTGGCTTTAGAGCATCCGGAGGCACAGAAACTGCTCTTCTGAACACCAGTGAAGACCTGCTCTCAAATCTTGACACTAATACTCCCTCTGTCCTCATTCTTCTTGACCAATCTTCTGCCTTTGACACGGTAAACTGCATTATCCTGATCACACATCTCTGTGACACCCTGAAATCACAGGTCAGGCTCTGGCATGGTTAACCCCCTTCCTTTCCGACTGCTCATCACAGGTAGAACTTGGGTCCTTTCTCTCTACTATCACTCTTTCAACTTGCAGCGTCCCCCAGGGTTCTAACCTATCCCCCTGGTTCTTTAATGTCTAAATGGCTGCCCTGGCACGTGTAATTGCCAGCTTCACCCCAAACCCCTAGTGTTATGCAGATGACATGCAACTCTCCTTCAGACTACCTTAAGCCACCTCCTCTACCTCACTCATACCTGACTGTCTGTCCGCAGTTCAGTCATGGTTTGTTGCAAACGACCTCTGCCTCAATGGCAGTAAAACTGAGATCGGTCACATTGGGACTCCTTCTTGCGCTTTCCCATTCTCACTCTGGCCGGCCTCCCTTGGCCCTGTGCATGCAGCCACTTGGGGAGGCAAAAATCCTTGCGGTCATCTTTGACTCCACTCTCTCTTTCTCTACACATATTTCGGAGATCTCTAAAAAGTCCAACTACCAGCTGCACCTCCTCAGAGGTACTCTCCCCTTTCTCACCTTCTCACAGAGGCTCACTATCTCCAGAGCCCTGGTTCTCTCAATGCAAGATTACTGCAACAACCTCTTTCTCAACCTCCACGGCTCTGCTTTGCGCCCTCTGCAACTCATCCAGAACAGAACCGTGAGATTTAACCTTGTCCTAAAGCCAAGGGACCGCATCTCTCTGGTGCTGAAATCCCACCACAGCTCCTTGTGGCTGCAAGGATCAAGTGCAAGACCCTCTCATTGTCCACAGGGCTTTCTGGGGCCTGGGTCCCACCTATCTGCAGGGATGCCTTCCTAAATATTGTCCCTCTGAGAAAATCTTCTATCATTTCTTCCCTGTCTCCCCTCCTGCAGTGTATGCTCTTGGAAAAACTGCAGAATCGGCGTCAGACCAATTTACTGTTATCTACACTGTTAATTGTATCTATGCACCTATTTCTGTCCTGTGGCAGGCTTGTATCGTTCAGAAGTTCAAGGGCCCTGAATAACTGTTGTTTTTCTCCCCTTGCTCCCCCCCTCCTTGAGCACTTTGAAACACTTGTTTTGTATATAGGCGCTATACAAATAAATATTACCATACCATTACGTACAAGATGTCAAAGTAAAATCAACATTTGTGTACATACACAATTTGGAAAGACTCGACTTATGGTAGGGAGGCTACATCCGGTGTACAAGAATTAAAATCAACGTTTGTGTACATGCACAATCTGTAAAGATTCACCTCATGGTACGGGGGCTACATCAGGTGTACAAGGAGGCAAAGTAAATTCAACATTTCTGTACATTCACAGTCTGAAAGCCACACCTCAAAGTACGGGGGGCTACATAAGGTGTACGAGATGATGAAGAAAAGGAACATACATGAAGATGCTGTGGTTACCACAGTGGTACTGGTGAGAATAATGCAGAGAGCATATGAAAACGGCACATTGACGCTGGTTGCATGAATGGGAATTAAACGGTGAGACAAGTCAAGACTGGGCATACTGGCAAAGCCGCACCCAGTGTAAGTGGGAGATACCTCAGTTATGGGTGTTGTTGTTGATAGCGATATGTCAATGTTCACGAATTTAGCTCTGAATGTCCAGTATACACCAGCTATAATCCCATTGAAGTACTTGCGGTGCCTTGCGCCATGTGAGCCTGCCGATCAGCAGAGGGAGCGGTGTCATAGCTACTGAGTACTCCTAAGTCTTTCACAGACAGGAGGTGGGTGAGTGGGCATATGGTTTGAGGAGGAGTGGGTAAGTGAAGAAGCTGAGGTGAGGGATGTGGCAGCAGTGGGCAGTCTTACCTGCCAACTGGACCATCGATGGCTGCAATGCGAGGCAGGAGGCATGATCATAACTCTGATGTAGGTGCTCATAGTTTGAAGAGGAGTGCTAGCACAAATGCTAGAGTATATGAATGGGGAAAAGGAAGGGGGAGGCCGAATCGTAAGGTCCAAACCGCTTTGTATCTCCGCCATACAAATGAATTAACATGGAGTGTGAGGTGAATCTAAGGCAAAAAAGGCTTACACAAGTGTATGGATGCAGATCCAACACTCCAAACGAGAAAGGAAGTACAAATTAAGGCAATCCCTGTAGGAGGAAATTGGGGGTCATGCAGAAGTCTAGCCACTGTACCTTATGCATAACCTTCAGGCCCTGAGTTAGGTTACCAGAGGGATAGATGCATTTCTGAAGAACATTCAATGATGAAATTTGGAGTAGAATCTCGAAGCATTCAACATCGTGAAGGTACAAAAGCATGTAGATACATAGCAGAGATTACTAGTATTTAGCAGTGTATTAGAATAAACTCATAAGTAAAGGAAGAGGTACGTGGCACTTCCTGTAGTAGGCAAAGCTGTTCATATAAATATAATAAAGAGGAGGTATAAAATGCAGAAGGGAACATATAGTTTCATGCTGGCAAGCGAGTGATCGGAGCAGAGGTTTGTGCCCATGTAAAAAAAAAACATGCATTTAGGAAAAGCAGTTTTGTGGTAGTTAGAAAACCTAGGCTAAAGAGAAACATTCACACATTTGCTGGTAAAACACCCTTCATTTCGGCTTGTCTCAGACGCTGCTAGAGACAAGGTTAGAGCCCTGAAAGGAGAGGTGAAAAGCTGTGCAGGGATTGGTTAGAAGGGCAGGGTGAAGCAGGTTTCCAAGCAACATGTGAGAGAAAATATAACAAACATTGGTCTTACACAGTAGTTACAATTTGCAAGGTGAAGTCCACAGTTAACATGAACTCAATTGTAATTACTGAATGTGCCACCGAAACCCGGTCTGCCGCATAAATATGAGAGCATTGTTATCTGCATGTTATTTTGAGGTGGGCAGAAATGTTTAAGGAGACCCAAAAACGATTGATAAAAACAATCCACAGAATCAATAAGGAGTGCACGATTTGCAAGGAAAACAGGGTTTATTACATACAAATACAGCCAGGAGGGTAAGTCATCCCTGTAGAACTGAGAAAACTGAAAACCCTCTTGACACACCCATATTAGTTACAGTTTGTATGGATAAAACCACAAAACAACATTTATTACAAATATCAAGTCTATGTTAATCCCACACTCCCTATTGGCTAGTCCTTATAATCTCGTGAGGATAGCTCAGGGGCAACATGCTCACCTGGGGAAAAAGACAACACAGAGCAACACAGGTTCGATCCCTGGGTCCGCGGTTAGAAACCTCTGGGTATTAAGCGCGTTATAAATAACCTATCATATCATATCATACACAAATCGAAACACACTATACAACCCAACCCCATTGGTCAGTAACCTACACATGATCATTTAAATGCTAGCCCATACCGATGACCTAACCGTGAATGCAGCAAAACAAGTCTAGATTGGACAACATTATTGATATTACTGTTGCAGCAATAGCCTTTTACCATTGACCAGGTAAACTTCATGATGTGCATGCCCTCCAAGACGGCCTCATCCTGAAGCGAGTGTGAAGAGTGAAGTCAGTTCCCTGTGGCAACAAAATGGACACAATATGACTTTCTCATGCGACCAGGCAACTTGGCACCGCTCAGAGACTCTTAGACCTTGCAGTTGTAGATTTTGGCAACACCTCATGAGACTCCCATCTTGAAACATATTGCTTTCCTAGAACACATCCTCCCAAATCTCTCTTGATAATCAGGTGACTTTATAAAATAAAACACAGCCAAAGTATTGCTCTTTATGGCTCATTTCTCAGATGTATTTGTTCTATTTGACTTATCAGCAGCAGTTCCAATGGTCCTATCACTTCTCCATGGGGGCAATATAATGACAGCCTTGTTCAATAGCCTGGCTAGGTCTTGCCTCTAGGCCTTGTTCACCAAACTATGTCCTTCACTGCCATTACATTTATTTGATTTTGAGAACATATTGTTTCATCTCTCCTGCCTGATGCATCTGGAAATAGCTAAGTCTTGCAACAATAACCAATCTCTGTGTGCCCTTCCTCCAAGGGCCTTGGAAATCTGGATACTCGCAGGGGGAAACAGGGATACAATCTAAATGAACAGGACAGCAACTCAGAAATATGTCTGAGTACCCAATATGGCAGAAAGCCATTGACTCTAACAATGCATAGTTCAAAATGGTAGTACCCTGGTTAATGTGGCAGATGGCCCTCAAGCTATTAGAAATCAACGTTTTTCCTACTTAATGCTTGCATTACCTGGCACTTCAGCCATACACTGGACAAATAACAAAAGATTTCCCAACTACAAAAACAGCACACTCTGTTACCTGCAACCAAGGCAAAATCTAATTCAATGATGCTGTCGAAGAAACCCCTTAAGTGACATGGGCCTAAACTCTAAACATAATTGGCAAAATCGTTTGCTGTGGATAATGCTCTGTAAAAATGTGTCAAAACTAAGTGCAATTCACACGTGGGCAGAAATCATGACACTAAAAAGACCAGCTCTCCATGCTAATAGAATGTATGCAGCCTGCACCTCTATTCTTGTTTTGGACGTTGCACCGGCATGCCTACAAATGAAATGCATTTCTGTGAAATTCGCCTGATTTTTGCACATACAAAATGTGGATTTCATAACAATCAACAAAATGCTGTCGCCATTTAGTGGTACAGTAAGTAGCATTTACGACTCCTCTTGGTAAAGGATGCAAACCCATATGTAAACATGGGTTCACCCATGTGTTGATGTTAAAACTACACCCTTTACCAAAATGAATAAAAACAGCACAGACTGATGGCACGTCATTGCAAACTTGAGCAGTCCCTTCAGTGTAATTGTTATGGCTTGGAGCAAAAATCACCCGCAAAGGGCTTCCTTTTGAAAGAAAGTGTTAATGGCACAGAGGAGACCACCAACATTTGCGCTTTTGTGCAGTTTGGCCTGCTCTCTGCAATTTTCCAGTGCAGAGTGCGAAATAAGTTGTAACACAGGCAACATTACCTTCACAGCTTTCTTTTACCACTACGCTTTGGAAATAGTGTAGATGCTTCCTGCAATTAACGATTTCAGATGCATTTATAATGGCTGACTATGCAGGTGCTAAAAGCAGGCAGATTCCACAGTAATCCATTGGTTTAATTCAACCATATAAAATGTCATGCTGGTGTTAAGTCCTATTTTCTTTTTGCAGGTAGAGAATTGGGGATAAATGGACATAGAAATGCTATTCTTTGCACCCGTTCTTCCTGCAAAAAAAAAAACAAAACTACTAATTTCCATGAATCACTAAAAACGGTGTTAAAACATCCAACTGTTTTGAAAACCCATTTGATCAATTCGAGAGTTTCGAAAATGGGTCCTAAATAATGTTATTGTTAATGTTTCTTTACAAAGTTTGCTGTCACCTTTTTAGATATAATAAAGCACTTTGAAGGTGCATCCTATGACATATGACTACTAAATATTAATCAGGATCCTATAAATTAATCACTTTCCTAGTGCTGAAGTTGAAGTAAAGTCAGTTAAAACAGTGAGCTGTAAATGAGTTAATTGAGTTTTGGGAAGTGCTGTGTTCAGGTTAGGTTTAGGTTTATGTGAAGCCATTACATCTCATATTTAATTTGCTAATATATGGAGACCTATATATTTCTAAAAACATATATTTATTGTTTTTAAATTTTAACAATGGGATTGCTCCATGCCTGCCACTTTTCGGAGTTCAGAGTATTTTAGAATACCGTTTGGATCTGCGTTTCATTTAATCCTTTTCAACATAGCCTGCCCTGTAGTGCATGCGAACAAGAAATCCTTTCAGCATAGGCTGCTGCCGAGTAGCCACAGTAATCATAAACGCCACAGGGCGCTACTATGTCTTCGTGAGTTCTCAAATGATGCAGAGTACAGTAATCAAGATGTTGTTGGCATGGCAATGGGGTTAGCTATGCGGAATCATGGTCGAACTTGCCCACAGTCAATGCTTGAAAGGACCTTAAAGAACCGTATTTTATAAACATGTTTATCGTGTGAACCAAATTAGCAATTGTACCTGTTTGTCAGGTTTATTTCCACATGAATGTGTGCTCAATTCAATCTTGATTTACAAATATAATATGATTATATTGGTTGCCTTAAAAGACATTTTCCTAAATGCATTTCATATTGAACACACACACAATTATTTAAATCTCTATGTGAACTCACGTAGTTTTAGTCGCTTTACTTTCCTCACTGCCTCACTTCTTCAAGGGCAGCTATTCCATCTCAACCCGATCCAATTGCACCACTTACCATTCAGAAATACTTAAATCGTGTAACTCCTTGGCTTCTGTGCTTGTTCCCATCTGCTTCGAAATGTTTAAAGTGCTCTCACTTGCACAATGCCCATTCGGCTCCAGGTTGACAATATTACAATTTACAAGATACATCCTTGTCGACAATAAACATCACACTGACCACATGCATCCTCCGAAAAAGTAAGCCCGCAAATCATACCAATTTTTCTAAACCAAGAGGCGCCATTAAGCTTCATCCATTGGTGTAAACTCTCCCTGAGCTTGGAAACAAATCACGGGTCGTGCCACACTCTGGGCCAGCCTAGTTTACCATGCGTGCGCAATACGCACAAACATGCTGCTGCAGGAGTACGCCTCACACTGCACTAGGAGAAATATATAAATATGTTTTATTGCATTATACAGCACACTTTCTGAGAAAAATTGTCTAAAAAGCCACAATGTTTGCAATTGTTTTGTAGGGTAACACCAATCTAAAAATCCAATACATGAGAGTCACCAACAGTGCACGGGAACATTAATGCTTTAATTAATGTAATGCTTTGCTATTAAAAATGCCTTGCACAATGAAAATATGTCCAACTGGCTGCACAAGGTAGACCAGTCTAGACACGTAAAAAACATATTACAGTAAAGCAAGCCAGGCCACATTTAGACATACCTAGACTGGTTGCACCAAAATGCCAGTTGAAGCAATAACACTTATCATGGTTATTTTATCACAGATGCCCAGAAAAATATACTATGCCCCAGTAAGAAATGGCTAGACTGGCTGCACTCAAATGCCAGTGTAGCTAGGTAATTAGCAGGACTGCTTTATCAGAGATATTCAGTTAAACAAATTCAAGCCAAACTAAGCAATGACTAGACTGGCTGTACCAAAATGTGTCTCTAGTCACTAAGCACACATATCATGCCTGCTTAGCCTGGACAAGGATGGCCATTAGGATTTATTGCAAAATATCTGCCCCACCACATCCTCCATCCCCCCACACATCCCCTCTCCCTCCTGTCCCCTTTCCCAATCCCCCAAATCAGCTCCTCTGGCCAGAATTACCTCCATGTCCCTCTTCCTTGTCCCAGTGCTTACTTAGGAAGAAACTTGCCTCAACCTTCTCTCTTGACATTCCTCAATTGTCAATTACAAGCCTAATCATTGGCACTCTAAATCATGCAGAGCGCGGTGGCACTCCTAATGAATCTTCTAATAGGAATTGTTCATGAAAAAGCTGCTGAAAGTGGGAAACATGTGTCGTTGGCCCATAGAAAAGGCATGACATGTACTGCATATAGATGTGAGATTTATAGTTTGAGAATTGCATGGCCACGTTGTCAATGTTATTTCTGTTTACTTCGTTTCATATTATAGCACTTGTACCAGTGCCCTGGTCATGTGTTTCCGACATATCAGTGAAGGAATCATGTCTGTGTAGTCACCAGCGCTCGCTGCTTACAGGTGAACCATATATTCTTTTCTTTGCAGGGATGTGCTGGACTTCTAAGGTCAGGGATATTATAGATCAGTTCTAATTCAGGTTTTTAAAAGATGTTATGATTGTTTTCATTAGATTGTTCTAACTTATAAGCAAGCTTTTCCTGAAAGCTTTTGAAAGAATAGTCACAATCCTCAAGGCAATCCAAGCTTGAGAGGAAGAACAAAATACAGAACGAAATAATGTGATTGTTTTATCTGAAGTAGTTACAATGTATAATATACAAAGTTATAATGGATTTGGCACCCCCATTGTCTTCACTATTAGATGGGTGACCAATTTAAAAAAAAAAAAGTAACAAGTTACTTTACATGGCCACTGATTTGCAGTTTTCTAGTATGTTTCTAATTTGCTAGTTTACTGAATGCACGGGTAGGAGTATGGCAAGAGTGTTTTTCTGTGTTGAAAAGCAGTTTGTGTGCACTGAACAAACACCATTGCAAGCATAAGTCTTTTTTCATTGCCTATCTCTTTCTATGCTTGAGGAAAAAAAAGAAACAGCTATAAACCGTGCCCACTCGCGATGAGAAGCGGAGTGTGGCAGGAGTGTTTTGCTGTGTTCTGCTGAGATCGCGGGACAGTGGCTTCACCCTGTCCTCATTCTAGGGAGAAGCATCAGAGCGATAATGAAAAGCGTGAGTGTAAATGAAACGGAATAAACCTAGGAAAAGGCATCATCACGTATTGAAGGTGAGAGACCAGAACTAGTCCAATGTAAAAAGTTAAAACCTCTCTCACTGATGGCAGCAACGTGTTACAAACAACTTCTATTGGGAGTACGTAGGTCCGTCTCCTTTACCTGAAATAAACGCTGAGCTAACATTTGGGCAGGACTGGCATCAACAATATTCGTCCTAACACACAGAGGATATGTTTTTGTACTTTGGGAAACTGTTCACCTTAGTGGAGCATTTAAGTCTATAAGGTTTACCATGTTAGTTTCCCCTTAAGTCTTGCATCCTAATCATGGCCCAAAGACTCTATGAAGGAGCGTACTGCTGATATGTCATGTTGTAGCGAAACTGAATACATCCAATGAGTATTTGGAAAGTCTTGACTCCGTTTTGGGCATAAAACTAAACCAAGGAAGGCCCGAGGTCCCGGACGACAGAACAGCATTGCCAGAGCATTAAGAATAAGTGTGCAAAGGCAAACGTTATCCTCGGCGTCTGTGACAGTGGACTAAAGCCCAATTTGATATGATTTAAATACATTATTAAAGGTGTACACCTTTTTGATCGGTGATGACTGTAGGGTAAAGCCCTTTGAACCACAGGTCGTCAAATTGCACAAAGCGTTTCATTTTGCTGGGTGGTGACTGCGGTGCAAGGCCCTTTGAACCACAGCTGACCTTATTGTGTAACATGTACGGTTTTGCTGGATTGTGACTGTGGGGTAAGGGCCTTTGAACCACAGCTGACCTTAGTGTGGAAAGTGTACAGTTCTGCTGGGTGGTGACTGTGGGGCAAGACCCTTCGAAATGCAGTCTACTTTATTGTGGAAAGTGCTTAGCTTTGATGAGTGTAGAATGCGGGGCAAGGCCCTTTGAACCACAACATACTTAACTGGGTAAGGTGCTTTGCTTTGGTAGGGTAGTGACAGTGGAGCAAATCCCTCTGAATCACTACTAGCCTTGTGCAAAGCACCTGCACTTCTCTATTACAAGGAACGCAGGAAAACGCCTCTGAGACACAAAGGATTGTAATCACTGAATACGGGGAAGCAAGGAGGGATGCGGATATACAGCTTTGGGTTATAAGCAAATTCCAACACGTAGTGTCTCTGTTTAGCAGAATTTGATAATTTTCTCCCTTCCCCTCTAAATAAAGTGTGTTTGAAATCATGAACCTGCGGAGCCACGGTAGGCGAAGATTTCCTCTGGGCAAGCCTTCACCAACCCCTTTGCTCACCATTCCGTTATCGGAATTGGAACACGCATACACTGGTTAAGGTTCTGGCTCTCTTCAATCTACCTCTATTGCTGTGAACCCTGAACCTAAAAGAATACTGCAAGAACAAGGAAAACGCTGACAGGATAGAGCTTTTTTGTATTACACACTCAGTGGTGATACCATCCACTTGGAAATTGGGAAACAGTTCCCTGTATCTTACCACCTCATTCTGGGGATCCCCACAGAATGATCCTTGTCCTACCAAACCCATTGAAAGAGACATGAATGGAGGCACAGACATAATCGATCTAAGGACACAAGAGAGTAATTGGTTAACCCTAAGTACTCCCGAATATGATTTATTGTCTAATACCCCCAAACTCTTTAGTACTCAAGTCGAGAGTTTACCAATGGATAATTGCTGACAATCTAATCAACTGAACTCTTCAAGTTATTCTAACCCCCACACTCCACATATGGAATTGAACAACCTTGCAGCACTTAATTCTGTACTTTGCTCTTTGGTAAAAGTATTTGAAATGCTTAAAGAGGACAATAGGAAAAATACAGAAGCTATTAATAGCCTAATCGACCTCATGGAGGCATTGGCAACAAAAGAAGTGGTTAAGTGCTTCTTCAGAAACGAGATCAAAGGAATTGTTACAATGTTGGTGGATTTACAGAAAGAATTTACTCTGTTAGCTTTTCACACAAAAATACTTAACTCTGCAATAAAAATAGGGGACATTCAAAATCAAATTGGTAATATGGTTACATTTCAACTTTATTGTGAAGCAACGTCTCCAGGAAATACCATTAAATTATCAGAAGCCCAGCAACTGTCGGAAGCAAACTTAATTATAGGCCAATCATTGGCGGTTATAGAGAAATCGGAAAATAACCCCTCTCATTAAGTAGATTTAGACCTTTCATTTTTCATGAATTCCCCCCAAATTTGGAGACTATGGAGGAATTACTGAGAATGGGGACTATTGAAACAGAATTAGGTGCTCCAGAAATCCCCTGCCACAAGTAGACCAATCAGTGATAACGATTGAGGTACCACACACAGATGAGAGTGCAAAAGGCCAATAAATTGAAATTATTAATAGAAAAAAATACAAAGGGAAAAGAAAAACGGTAATAGCGATGGAGAAAAAAGTTAGAATCAAAAGATAAAAAAAATAAACAGTAATGTATCAAGAGAATCAGTGAAAACCCTGGCGGTACAATCGGAAACAATTATTTCACAAACATTAAAGGAAAGTAAGAAACCTCATGACAACATGAAGATGGCCCCGATATTTGGAAAACACAGTAGCAATATGTGGTTCAATACTGCGCTACATGACATAGAGGGAAACCACCTTTTCCATTTACACAAGGAAACTCCATCAAGTAGCATAGAAAAGTCAATATTATCCCAAACAGGAGACATACCGAGGGAACCACTGGAGCCTCAGTATTGAGATATATATCACAGCATAGGAAAGTGTGGTAACAGGTCCCTTACCTCAGCAGAGGCACCAAAGCAAGATAAAAGGAAAGACTCCCCATCGAGACTGAGTAAATGGCTTTTAAAGCAGAAGAAGGAGAGATCACCTCCCCCAACGAAAGAAAACCTAATGGCCTGGCTTATACCAACTCCACTACCACCATGCCAAATCTTCTAAACTGGGTTGACATATTAGGGAAATCCACCTTGCTCATTAGCCATCAAGGGGAAGGGCCACTACCAGTGGTTAGATCATCATTTCTGAGTAGCAATGATGATCTAATGAAATTAGGATCTTTTGTAGATCGACATAAACAAAAAACCTACAATGATGAAGGTCAAATGGCTATGACAAGGATAAAGGGCATCCAGGTGCTGAATACATACTACACCTTGGCAGAGATGATGGCAGCACAACCATATTCTGAGAGGAGTGGAGTACAACCACTCGTAATGGGGAGGTGTGGGTGGGACTTTATCGACATTCCTCCTCATAATGGCTCAGTACAAACCACACCAGTTTGGCTACAAACTACAAACAGGGGATATTCATCCTATCACAAAAGACCTTCCACTTGATTGAGATGAGAAAAATAGTGAGGAACTATCAGACATATTTAATATGGAAGCAATATTTGCTGATCCCGATGTTAAGTTTTTGAACAGACCTCGAATCTTTACTATATTTAATGATATTCCAGGCCTTGAGAAGATCTCTTCTGGTAATATTGGTCATATCAAATTCTGCGATCGAGAGAGGTGGGATTTGGCAAAGGTTATGATTGGCTCAAGACTAATCAGAGAAATGATCCACCTTGTGATGGATTCAATTCATTAGCGAGATTTTGATGTTTACGGTACCTCATAACCGAATAGTAAGTGTTTAGAACCTACAGCAAACTGGATAGGAGGGCCACTTATACATCTGCATCCTAAGGGAGTTGTAAAAGAAAGAAATGGAGCCGAAGAGTGGGAAGAAAAGAGAGAAGAGCCTGTAAAATTTGAAAGCACCTAACCTAAAGATTGGCACTGGCTTGACAAACCGTCAGGAAAACCTCTTAGGACAGAACAAAGAGTTCCATGGGAAAGAAAGAGAGATGAATTGGTAAAACTTGGTGAAATTCATGACCAAGACTGGCAATGACTTGCCCAACCTCAGATGAAATCCCTCACAATGGAGCAAAGAACTAGCTCATATCTTTAGCATTTGCTCATGGGATATGAGGGGACATTATAATTGTCTAGATGCAGGGAATACCCAGGGGAAAATAGTATCATATGATGTGGTAATTTTACAGGAAACTTTCTTCACTAAACAAGTGGCCATGCTTGGATACTCACTTTGCCAACAAATGGTGGTGAGTGAAAAAACAGGACGCCCAAAGGGCTGGTTATTGATTGGCTGTAGAAATATAGACATCACTGAGCTAAAAGTGGTAGATGATTTATGTTATTGTGTTTTAGCAGCTTCAGCCACATTTAGAGAAAAAAAAGTCTCCAGTATTCTTTCTTAGCATAACCACACCGAATATTCCCAAACTGTACTCATAGACCACATCGACAAAATCTTAAGGGGATGGAACGAGAGATGGCCAGATAGCCTCACTTTAATTGCAGACGGCTTTAACATGAATTGCCTATCTCCCTGGAAATATGGTCAGCTTGTGCCAAACCTTAAAGCCCTTAAGGGGTAAAAATGGTGAGAGCTCCTGGAAGGATGGAATTTAAGCCTGCTGGGGGGATAGCGAACAAGGAAGGACTAACTGAAATATGTGGGTACCGGCTCTAAGGCTTCCCAAAATAGTTTTTATTTATATATCTGCAGAATGGGAAGCCAAGAGTAGTAATTTTGAGGTGAAATGTGGGCTATCTAGTGATCCTGCAATACTCTCAGTAACCCTACTATTCGATCTAAAATTATGAACAACAATGAAAATGAGTAAAGTCATGATCTCAGGGGGAAAACAGAATAATCTGGGCCCAGAAAGACATTGTGGAACTCAACGAGAAACTCAAGATAAACCTCCTAACACCCCAAGTGGAGGTTAACAGCCATTTATGCTTGATAAGAAATCTGACAGGACTCCTGGAGAACCTTTTATGCCCCAGGAAATTTAGGCAGAAGAACAGCAGGCCTAACTATAACGCCATCACTTAACAAAAAAAGAGGGAATACAGAAGAAACCAAAGATGAGCAATTTGTGAGACCAAAATGGACACCCGTTTGGACATAAAAATGAGAGGCCTCAAACAGGCCTATAAGCATAACCTGAGGGCCATTAAAGCAGCAACTTATCAGAGGGAAGGAGAGAGAATGCTCTGTTGCTTAGTTGCGAAAAGTGACATAAACTATTGGAAACTGGGGAACCAGGGAAAAACCATCCACAATATAGTAGATACAAACCCAATTACGGAAGGGACTTGGTCCTCCTTGGCCCTCCCATTTCTCGCACCTATACAATAGACCTGTGGAGTCCCTAAAGAACTGGGAAAACTGAGAGAACGAAGACTGGTCCTTGGCGTCCTCTGTAGAAGACATCAAAGCTATGACCTGCAGTAGAAGCAACTCCAGAGCCCCAGGACCAAATGGACTAAGCAATGAGGTAATACAGGAAGTGCCAGAACTATGGGCAAACATATTACATAACCATTTTCAATCTATTATAGAAACAAAAAGTACACCAGAATCCTAGAAATAAGCGTATATTGTCCCGATATACAAGAACGGAGACTGGGAAGTACCAGAGAATATTTGCCAGTGGCTCTGATGGACGCTGATTCTAAAAATATTAGGAGGGTTATTACTGCACTCATTAGCATAATGGGCCAAATTAAATAATATCTTTAAACCCAATCAATTGGGCTTCAGGTCCGATGTAGGGACAAATCTGGTGTGTTGGGTGATTAAACACATCCAGCACTTGGCATGGGAGGGAACTTATAACGAGGTGTATATGGTATCAGTGGACATTTCCATAGCATTTGATTGTGTAAAAAGGGAAACCCTTTGGAACAAACTTGCAGGATGGGGCTGCCAAAGGGATTGTTAGTACCGCTGGTCCATTTGCACAAACACTCATGCATTAAGATTAGATTAACCCAGGATGGGACGCTTTGAAACAGGATAGATACTAATAATGGTTTACGCCAAGGTTGCACCTTGCACCATTTCTATTTAATGCATACATGGCACATCTGAGAGGATGGTTGGCAAAAGCATCCTTCATTGCCCCAAAAGTCCTGGTTACAAACATTTATTGGATAATGTATGCAGATGATATCATCCTCATGGATTGTACCTCGGTGGGGATTCAAAGAATGTTGAAAGCTTTCTGTGTTTATTGTAAGGAAAATTAGCTGATTATAAATTTAAAGGAAACACAACTAATGACCTTTACAGCTGGGAAACATAGAAAGAAGAAAATGATTTGGATGCGCAAATAACAAATCCAGGAAGTAGACAGTATAATGTATTTAGGCTTTGACATACACAGTACCACAAGCACGAAAGCAATTATGGAAGGACTTCAACTAAGAGCATCCAGAGCAGTGGCTCAGATGAGACATGTTAACCATAAATACAGTACATTCTCACTTATACCGCTTTTGAAACTGTACAGAGCTAAGATCATCCTATGTTGACATACGGAATAGAAATCAATCACAGTTTACTGAAGGAAGACTTTTGTCATCTCCAGGGCTTAATCTGGAAGAAGGTACTAAAATTTCATCAGTCCATTATGATTAGTCTAATTAGGCATGAGCTAGGATTAATATATTTGGAAGCCCACGTAGTGTGGAGGAGACTCCTGCTTAGCTATATGTTTGCTTCTGCTCCAGCACATACTTTGTTTGCAGAATTCAAAGAGGTAGAGGGAGAATAAAAAAAAAAATAGCCTCCTCCTCTGAGCAAAACACACAATTGAACAATGGGGACTAGAAGGAACGCTAATAAACTATCCTCCTGGGGCATATAAACAGAGATAGTAGAAAGCTAACTGGTGAAGAACCTGCGACACAATAGCTAAATCTAGTTCTTACCAGAACAATAACCGAGTTAAAAAAAAAACAAAACAGGGAATATGCCTATGCAAATTCCTGTCATGGAAGGTCGGTTACACACTAATGAGGTTTAGATTTGACATCCTCCCAACAAGAGCAAACAAAGCAAATGGAAAAAAGATAGAGGAGAGTAAAAACTATTGTAGATTCTGCACACATCCAAATTAAATATCTCAGTATCTACTCCTGCAGTGTGAAGCCATTAAAGCCGAGCACTTAATATGTTTTAAGAAATACATAGAAGGCTATAGAAGTAACACTGGTTTGAGAGTTTGGAATATATGCTGGTCCAGAATCCCTTACCACTTAGGTAAATGCCTCTTTCAATGTGTTATGTTAATTGGATTGACTGAACAGAAAGAATGGTAGGATTATATCTGATTCAAGTGTAATTTTATTATATTTAAATTGTGATTTTTTAATGAAGGCGAACATCCCTCCCCTCTTCCTGACAAAGATGATATGATATGAAATTACATTGTTTTTATGGATCTATGTATTGATGATTTGGATTTTAGATGCAAATTTACCATGAAATAATGTGATAATTAATTTGTGAAAAGTTGTAATGGTTTTTTTAAAGCTAAAAGTACAATAAAGCAAATAAATAAAAACATAAATAAATGCATGGGTATGAAGCTTATTTAACATGTTTAGTCATGCATTGCATGAAGTACAATATTTGGAATGATTTCTCTGCAATGATTGTGCTCAATGAACAGGAGCACCTATTTGTCCTTTTTGTTTCAATAATAATATTACAGATATGTTGATGGTCAACTTGATAATGTTTATTTGTATGACCTGTTGCAGTGTTCAATCTGCATTACATGTCATGATGATCTTATTCTGTGCAGCATGCCCCTATCCTCGAGTTTGCAGGTCTGTAGAGAATCAATAGGCTGATTGGCTGAAAACCCCACCCCGGGAACTATAACAACATTTCCTGAAATTCACTGCATACAGCCTTTTGATTCAGATACTTTCATGTATGATAATCCCACCAGTTTAATGATTTCTGCAAGACAATAACAACCCACAACCTGAGGCAAGCAACAAACTATTTTGGATTAGAATGTGTTGATGTATGTCAAAACAATAAATTAATTCACATTGAATTGATTTTAAATTCATGACAGGGAATTCACTAAAATACCTCATGTGCATTGGGGTTGTCATGAAATACAATCTGTAAGCATAATACAACCTGCCTAATTTTGGTATTGGTAATGGAAATAACTCAAGCAATGCATATATGAAATTGTTCATACAAGTAAACATCCATCCATAAACTATAATAGGCCTAATTCACAGAAGCGTTTTATAATGGCAAACCCCCATTGGAAAACGCTCTGTGAATTAGGCCAAATGTCTTTTCTGAACTTGGATAAAGCAGAGACAACTTACTTTAATGAATCAGGGCAATCATTAATGTAAAGAGCATCATCATATGAAACATAATCAAATCAATACTTGTGGTTGAAAAATGCCTCACTATTCTTGTGCACATTAGCATTTTATGTTGAATCAGAATTTCATTATTTTGGATTTGGGCTTAAGTTGACATGTAATACAGAAGAAATGTTCCGTGATGGATGAGAGAAAATTCACTTGCCCTTAGTGAGAACAAGTTATGTTCCAAATATGAACTGTATATAACAAAAGACAATTCTAAATGATTTTGGTTTTGGAGTGAAGGGCAAGGAAGCATGAGAAAAGATAGATGTGAACCACTGGTTCCATTGAATACCATTTCATTAACAAATCTCTCTTTGTAACTTTCTGAAAACTAGAAAATGTTAATTTAATTTTGTATATTAATTTACTAAGTGTAATAGGAGGCAACTGTCAAATAATTATCCTCAAGATTAAATTGCTAATTTAAGAGGACATATAACATCTGCATGTACAAAAGTCGAATTAGCAGGAATCACCGTGAAGGATTAATCTTTAAGGGCCCTCATGTTGTTACCCCCCTTTGTTTTAAAGAAGTAGTAAATCACTAAACTACAGATTACCTGATACACCCTTCGGATCAAGATAAACAGGATTCCCAAGCTATATCTCTGTTCTGGCATGGTGACGGGATACACATGTGTCCGAGAATGAAATGCCTTGGCTCCTTGACTGCATATTTGACATGGATTTCCTATGGCAAACTGTGTTTTCAGCTTACCAGAATACATGTATCTCCTTCTTCGCATAGGGTTTGGCCTTTTAAGCCTCTTTCAATGTAACCTGAGATAGCAATAGTCTATTGATTGGGCTTTCTGATTTACTTGGTCATTAGGGTACTACTGAAAATCACACCACTCTAAAACCCATTGGTCTTAAAGTGTAGAATATAATCAGGAGGAGTTTCTAACTTCTATTTTGCTCCCACCAATTCGTGATAGAGTCCTACTCAGTTAAAATGTATTTTCTTAAATAAATGCATTTGTGTTCATAGGAGATTGTGCTAAACATCATGTTATTGTGTGGAATCATGTGTACATTCTAAAACAGTGCATTTAAATTGTAAGCTCGCTTTATTAATTTGAATTGAATTTAGGGAGAAGAACATATTTTCATTCGATTGATCGGGTATTGTATGGCAAATCACAATTTGCACATCATAATGCTCTGGCATAGATTGTTTTGATCTATGAGACACATTTGAATATATGAATGCTTTCTAATTAAATGAGCCTTTTAGTGCAACTCATTCTGTGGTGTTATTTGCACAATTATTTTGAATGTCTTCTGGTAGAGGTGAAGATTAGAGATCATGAGTAATGAACCAGGTGGTATAGAAACATCTTTGCTTGTTCATCGAATGAATAGAGTTGTATGATGCTACAGGTTGAGATAACAATGGTGCTTGGTTCCTGTATTTTTCCTATATAACAAGCATTGAGTGGCTTTGAACTCAAACAAAACCACAATGTGTTTGACAGGTGATTTTCTAAGGCAAATGTTATTGTGAACACTCAATCCATATGCTTATCAAATGTCATTGCATTGACAGCAGGTCACCATCCTTTAATTAAGAGTTCACTTCAAAAATCAAAATCACTTCTGAGGCCATGGGATCTGAAATAATGTTTCTATGTTTCTGTATTTATTCAAATGTATGGTATTCCTTATGTATACAGAGCTTCTCTTGTTTTCTTTTGAAATGCATTAGCCTCTCATGAAAGGCAATTGAGTAACTAGTCTGGATCTTGAAGAAATATACCAAGGGTTCGATTGTAACATTTAAGTGGAGAATAATATGTTCAGCTTTTATTTGAATTTCCAATAACATATACACATATATTGAGTGATTTGAATGTAAGCAATAACATCATACTTTTGGCCTCATCACAAGTCTGGAGGTCACCCTTAAATGCGGCGGTAGCGCTATTACCATCATGGGCTTGGCGGATTTGCCCCCAGCTATCATCTTTGATTTTCGGTGCTATTACCGCCGGCAGGAAATCCGCCAGCGGTAATAGCGTGAAGATTCCCCATTGGACACAATAGGGAATGGGAACCAACCATTCCGCCAAACCCGTGATCCGGCACTAACAGCGCCGGGGGGTTTGGCGGTAGCGCAAATAGCCCCGGCGGTAATAGCGCTGGGGCGACCGCCCACCTCGTGATGAGGCAGTTTGTGTTTTGGAGAATGTATTCCAATTAATGTATACTGTTTTCTCAAGTTGTAGTTTCTTTCTTGGCAATGCATAGGGATTGAACTTTCAAAATTCTTAATTAGTGTATATCACATATGTAATGGCAACATGTTTACATTGTTTTATTTAAACAAAAAAACCTTTAAAACCACCTTATTTTGATTGAATTTGCAAAGGTGAAAATGAAAAGGACAAATGATTGGTTGGTTTCTCAGGTGTATTTCAGATTAAACAATCCATACAATTAACAATGAACCACAGAACACACACCTTAAAATCCGATCATTGATATAAAATAGCATGCACAAAGCTTAAAAAAACATAATTTGCAAAAAAGTATTGTAAATTGATAAATGTTTCTGTAAATTATGTATCTCTCTAACCATCTAAACACATTTTAGCAAAACATCCACTCACAACAAGACACAGGTTACAATTGAAAACAGTACACCTACATTTTATCACAGATGTTACAGCAAAACAGAAACCATCATGAAGATCTGCAAACTCTGAAAAATGTCTTTGATATACATTATATTCATTTAAGCTTCACCTGACTGCCCAGATTGCAAATAAGTAAAGTCTCCTTATGTCTAAGTATAAAGTGCAGAAAGGTACAGCATGTGTATTGTCTCCCTCGTAACACAGATACAACTTGCATTGACTGCTGTCTACATCTTCAACCAGTTGCATGTCACTGCTTTGAGTGGGAGAACATGAAGCTAGGCCTCTGTTAAAAGGATTCAATGGTGGTAATTAGAAACTATGGACATGTATCCTGCTGCACTCTCAGGAAATGTCCAAAGATTGATATATGTTATGTTTTGTGTCCAAATAAATTCATCATTTTCATTTTAAGTGATTGTTTGGGGGAAATTGATATAGGTTTCAGGACTATCACAATTCATTTTAATACCCATTTTCTGCACTAAGGGACAACAGGTGTTCCTCAAGATCACTTATTCTTACTAGTGTCCTGCTTATGTTAGTTTGTATTGCAAGGTTCAGATTCCCATATTTTCATGACTCCTTCAAGGTACTACATTGTTCCTTGAACACTATTTTAAATTTCCCAATGTTGGTATGTTTCACAAGAGTGAATAGGATGAAGAGTAGATCATTTGTATCCATGTTTTACATGTAATCAAGGGATGATGTTCCTCCTTAGTTCCTTGGCTAGTCTTCCCTCTGGAAAATTCTCCTCTTGCATTTGGGGATGGGCACCTCTCTCACACAGTCTCGCCTAAGTGCACATTATGAGTACGGGTTAATGTTGGCAGTGTTTAATTTGAAAGAGGTCTAGAAGTTGGCTGGTCTGAAATTAAGCATGAGCAAAGAGAGTATAAAGAACTTCCCAATCTCAAAATAATTTTCAACAATATGCTATTACTTTAATCCAAGCAGTTGTCTTTTCTTATAAACATCCTTACTTCTCCTTCTGGACAAATTCTGGTTTGTTCTTCCATTTCTTGTCAAGGCCTTACTCAGAGGACTCCTTAACTAATGGCTCCAGTGATTCCTATGTCTTTTTAAGTGCTGGTTGAGAGTGGCAGCTCCCTATTTAGCAGGGTAATATGTGCCCACCATCATTCTGTCTGATCCCGTTTCAGCATTTTAGTTTTATAGTTGTATAAGATACCATCTACAATTTCAAAGAATTGAAAGGTAAAACTCTCCTCTCCTTTTTCTTTGGAAAATATACAGGTGCACATCACCACTCACCGTGTACACCTATTTTGAAATTCTGAAGTCATAGTTCCTTTTTACTTACCAGACACTCCTCATAGTTTGATTGGGTACTCTGGAGCCTAGGCGGGGACACTCACGGGCTCCAATCAGTCAGGATTGAAAGATAAAGATCCAGAAGTCCAACAATAAGTTCTGGGGGCAGGAACATCATTTAGGGGTCGCCAGAGGTCGCAACTGAGACCTCTGAGGTCACCCTTGCGACCTCTGTAGTCTCCCTTGCGACCTCTATCTTAATAAAAAACAGGGGACTAAACGTTGTTTTTGGTAATGCAAGCTTCTGGGCTGTGGCCAGCACCATGTGGCTCTTTACTTCTGGAGTGTATGGCTTTATTGATCAGGCCCCTTTAAAAAAAGAAGAAAAATAAGAACAGGAGTGCCACAAGTCTAACACTTTCAGCACTGATCCTAAATAAGAAAGAATAGGAATACCAAATAATGTGTCTTTCTGGAATTCTATACAATAATTGCTAGACTCATTAAAGGTTTATTTCAGGCACACTTCAGGGGGTGAGTCACTGATTTAATCTGTTCTTAAATACCTCAACTCAGCCTTTTATCCTTCTGAGGTCGATAAATGAGTACCAACGCAGGTTGGGTGATATTGGGTGTATATTTTTTCTATATAAAGCGCTTAAGCGTAAGTGCTATATAATAATACCTCATTATCATTTGGTCATGGACGTCTGCTTGCATTCACAGTAATTTAATAATATGGGCCTATACACACTGATCTTAATGATACAAATGGCGATCCATTCTTGTATGAAATGTACATCACATTATAGTGATATCGTAACCATATTTTTCGTAGTGTACAATGCTATGTGATGCCACATCCTGTTTTGTCAACGAGTGAAAGGTTGTGTTCCATCGCTTCCCGCGATATCACTTCAGAGCGGGGTCAAATGACATCACTTCCTGTGATGTCATCAGGGGGTCAAGGGAAGTGTGATTTCACTTCGGCTATCCCAGGCATTTTGGTGAAATGACGTCCCTGGCTGGGGGTCTCACTAGGAGAGGGGATAAAGCATGAAAATGATGAAATTCCCTAACACACGGCACAGAAAGCGACAGAAAGTTTATGAATTGGCACGGAGCGGAAAGCGAGAGGAAGATTAAGAAAGCCATTTAAGGAAAGCAAAAGCAGAAAAAAGGAACATGCGCTAGCAGCCCAGAAGAAAAGTACAGACATTTAAAGTGTGCACGGAAAGGAACATGTATAAAGTATGCAGATGCACAAGAAGAAAACAAACAGATGCAAGTGTGCAAGTTAAGGAAAGTAAAGTGTGTAAAGTCTGCAAAGGTGCGAGAATAAAACAAAAATGTGTAAGTGTGCACGTTAAACAGGTGCAAGTGTGCAAGTTAAGGACAGGGAAGTGTACAAAGTGTGCAGAGGTACAAGAAGAAAAGAAACAGGTGCAAGTGTGCACGTAAACAGGTGCAAGTGTGCACGTTAAAGAAGGGAAAATGTGTCTGCAAGAGGCATACCGACAGAACAAAGCAAAGGAAGGTGCAAGTGTGCACGAGGAAGTAAAAGAAACAAAGGAGAGCAAGAAAGGGGTGCAGGAAGCACCTGAAGGTGAGAGGTTAAAAGGAAAGAGCAAGGAATAAGGAAAGGGGATACAGATCAGAGTGGTCACCCCTACGAGAAGGCAAGAACGAGGCAGTTTTGAAACTTTATGATTCGACCCCACATGTGAAATATGTATGAAAGAACTGGCTATAAAAGGAAAGGTACATCATAACAAGCTTAACGTGTGTTTGAATCCAAGAGGGGCTTAAGCTTGGGGAAGGGAAACCCGAGAGGTCTAACAAAGTGGAATACCTATTATTATTATTTTGTGACACTGTATAAATTGAAACTTGGGGAAGGGAACCCTGAGTGGCCTAACAAAATGTAACACTTATGGTTTTGATGCAAAAGGAGCTATAGCTTGGTGAAGGTAACCCTGAGAAGCTTGGAAAGGAACTGTGTATATTTCTTTTCTATTATGTCTGGAGCTTGAAAGAGCTACAGCTTGGGGAAGGGAATCCCAAGGAACTTAAGGCCTTTGAAAGTGTAAGTCTGTGGCAAGGACTATGGAGAAGGTCTGATGAACAGCCCTTGGTTGAATCAACTCATTTTTGTGAAGCTGACCAGCCCACACCTGATGAGAAAGTTACCTGAAAGGTTGGTTTCATTTTTTCTGTTGAACCACGTTTTTTCCTTTTTAATGAATTCCTAACACATGTTTGTAAAGAGTGAGGGCAAGCATAGGTTTAGACACAAACAGATTATTGTTTTGGATTCCTAGACCTTGATGGCCATTAGAAACATCAGTCAAGGGAACCATCCCTTTAGAGTTAGGGCCAGCTAGGCATTATCATTATATGAACCCAGGAACCTTATTAAATAAAGGTTTTGAAACTAACATCTGTGAGTATGTGTCTCCCTTGATAGCATTCATGTCTCACAGGCGGCATACGATTTTAAAGAGAGCCAGGGGTATTCATCCCATCACTTTGCACATCCTCACTCCCTGGGAAAGGATCCATCTCTATAAAGGAAATAATTGACTATAGTTCAAAATACTAATCGCTCCTTAAGATCAGCCCATTATGCAGCTATCTTTGCAGAGAATGGCTGAACGCTGGTGCACCGTACCTCCAATATAAGAGGCTGATGCTGTATTAGATCACCAACTCTGTGATGAGGGATGGTCATACCCAATACCAATAATTAGTTGCACTCCAGTTCCGAAGGGCTATTCTTGAACTTTCTGATCCCCACCTCTCAGTGGGGCATCAAGAGTTAAATAAAACACAGGGGCATGTCCTTTATCTATTATTTTGGCAAGGAAAACGACAGAAAATGAGTACAAATCTGTTATACGACCCGTTTGCTAACAGCCCTCAAAGAAAACTGTTGGAAAAGCCCAAGCCAAATGTTGCCCATCATTCAGAAACCTTTCTCCAGGAACAGTGTGTATGTATGTGATGGGACCTCTGAGTCTGTCCAAAGCAAGAAAACACTATGGACCTGATTCATAGAGTATTTTCAATGGTATTGCACCATTATGATATGATATGGCATTTATAACGCGCCTATACACACGTGTTTCAAGGCGCAACAAGGCAAAGGAGGACGAACAGAGGGAAGACAAACATTGATCCCACTAGGCCAGGTGTCATTCAGATCACGCAAGTGCATGGGAAGGGGAAGGGAAAGTGCAAGGGAGAGGGGCAGGGGAGAGAGCAGTACACAGGATAATAGACTAATAACATAGTAAGTATGGGGAGCTGGTGGCAAGTGCATGGTTAAGTGCCGACATCCGGTATCAAGTGCTGGTAGAGTATAAAATGCTTCCAAGAATCAGGCCCTATATCTTGTTCTTTACATTTTATTCCACTGTACATCTTAAACGTTTCCCGTGAAGAGTTGGACCAAGAAAAGTATGATTAAACACTTGATAGCTATACTTTGTCTGCGTGGGATACTACATTCTCAGATCTGGAAACCACCTTCATGACCTAGAGTCAACAATTGAGACCCTCTTCATTTGCATCTACCATCTCCAGACGTATGGGCTGGTGGAACACTTTAATCAGACCTTAAAGAACCTTCTCCGGAAATGTACATAAGAGAACACCATCAACTTGGAGGTTCTGCAACCTGTACATCTGTTTGCTGTTGTGAAGAAGCTCTCACACCCTACCAGCTATTCTCTTTGCCAGCTGGTCTAAGGCTGAGAACCCTGTGACACTGTTTGCATTTTAAAGGAAGGCTAGGAAGAAGATCAAGATATGTAAATAGGTACCAAGGAGTTTGGGAAGCCTGTAGGCGGGTGGAATTTTGCTATTAGCACCCTGGGCTTACAACATACGAATGGTGATAGCAATGCATTTTTATGAAAACATTGGTTGTGCCGAGTGTTTAGCCCATTGTTTCAAACACTCAACCAACATGGCCATCATGGAAATGGAAGTGGAGCCCACTTCCATTTCCATTGAAGCATGGGAGCTTTTGAGGAGCAACGTGGCTGAGAGGACAGAGGGAAGCAGACAGAGGTAATGAGGGGACAGGAACAGACGAGAGTCGATGGGGAGATAGAAGGAAGATGGCAGGTGGTTGTGATCAGCTGGCAGCTTGGCCACAAAACTTAACTAAGATCATTAGATTTAGCACCATTTGGAGCAACCAAATTGGTTGCTGCACCTGCTTTGGGTGCTTATATTTGTGCAGCACATCAAACCATGGTGACCAGTTAGCTCAGGGTTTCACCCAGATGATGAGGAGTTAACCAGGCATGAACCCTGGTTCTCTAAATATCAAATGTACAACAGGCAGGTGCTTGAATCCCAAGTTGAATGACAAGGTGCAACCTAGTAGTGAAAACAGTCCTATGTGTATGAGAGATTACTCAGGGCCAACATATTGATGAACTGTATTAGTGAGCTGGCTGATTCAGTTTGGTAAAATAGGAGTGAATGTTATCAGTGTAATCCTTAAGTTCTGTAGCATACATATGAGCACATACAACTGTACTCCACAAATGCAATTTCCATTGACAAGCATTCCTCAAGCATCATAATAACTAACAGCAGAGCTATTTAATTATTACCAATGAACCAAGAATTAAATATGTCAAACTTGACATCACGTTGATACAGATGTCACGGAGTTGTGAAATAGTTGTGGCCGACGCAGTGGGATGTTATAAATGTTGAGAGGGAAATCTGATACGAGGCATAAGTACAATAATCCACGAAAGCCTTTTTTTTACGAAAGAGAAAGCTGAAGTGAAGACCCACCCGTTTCAAATTTTGTGTTAAAAATACAATCAGGGGCACTTAAACGTAACATTGTCATTGATGAGATTGTATTATATATAATTTGTTATTTTCAGATAAAACGTGAGCCACATGTACAGACGTTATGGTCAGACATAGAGTGCTTTATTTGATATGCATACCATTCATCATAACTCTATAATAAATGTTGCTTAATACATCATCACAGTAGAATTAGACAACAGAACACATTGGGCCTCATTATGACCCTGCCTCTCCCGGATTGAAGGGGGCCGGTACAGCACCAGCCCCCTTCATTCCGGGAGCGCCGATTACAAGCTTCCCATCGCAGGACCCGGATCGCACGCCTGGTTCTACGAGGGAAAGAGGGAGGCAATAACGGGCCAGATGCAATCTGCCTCTTGTTACCTCCCTCCCTATTCCCAATGAGCCCTATGGGGGCTCAAATGGGAATGGGGAAGGTTTCCTGCATGGAGGATTTACCGGGTCCTCCTATCTTGGAGTAACCCGGTAAGTCCCCATTGCAGGAACCTGGTAATGGAGCCCGGAACGGTGGCAGCCATAGAGCTTATAGCTCCATGGCTACCGCTGTTCTCGTAATGAGGCCCATTGTCTTGTTCTTTCAGAATAAAATAAACCATAGGCACATGAATCCAATTGTATTGCAAGTTTAAATAAAAGTTGTGATGATTTAAATGTATTGAGCCATGTTTCATGTTGCACTGCAGGATCTGATAAAATTACCTCTTAATAAGACCTGCCTTTGAATTCATTGTGAAAGAGCTAAAACAGTTGTCCCAAGAAAAGTTCAAGTATGTTGTATTCTGTACATTTGTTCTCTTATTCTACCCCTTTTTGTACAGATATTTGAACAAGAGATTACACAGGCCGGAAACATTTAAAAGCGTCAATCTTGGTGAAATGGGATGTTCGCTTTCGGCTTCCAACAGTCTGAATTGTCATCTAGTTCCGAGTCCAGGGGCAAGACCATTCCTGTCAACAAGCTACCCATAATTGAGGCACTTCTAATATGCACAGAGCTCCTAATCTTGACAAATGTAAATTGCAGGATATGGGCGATAATGATTGCGGATCAATGGAAGTTGGTCTTGATAACTCCTGTGATAAAGACTGATTCTGTTTTTTATTCAAGTTGAGATTTGACTTGATTTGTTTGAACTGTGGAACGCGGGGCAAATGGCAGATATCGTACACATGGACTAATGGTAATTGCTTCTCCTGTTTAGATTTTGTATTTGTGGACAAGACTATAAGGGAACATTTTACTGATGTTGAGCACCCGGGGTGCTTCTCTTTGTTGTGACCCTGCATCCCTGCTTCCCACGCATCCTGGGTGCTTAGCACCTGTATTGGAAGGAAGGGTGAGGTGTTGTTTCACACCTCGCCCTTCCTTCAGGTCATTCACGGCTGGCGACTGTGTGTCGCCTTGCGGCTGTGGTGGGGGAAAGGAGGAGCCTGGCCCTGTTTTTTGCCTGGCACAGGTTACCAGGCCTCGCTTTTGTGCCTGGCAGCATTGCCCAGATTTTGCCTGTATTTGTACCTCATTTTGCCTTTGGAGGAAAGCATGTTTGCTCTTTTATCTGTGTTTAGCTAGTCAATATGTTCCACTTTCTTTTCTGGAATTCCAAGATGGCGACTGCAGCATAGAGACGTGCGCCGGTGTCACTCCCGCTGAGCCGAGATAATAAAGATTGAAAATAAGGCATTGGGAACTCGTAAGAGCCTCTCCTATACTCCGCGGCACCCACAATCACGGGAGACCAGGAAACAGGGGCACAGGCTCAAAGATCGGCTGGGGAAGAGATCGGACCCCGGGAGCAAGCGTACCTCCCCCAGCAGACCCACGTTGAGAGACGGGACTGGAACCAGAGTCGTACCTGGAAGAACCCGTGGCCCAATCTGAAGGAGAAGGCAGGGTGGCGGAGGCGCGAACTCTTTGGGGTCCCAACCCACTTTACTTATGGCTTTCATTAAGATCCCTTTGAACTGGTAATGGCTCAAAGCCGAGGTATCGCTATGTATTAAAATCTTCCCCCTACCTTGGGGCGGTGCGTGCAATAGAGTTTAGTTATACATGCAGGGCAGTTGATCACATCATCGATACAGTAAATATGTATTACCCTTTTAGCGCCTGTCTTTTATTTTTGGACATCAATGGTGACGCTGTCAGCTCTTACCCTGGTCTCCATCATGCCAAGGCCATTGCTAGCTTTGGTGTCGGATGCTATGAGCTCACCTACACAAAATGCCCCAAAATATGCGAGTGAGAATGACATTCTGAACAGTATTGTCTAATATGGGTGTGAGCAGAAGCTGTCTAATAAACATATTATTTCAACCAATTTGTGGAAATCTAGCGGGCAACGCATATCTATTTGTGGTCCTTCCACCTTGCCCCGGCCTTTTAGAGCATAGGCGATTAAAGTGCTTTGTGTTGGGTCTGAGTCACCTCGCAATTTTGAGAAATAGGATACTGCTGTGAGGTATATTTTTGCCCAATCCCTCTTAAAACCCTTGTGGTGGGCCCACCTTAGAAAAAAATCGATGTCTTTCATTGTCAATAACTCTACATGGTTTTGCCCTGCCACTTTTATTTACAAGCACTTACTGTATTGGGCTGTAGTGTTCCCAGCCAGGGCTTTCTTTGCCATCTCTACGAGGAACCCTGTATCAAGGTCTGGAATTTCTGTAGGCAGAACACTGTATGCACCCGTGTTTGAGGTGCTTGAATGAAGTTGTGCATCCCGGTCCCAGCCGTTTGGCATTGGTGTTAATGCACATTTTTCTAATCCTCTAGGATCGACCAGCAGTCTCCTGGGATCTGTGTCATCTCTTTCTGGGTGTGAGGCACAAGTTCTTGAAATTGTGTCCACTGAAAGTGAGATAAAGCACCTGCAATGTTATTATCTGCTCCCGCAATGTGTTTTGCTCTGACAGCAATGTTTTCATTAAATGTGATTTTAGTGATGGCTCTTAGAACTCTCAGTACCAAATGGCACTTGCTTTTTCTCTTGTTGATAATTCCCACCACCGCCATGTTGTCAGATCAAGCTGTGAGTTCAGTGTTTGCTAGGTGCCTGCCCCATATGTGTAGGTTTAACCAAATTGGTAACATTTCTAACAGGGTAATGTTTTTGGTCCATTCAGCTGCATGCCATGCGTTTGGCCATTGTCCTGCTACCAATTCATTCTGTTTCTAACATGGCCCCAAAGCCCTTGCTCCCAGCTGCATCTGTGAAAAGGAACCTTTTAGCCCCTGAATTCAATGGCGTGCACCAAAGTGCTGCCCCATTGAAATCTGTGAGGAAATGTTCCCAGATTTTTAAGTCCTTCTTCACATTCTCCCCCAGCCTGATGTGTAAATGGGGTTTCATGCATGATTTCGTTTTCAGCTCAAGGCTCCTGGAGAATACCCTTCCTAGTGGTATTATCCCAGCTGCAAAATTCAAACTGGCAACCAGGCATTGTATCTCCCTGACTGTGCTTTTTTCCCCGTTGCTAATTTTTTAAATTTTCTCAGGGCCTCTTGGAAGTGAGTGTAGTTTACTGCTGATTCTGTTTCCGGGATGCCGTCTTTAACTGACCATCCCTTGGGGTATGATAAGAGATGTATCAACCTCATTTTCCACAGTTTCTTTTTTGGTACTAATCCTAGAGGTGATATTATGAAATTCTGGAATGGCATTTCTTCCCATGGTCCTCCTATTCTCTCCAATTTTAGTACTTTTTCAATTTTTGCTCTCATTGCCTCTGGGTTATCTCTTGCTGAAACCAAATTCTTTGGTATTTTTTGGGATCTCTGCCCATTAAAAGGGATGACGAAACCATATTTGAAACCTTCTTCTATTGCTACACTGATGTTTTTATTGCAGTAGGTCTTTGAAGCTTCTAAGAACCCTTCAACGTTAATGGGGGTTTTGCCCGGTTCGGGTTTTATTATCTGCCCTGTATTACTGGTCTTCCTTCTTTGTATTTCTGGATGGTAGCCATGTGCGTGTGCTATTTGGGTGGTCCCCGTGCAGTTTGAGCAGTTGTGCTTGTACCAGCACTCTTTACCCCAAGCGCATTGGTTTTTCCCATAATTCTGGCAGATGGTTGCAAATTGGGTGGAATTGAGGGGCTTGTGCTGACTGCGGGTATTTGACCTAGCCCACAAGGGCTGTTTTTTTAACGAAAAGGCTGTTCTCTCTTCTTGTGGTTTTTGTTTTCTGGTTTCTTGCTCCCCCCTTTGGTAGTTTTGCTTGTTTTGCTGGATGCCTGTGCTATCTCATCTTCTGATGGGGATTTCCCGTTCATCAGGCATAAGTCATTATGATCTTCATCCCATTCAATGGTTGTTATTTCTGACATAATCCTTCAGAACCTTATGTCAAATGGTAACCAGCAGTCTGCCCCATAAGCAACTTTGACCTCCCGGATTTGATCAATGTATGTCAACATTTTTATCCCATCCCCTGGGTATTTCTCCAGAAAAATTGGTGCTAAAATGGTAAAAGCTTTTAGCCTGTTGTCCTAGTTGCGCTCTACATGTGTGTTTCTGGCTATTGCTTTGTCTTCTATTTTTTTTGGGTCCCTGAAAGCGTCCCTCCGCTTGCGGTGTGCTTCAATGAGTGAAAACACCTCTATGTACTCTTTTACCCATATTGCTTCTTTCTTTGTTTGGTCTATGTTCCAGGCGAGGGATTTTTTGTTTCTATTTAGCATTTCTGTTTCTAACGCTTTAAATTTTGCATCCAGCTGTGCACTAATGATCATTGTACTTTCTGTTGCTGGGCTGGAGGCTGTGTGACCTGGTTGGGGCTACTTTTTGACTGCCTCGATGTGCCCCGACCCGCAGTTTATTCCATCGTTTACCAGATTAATTTCTTATCAATATTTCCACGATCGTAAGCGTTCTCTTGAAAAAAATCTCCAACGGGGAAGCTTTGTGGCGTCCTGCTTCCAACGTGGCCAAGGTAACCCCAGATGGTGCTCCTCAATAGCTACAGTGTAGCTCCAAATCTTCCGCCTTCCACCACTGGAGTCTTCTTGCGGGTCGCACTGCACCAGATCTGCCTTGATGAGTTTTCCTGGACCGTCGGCCGGCAACAACGACTTCTGAATGGATTTCTTTGCTCCGGGTTCATTGGATTGATGGTGCTGTAATCGCGGTTTGTGATGCGGCAAGGCTCTTTCGGCTTTTCGGCCACTGCAAGCCGCGCTCTGCTCCAGTAAGTTCAAGGTAAGTGATGCCCAGAAACGCTTCGTCCTCCAAAGCTGTTTTGATACTGCAGGATCAGCTGCCACCTGTTAGAAACTTAATAAGAGAAAACTCCAGTCAGGGTGATAAAAATGAACAGAGCAATGTTAAAAAAAAAGGATGAAAATCTGCGTTCACAGTGTACTCACTTGTTTGGGTCCCCGTGCAGGGTCCCAAACTGATTTGTGTCTTAATGCAGAAATGCAGCTCCTTATATTAGACTCAGGGGCTGGCCCTGGGTCCTTGTTGTGACGTGTGTGGGGGCTGTGGTGCCAGCTCCCAGGCTGGCAGGTGCCGACTGTCTCAGCACCCGGGGTGCTTCTTTTTGTTGTGACCCTGCATCCCTGCTTCCCACGCATCCTGGGTGCTTAGCACCTGTATTGGAAGGAAGGGTGAGGTGTTGTTTCACACCTCGCCCTTCCTTCAGGTCATTCACAGCTGGCGACTGTGTGTCGCCTTGCGGCTGTGGTGGGGGAAAGGAGGAGCCTGGCCCTGTTTTTTGCCTGGCACAGGTTACCTGGCCTCGCTTTTGTGCCTGGCAGCATTGCCCAGGTTTTGCCTGTATTTGTACCTCATTTTGCCTTTGGAGGAAAGCATGTTTGCTCTTTTATCTGTTTTTAGCTAGTCAATATGTTCCACTTTCTTTTCTGGAATTCCAAGATGGCGACTGCAGCATAGAGACGTGCGCCGGTGTCACTCCCGCTGAGCCGAGATAATAAAGATTGAAAATAAGGCATTGGGAACTCTTAAGAGCCTCTCCTATACTCCGCGCCACCCACAATCACGGGAGACCAGGAAACAGGGGCACAGGCTCACAGATCGGCTGGGGAAGAGATCGGACACCGGGAGCAAGTGAACCTCCCCCAGCAGACCCACGTTGAGAGACGGGACTGGAACCAGAGTCGTACCTGGAAGAACCCGTGGCCCAATCTGAAGGAGAAAGCAGGGTGGCGGAGGCGCAAACTCTTTGGGGTCCCAACCCACTTTACTTATGGCTTTCATTAAGATCCCTTTGAACTGGTAATGGCTCAAAGCCGAGGTATCGCTATGTATTAAAATCTTCCCCCTACCTTGGGGCGGTGCGTGCAATAGAGTTTAGTTATACATGCAGGGCAGTTGATCACATCATCGATACAGTAAATATGTATTACCCTTTTAGCGCCTGTCTTTTATTTTTGGACATCAATGGTGACGCTGTCAGCTCTTACCCTGGTCTCCATCATGCCAAGGCCATTGCTAGCTTTGGTGTCGGATGCTATGAGCTCACCTACACAAAATGCCCCAAAATATGCGAGTGAGAATGACATTCTGAACAGTATTGTCTAATATGGGTGTGAGCAGAAGCTGTCTAATAAACATATTATTTCAACCAATTTGTGGAAATCTAGCGGACAACGCATATCTATTTGTGGTCCTTCCACCATGCCCCGGCCTTTTAGAGCATAGGCGATTAAAGTGCTTTGTGTTGGGTCTGAGTCACCTCGCAATTTTGAGAAATAGGATACTGCTGTGAGGTATATTTTTGCCCAATCCCTCTTAAAACCCTTGTGGTGGGCCCACCTTAGAAAAAAATCGATGTCTTTCATTGTCAATAACTCTACATGGTTTTGCCCTGCCACTTTTATTTACAAGCACTTACTGTATTGGGCTGTAGTGTTCCCAGCCAGGGCTTTCTTTGCCATCTCTACGAGGAACCCTGTATCAGGGTCTGGAATTTCTGTAGGCAGAACACTGTATGCACCCGTGTTTGAGGTGCTTGAATGAAGTTGTGCATCCCGGTCCCAGCCGTTTGGCATTGGTGTTAATGCACATTTTTCTAATCCTCTAGGATCGACCAGCAGTCTCCTGGGATCTGTGTCATCTCTTTCTGGGTGTGAGGCACAAGTTCTTGAAATTGTGTCCACTGAAAGTGAGATAAAGCACCTGCAATGTTATTATCTGCTCCCGCAATGTGTTTTGCTCTGACAGCAATGTTTTCATTAAATGTGATTTTAGTGATGGCTCTTAGAACTCTCAGTACCAAATGGCACTTGCTTTTTCTCTTGTTGATAATTCCCACCACCGCCATGTTGTCAGATCAAGCTGTGAGTTCAGTGTTTGCTAGGTGCCTGCCCCATATGTGTAGGTTTAACCAAATTGGTAACATTTCTAACAGGGTAATGTTTTTGGTCCATTCAGCTGCATGCCATGCGTTTGGCCATTGTCCTGCTACCAATTCATTCTGTTTCTAACATGGCCCCAAAGCCCTTGCTCCCAGCTGCATCTGTGAAAAGGAACCTTTTAGCCCCTGAATTCAATGGCGTGCGCCAAAGTGCTGCCCCATTGAAATCTGTGAGGAAATGTTCCCAGATTTTTAAGTCCTTCTTCACATTCTCCCCCAGCCTGATGTGTAAATGGGGTTTCATACATGATTTCGTTTTCAGCTCAAGGCTCCTGGAGAATACCCTTCCTAGTGGTATTATCCCGGCTGCAAAATTCAAACTGGAAACCAGGCATTGAATCTCCCTGACTGTGCTTTTTTCCCCGTTGCTAATTTTTAAAATTTTCTCAGGCCCTCTTGGAAGTGAGTGTAGTTTACTGCTGATTCTGTTTCCGGGATGCCGTCTTTAAGTGACCATCCCTTGGGGTATGATAAGTGATGTATCAACCTCATTTTCCACAGTTTCTTTTTTGGTACTAATCCTAGAGGTGATATTATGAAATTCTGGAATGGCATTTCTTCCCATGGTCCTCCTATTCTCTCCAATTTTAGTACTTTTTCAATTTTTGCTCTCATTGCCTCTGGGTTATCTCTTGCTGAAACCAAATTCTTTGGTATTTTTTGGGATCCCTGCCCATTAAAAGGGATGACGAAACCATATTTGAAACCTTGTTCTATTGCTACACTGATGTTTTTATTGCGGTAGGTCTTTGAAGCTTCTAAGAACCCTTCAATGTTAATGGGGGTTTTGCCCGGTTTGGGTTTTATTTTCTGCCCTGTATTACTGGTCTTCCTTCTTTGTATTTTTGGATGGTAGCCATGTGCGTGTGCTATTTGGGTGGTCCCCGTGCAGTTTGAGCAGTTGTGCTTGTACCAGCACTCTTTACCCCAAGCGCATTGGTTTTTCCCATAATTCTGGCAGATGGTTGCAAATTTGGTGGAATTGAGGGGCTTGTGCTGACTGCGGGTATTTGACCTAGCCCACAAGAGCTGTTTTTTTTACGAAAAGGCTGTTCTCTCTTCTTGTGGTTTTTGTTTTCTGGTTTCTTGCTCCCTCCTTTGGTGGTTTTGCTTGTTTTGCTGGATGCCTGTGCTATCTCATCTTCTGATGGGGATTTCCCGTTCATCAGGTATAAGTCATTTTGATCTTCATCCCATTCAATGGTTGTTATTTCTGACATAATCCTTCAGAACCTTATGTCAAATGGTAACCAGCAGTCTGCCCCATAAGCAACTTTGACCTCCCGGATTTGATCAATGTATGTCAACATTTTTATCCCATCCCCCGGGTATTTCTCCAGAAAAATTGGTGCTAAAATGGTAAAAGCGTTTAGCCTGTTGTCCTAGTTGCGCTCTACATGTGTGTTTCTATTGCTTTGTCTTCTATTTTTTGGGGTCCCTGAAAGCGTCCCTCCGCTTGAAGGTGTGCTTCAATGAGTGAAAACACCTCTATGTACTCTTTTACCCATATTGCTTCTTTCTTTGTTTGGTCTATGTTCCAGGCGAGGGATTTTTTGTTTCTATTTAGCATTTCTGTTTCTAAAGCTTTAAATTTTGCATCCAGCTGTGCACTAATGATCATTGTACTTTCTGTTGCTGGGCTGGAGGCTGTGTGACCTGGTTGGGGCTACTTTTTGACTGCCCCAATATGCCCCGACCCGCAGTTTATTCCATCGTTTACCAGATTAATTTCTTATCAATATTTCCATGATCGTAGGCGTTCTCTTGAAAAAAATCTCCAACGGGGAAGCTTTGTGGCGTCCTGCTTCCAACGTGGCCAAGGTAACCCCAGATGGTGCTCCTCAATAGCTACAGTGTAGCTCCAAATCTTCCGCCTTCCACCACTGGAGTCTTCTTGCGGGTCGCACTGCACCAGATCTGCCTTGATGAGTTTTCCTGGACCGTCGGCCGGCAACAACGACTTTTGAATGGATTTCTTTGCTCCGGGTTCATTGGATTGATGGTGCTGTAATCGCGGTTTGTGATGCGGCTAGGCTCTTTCGGCTTTTCGGCCACTGCAAGCCGCGCTCTGCTCCAGTAAGTTCAAGGTAAGTGATGCCCAGAAACGCTTCGTCCTCCAAAGCTGTTTTGATACTGCAGGATCAGCTGCCACCTGTTAGAAACGTAATAAGAGAAAACTCCAGTCAGGGTGATACAAATGAACAGAGCAATGTTAAAAAAAAAGGATGAAAATCTGCGTTCACAGTGTACTCACTTGTTTGGGTCCCCGTGCAGGGTCCCAAACTGATTTGTGTCTTAATGCAGAAATGCAGCTCCTTATATATTGGACTCAGGGGCTGGCCCTAGGTCCTTGTTGTGACGTGTGTGGGGGCTGTGGTGCCAGCTCCCAGGCTGGCAGGTGCCGACTGTCTCAGCACCCGGGGTGCTTCTCTTTGTTGTGACCCTGCATCCCTGCTTCCCACGCATCCTGGGTGCTTAGCACCTGTATTGGAAGGAAGGGTGAGGTGTTGTTTCACACCTCGCCTTTCCTTCAGGTCATTCACGGCTGGCGACTGTGTGTCGCCTTGCGGCTGTGGTGGGGGAAAGGAGGAGCTTGGCCCTGTTTTTTGCCTGGCACAGGTTACCAGGCCTCGCTTTTGTGCCTGGCAGCATTGCCCAGATTTTGCCTGTATTTGTACCTCATTTTGCCTTTGGAGGAAAGCATGTCTGCTCTTTTATCTGTGTTTAGCTAGTCAATATGTTCCACTTTCTTTTCTGGAATTCCAAGATGGCGACTGCAGCATAGAGACGTGCGCCGGTGTCACTCCCGCTGAGCCGAGATAATAAAGATTGAAAATAAGGCATTCGGAACTCGTAAGAGCCTCTCCTATACTCCGCGGCACCCACAATCATGGGAGACCAGGAAACAGGGGCACAAGCTCACAGATCGGCTGGGGAAGAGATCGGACCCCGGGAGCAAGCGTACCTCCCCCAGCAGACCCACGTTGAGAGACGGGACTGGAACCAGAGTCGTACCTGGAAGAACCCGTGGCCCAATCTGAAGGAGAAGGCAGGGTGGCGGAGGGGCAAACCTAGACAACTGTGAAAGGCACTGGCAAAGGACGGGTTACACAGGGAAGAGAGTAGAACGCAGTGCTCCTCAAGCTGAAAGTGGGCACCTAAACCCCCCTCCGAGAGAGAGAGGCACGGATGTCGTCTGAGAGCAGGAGAGGCATCCGCAAAGCAGGGGCACTCAACCCCCTGCTGGAGTAAGCAGCCCCAAGCAACATCAAGAGACGACTCCGCTTCCCGGACCCACGCGGAGACCAGGCTAAGATATCGCTGCCCCAGATGTTTAGCTGAGCGGCACACCCCCAGAAATTGAGCGAGAGGAATAGTCTCCCAGAGATCACACAGCCTTAGGCTCCCGTGAAGCTAATGCAAACAGCGGCCATAAACAAAAGAAGAAGAGGACCAACGAGAGAGAGGTGGAAGCGAGCAGATACCTAGAAGGAAGCAGGATCCCACCTGGCAGTCCGAAGTAGACCGCAGAAGGTGAGAGGGGGGTAGAGGAGCTGGAGAGCGAGGGACATTTCATACTCTGCACCATCTTCTTGGAGGGCACTGGTACAATCACCCCCATCCTCTTCATAAGGTCAAACAGGCCCAAGCCAAGGGACAATAAAGTAGAGACGGTCCGGCGGAGGGAGGCAACAAGGGAGGGTCAACATAACACATTGGAGGTGCAAGGACTCGGCTGGAGAAGGAAACTCAGGACACTGACGGGGTGGCCTCCTACTCTTCCGGGTGCAGCAACAAGGGCAAAACAGAAGAGGAGGGAACAAAACAAAGAGTACCATGCTGCTTATAGACCACACACTTCCCCCCTCAATAGGGAACAGCAGAAGGGGGAGAGCGGCACAAGGAACGGACACTGGCAGAAGGTGCCTAGAAGCCGGTGAGGAAGGACAAGACTCCCCCCATGCGCAAGATGTCCAAGGCAAGGGGGAAAAGTGGGCAAACCCATACGCAAACCCCCTTCTCCAAGCAGGACTCGACCCTGGAACAGATGTGGTCCTCAGAGAATCAGGCCTACCCACGAGCGGAAATACGGGAGGAACCATCGGAGGCTCAGATCCCTCCGCACCAGACACAAGCCTCGAAAGAAGACGTGCAAGCCTGGTTTATGGAACTCCAGGACAAATTTATGACAACAGTGCAGGACCAGTTTGCGACGCTGAGACAGGATATGAAACAGGCGGTGCAGGAACTACGTACAGATGTCTCTAATCTGGAAGAAAGGACAGGCACGTTAGAGAGAACAATCCAGAATGTAAAAGAGGAAGCTCAGCAGAATAGTGAATTACAAGAGCAACTAGTGCGACTAACCCACATCTTAGAGCTGCAATGCAAAGACTTAGAAAACCGCTCCCGCAGATCAAACATTTGCATCAGAAACATGGTGGAGTCGGTACAGGATAAAGATCTCAAATCGGCCGTCAAAGAGGTCTTCAAGGATATACTGGCAGCTGAAGGATAAGAGGACATCAAAATTGACAGGGTCCACAGGGTGGGGCCCAGGATGACAGGTGAGCCGGGGGAATGCCCCAGAGATGTGCTGGTCTGTCTTTATGGTACCTGCAAAAAGAAAGGATCCTAAGGCTTTCTCGGGGTATGGACCACATCCGAATGAACGGGGTGGAGATCCAACTGTTTCAGGATCTCGCCAGGGTAACACTACAGAAAAGGAGGAGAATGGCACCAGTTGTCAAGGAGCTGAACTCAAGCCGAATAAGGTACAAATGGATGTTTCCCTTTGCCATCCTCTTCATGTGGGACGGGAAGCAGAGAAGGGTAACCACTTACGAGGAAGGGCTTCAGGTCATGGGCATGCAAGAAGAAGAAGGCGCAGATGGGATTCATCGGACAAGAGAAGAGAATCACAGAAAGCCATGGGGATGGAATACGGTGCAGAGTAAGAAATTTCAACAAAAAGGAGGGAGGCAGACTGCGACAGAGTCTGCCGACTCCAGAGGGATACCGCAAGAGGGAAGCTGACCGGGAGATGGGAGCAGGTCCGGAATGGAATGCTGACACTGGCAAACCAATGGACAAAAGGAGTGCAGATTTAGGACTCCCCGCAAAGTTCTATCTGAGTAAGCAGAGGGTCAGGAGTGACGGGCAGGGCGCCCTAGATCTGTAGGACCCTGGATCCTCCTCAGGTCCATTTTTGGTTGGGTGGGGAAGTGCTGGGGAAGGGGGAGAGGGAGGCGAGGATGGGGGGGACTCCCAGAAGAGAATACAAAAGCAAGATAAAAGGAGGTCATTGCATCATGAGGGATATGGAGAAATGGGGCACCTGAAAGTACTCACGTTTAATGTGAGGAGCCTCAATGCCCCGGTGAAAAGGAAAAAGGTAGAAACTCTACTGAAAAGGGAGAGGGGAGATACTATTCTACTCCATGATACACACATTAGACAACAAGATAAAGCAAAACTCCACCTTAGGGGTTACAAACAGCTACTCCAGGCCAATGCACCAGATAAAAAAGCAGGGGTGCTGATAGGACTCTTAGACGGCAGGGACATTCAGCTTCAAGTAAATTGGAGGGAAAGCCCTATGTATTGGGAAGGTCAGGTTAAGGGCATCGAAAATGCTGTTATACAAACAAGGAACTGACCTCATCCCATCAAATATATTTATCTTGTTTCACACACTGTTTTTTCCGTGTGGTGCTCTACGAACAGAAGGCTTAAGACTAATTCGCCTATGAAACAATAAATGTTGAACCCAAATACTCTGGATATCTAATTAATTTGATGTCTCAGGCTACCCCGAAGCATCGAGTGTTGCTGCCTTGGAGCAAAAGACAATATATAGAGAAAATTACTGTGATAGCTTAGTGGCTATTTATTAATTGTACAGTTATTGTTTAGCAAATAGACATGATCTCCCAAAGGAGCATTTACAAAATATGGTACTTTCAGAAACAGAAACCATGATCATTAAAGTGCACAGTGAATTGCATCGAATAGTATGGAACATACATTCTGGTATTTGGCAAGAAATAAACATTTTCAAACAAAAAAACATCCACACGATGTGTAACTGAATACACAGTCTATATAATGAGTTAAAAAGACAAAGTGAAGAGAAGAAAACAACAAAAAGCAAAATCCCAACACGTCCTGGTTGTGTGTGATAGGGCAAAGCAACCAAATGCGACCCCCACCAGAGTCTGATGTATTAGTGGCCACGGCAAAAGAACCAAATGTCAAGTCCTAGGGTTTGGAGCCCAGTGTAACGCTCACCTGATTCCCGCAGAGGCGCCGGTCTTGACTGGGTGAATGCCGTATCTTCAAAGGTGATGTGTAACACACGGTTGGCTCTTTGGGCTGGACCTCTGTGCACTGTATGTCTGACTCGAAGAGTAAGATGTCTGAAGATAGAAAATATGGGATTAATGAATTGGGGTTATTGGGTGCCTCTCTCCTCTTCCCTTTCTCTTCTCCTGTAGAACCCCAAAGGTTAACGCCCTCACCTTAGGTAAGTGAACGCCGAGCTCTCCATCTGCCTCGGGGCAGGGTGCCGTAACCAGTTTCTTCACTGGATAAGGGTGCATGCCTCTTGACCTCAGAGGACTGCTGTCCGTCGTAAACTGCACGAACGGTAAGTTCTGGGCACTTCAAATGTCTTAAAAGTCTTTTGCAATGATATCTCTTGTTTTGCAGGGTTCCGGCGATGGCGGATGGCGGGCTGATGAGAGTTGAGGATCGAACCCGCGTGAGGAATAGAAGCGCCTGGAAGCACGTAAGTAAGTGCTTGTAGCCTGCTTCACGATGCGCACTAACTGTCCCTTTTATCTTGCAGGTACAAGTTCGGAGCTTTAGAGAAGCTGAAGGGTGCTGGAATACCCACTGGATTCGGCGTGGGAAGGAGTAATGGCACGTGAGTAATAAAGTTGCCCAATGTCTTTAAACGCACCTTTTTTTGTCTTTCAGATGCGGGATGCAGCGCCGAAGGCCTCCGGAGCGTGCGAAGAGCTGGTAAGCTTTTGTCTTTCAGATGCCGGAATGCAGTGCGAAGACCTCCGGAGCATGCGAAGAGTAGGTAAGCCTTTGTCTTTCAGATGCCGGAATGCAGCGCGAGGCATTGGTGACAGCCGATGGACCAGGTAAGAGATGCGCTGCCACTGAAGACCGTAGTGCTAACCTGTTCTTTCTTTGTCTTTACAGGTGCTGCTGAAGACTGGATTCCAGGATGGTAAGCCTTTGTTCCCTTAGGCCCAGGATCAGAAGCAGAAGACACGATGAGCGTTCTGCTGCAGAGAATGCAGAATAACGCAAAGCAAGATTCATCCATCGGGTGTGGTTTAAATAGCCTCCTGTAGTGCTTAGGTGTCTCCTTCCACAGCCACGCCTAGGTAAGAAAAGAGTTCCTGCTTTCCAGAAGAGTTCCAGTGTTCTGAACCTAGGGAGTGGCTCCTGCCCCACCCAACAGGAAAAGTAGTCCCAAACAGAAGAGGATCAGGGGTTCAACTGGCAGGTAAGTAAGCAGCATGGTCTGCTGCAGGTAAGTCCACCCAAGCATTATGAGCCCACCGCTTCCAGCGCTGGGACTGGGCATCTTTATGAGCCTGGTGCCACTGGCGCCAGGACAGGGTCCAAAAGGTCCCAATTGGGACTGGCTGGCACTCAGAACCGGGGTTATGGGTCTGCTTCCAAGGGAGTCGGGCAAGTCCTGATCTTTTGGAAGCAGAGATCATGACAGCACCCCCCCCTCAAGGCCCCTCCCAAACCGGGCTTCTCCCGGGGTTTGGGCTTGTTAGGGAATGTTCGATGAAATCTTTTGATTAGACGAGGCGCGTGGACATATTCTGCAGGTTCCCATGATCTTTCTTGGGGACCGTAGCCTTTCCAGTCAATCAGGTAAAATAGTTTAGATTTGGAGATCTTGGAATCCAGGATGCTTTTGACTTCAAACTCGAGTTCTCCATCAACTAGAATAGGTTTTGGAGATGTAGTTAGTCGGGTTTGAGGTTGCACGGGTTTTAATAGAGAGACGTGGAAGACCGGATGTATCTTCATGTGAGGGGGCAAAATCCAACTTGACCGCTACTGGATTTACTATGGTAGTGATGGAATAGGGACCAAGGTATCTTGGGTTGAATGTGCGTGGTCCTTTTAGAGGTAGATATTTGGTGGATAACCAGACTTGATCTCCTACTTGATATTGGGGGGCTTCCTTCCGATGTTGGTCTGCTCCTTTCTTGTATTGTTCTTTAGCCCTTTGAAGGTGAGAAACGGCTTCCTAAAAGGCTTGGGTGATTGTAGAATGCAGGTGGTCTACTGCTGGTGTTCCAAGATCTTGGAGTGGATCCAACTCCGAGGTTCGAGGGTGACTACCGTATAAAAGAAAAAACGGGGTCTTCCCAGTTCCCGAGTGGACAGAGTTATTGTAGGCATATTCGGCTATCCAAAGGATATCTTTCCAAGTTTTTTCAGTTTGTTGTAGCATGCAGCGCAAATACTGTTCCAGAGTTTGATTGGTCCTCTCGGTTTGTCCGTCGGTTTGAGGGTGGTGGCTGGTCGAAAGTCTCACATCAATTTGAGCCGACCGACAGCAACTTCGCCAAAAATGAGAAATAAATTGACTACCTCGATCCGAAATTAGAACTGAAGGAAAACCGTGCAGTCGGACGATGTTTTCGAGAAATTCTCGGGCCAGAGTTGCTGCTGTTGGTAAGACTTTGAGTGGAATGAAATGCGCCATCTTGGAGAATAGGTCCACGATTACTAGGATCGTATTGTATCCGGAGCATGGAGGTAGATCGGTGATGAAGTCCATAGAAAGCGTATGCCAAGGGCGAGGCGGGATGTCAATAGGGCGTAAGAGGCCGGCTGGTTTTTCCTTTTGACTCTTGTTTTGGGCGCATACTCCACAGGACATTATAAAGTCTCTGATATCTTTTTTCCAAGACGGCCACCAGAAGTAGCGCTTGATCTTTTCCGAGGTCTTGGTCATACCGGGATGTCCTTCCATTAAAGAATCGTGATAACAAGAGATGACCTTTTTCTGTAAATCGGTGCTGGGCAGGTATAACCGTTCTTGGAAATATAATAGGTTGTCCTTCACCGTAAAGTCCTTTCCCTGCAGATGCCAATTCTGTATGTCTGCTGGAGTTACCAGTAGCCTGGCTTTATCCTTAACTTCCTCTATGGATTGTGTGGCGATTACACCTAGAATTCTTTGTTCGGGAATGATAGGTACAGGTTTAGGATTGATCAAATGTTCTTCCACTCCCATCCGAGAAAGGGCATCAGCTTTACCGTTTTTTGTACTAGGTCGATAGGTAATTATGAAGTCAAACTCGGCAAAGAATAGTGCCCAACGGAGTTGCCTAGAGGATTGAGCTTTTGCGGTTTTCAAATATTGCAGGTTTCGGTGATCTGTAATCACAGTAACAGTGTGTCGGGCCCCCAGGAGATAATGCCGCCAAGCCTTAAAGGCGGACTTGATAGCTAGAAGTTCCTTATCAGTAATAGTGTAATTGATTTCAGGAGGCGAGAATTTGCGGGACCAAAATGCCACGGGATGCAACTGATTGGTTACTGGGTCCTTTTGTGATAGAACTGCCCCCATGGCAAGGCTCGAAGCATCAGTTTCAACGATGTAGGGGAGTTCTGGGCGAGGATGTTTTAAGATCGGTGCAGAGATAAATCTAGTCTTCAAATTCTGGAAAGCTTGTTCCGCCTCGGTAGACCATTCAAAACGTTTGTTTTTCTTTAACAAGGTGGTGATGGGCTGGACTATTCAAGAGAATTCGGGGATAAACCTGCGGTAAAAGTTAGCGAAGCCTAACATGCTTTGAACACCTTTTACGGAGGATGGCGATGGCCATTTGAGAATTGCATCAACCTTCTTTGAATCCATACGCACTCCGCTAGGTGATAATATGAATCCCAAGAATTCAACTTCAGTCACGTTGATAACACATTTTTCCAACTTAGCGAAAAGTTTGTGTTGACGCAATCTCTCGAGGACCATTTTCACGTGTTTCCGATGTACAGTTTCCGATGAAGAATAAACGAGGATGCCGTCAATGTAAACAACAACACACACATCTATGAGCTCTCTGAGGACATCGTTCATAAAATATTGAAAGGCGGCCGGGGCATTGCAAAGTCCGAAGGGCATGACCTGATATTCAAATAGCCCATACTTGGTGCGGAAGGCCGTCTTCCATTCATCGCCCTCTTTTACTCGTACCAAGTGGTAGGCTCCTCTAAGATCCAGCTTTGTATATATCCATGCTTTTCTGACTTGGTCCAGGAGTTCAGGGATCAAAGGTAACGGATATCTATTCTTAACGGTGATCTGGTTCAGGGCGCGATAATCTATAGGTCCCCTTCTTTTTTTGGAACGAAGAACAAAGCTGAGGAAGCAGGGGACTTGGAAGGACGAATAAACCCATTCGCTAGGTATTGATCCAGGTATTGTCGGAGGTGAAGATTCTCAGGCTCGGTGAGGGCATAAATTCTACTACAAGGAGGAGTAGATCCAGGTATCAGGTCTATCTGGCAGTCATAAGACCTATGAGGAGGTAGAGAGTTAGCCTGATCCTTCCGGAAAACATCTTGGAATTCTAGGTATTCAGGAGGTAACTGGGGAGCCTCCGAGGAAATTGCTGCCAGTGCAACACCAGGTCGAGGGTGACAAGTAGAGACACATTCTGGAAACTGAACCGTTCTTGCTCGCCAATCGATCTGAGGATTGTGCTTCTCTAACCAAGGAATTCCTAGAATAATCTGGAACTGAGGGGCCTTGATCACATCGAACACGATCTTCTCATGGTGTCCATCTTGACTTACTAGCGTCACTTCTTGGGTGGTATGCGTTACTGGTCCGGAGGCTATCTCCGTACCATCCACCGTAGTAATGACGTCCTTTACAGCCTTTGGACAAAGAGTCAGATTCATCCTCAAAACCATTTCATGATCCACATAATTGCCGATGGCACCGCTGTCGACGTAAGCTTCAATCGCATGTAATCGATCCAGATGTTCAGGGCTAATGAGGACCATAGGTATCACGAAATGCGAGGTCACGGAACTGGTTTTAACGCTCGGCAAGAGGACCTCTATTCTTGTCGGGCGAGGTCGTTTCCCTGCTCAGAGTTTGTGACCCTGGTAACTGCAGCTCCTACTGCCTTCTTGGCTGGTTTCACCGGACAGTCTCGAAGAAAGTGCCCCGAGTTTCCGCAATAGAGGCATAATTGCAGCTGTTTTCTCCTTTCCCGCTCCTTTTGTGTTAGTGGTCCTTTCAGGCCCCCTATTTGCATGGGTTCCCCGGAGTCTACTCCTTTGGTAGGAGTTGGTGGTTTGGAAAATACTCGAGCATCAAACTTGGAACGATCGGCCTTCCTGTTCTGCAGTCTGTGGTCAATTTGAACGACTAAGTCAATATAGTCCGAACAGTCTTGCGGGGGATTCACTACTTGGGCTAACACATCTTTGTGCTCTCCACGTAGACCTCTATAAAACAGCGTAATCCTTTTGTCCTCAGGCCATCGAGTTTCCACTATCAGTCTGTTGAAAGACGCAATATAAGCCAAAAGGTCTTGATTACCCTGTCGCAAAGAAAGGAGCTCATTGTCCAAGGCCTGCCCCTGTGAATGTCTTGCAAACAGTTTTTCCATACTGAGCTGAAAAGCTTGAAAATCATGGAGAACCGAATCATCTTGATTAACTAGAGGGATCGTCCAGTCTGCCGCATTGCCACTAAGGTACGAAAGCACGAAAGCTACCTTAGCTTGATCAGTTGGAAAGGCTGCTGGCCGGCATAAGAAGTGCAACCGGCACTGATTAATAAATACTGCAAACCTCTTTGGGTCACCAGAAAATCGTTCGGGCAGAGCCAGAGGTACATTCCCAGGTAGGTTGATCTGCACTGGGTTCGTAGACGATGTGGAAGGAAGATTTGCCCCTGATGCGGGTAACGGAGTTTGTCCGGCTTGTGACTGTAGCAATTGTCTAGCGAGATCGTCTGTTCGCTCCTTGGAAATAATCAGTTCCCTTCTTAGAGCATTCGTTTCCTGACGGGCTGCATGCACTTCTGCTCTTAGTTCCCCAAGTAACTGGGCTAGCTGGTCGGTATCCGAGGTTTCCATAGCGCCTGGGTGGGAGTTTTGCGGTAGGGTTTGCGTTCTGTAACGCTCACCTGATTCCCGCAGAGGCGCCGGTCTTGACTGGGTGAATGCCGTATCTTCAAAGGTGATGTGTAACACACGGTTGGCTCTTTGGGCTGGACCTCTGTTCACTGTATGTCTGACTCGAAGAGTAAGATGTCTGCAGATAGAAAATATGGGATTAATGAACTGGGGTTATTGGGTGCCTCTCTCCTCTTCCCTTTCTCTTCTCCTGTAGAACCCCAAAGGTTAACGCCCTCACCTTAGGTAAGTGAACGCCAAGCTCTCCATCTGCCTCGGGGCAGGGTGCCGTAACCAGTTTCTTCACTGGATAAGGGTGCAGGCCTCTTGACCTCAGAGGACTGCTGTCCGTCGTTAACTGCACGAACGGTAAGTTCTGGGCACTTCAAATGTCTTAAAAGTCTTTTGTAATGATATCTCTTGTTTTGCAGGGTTCTGGCGATGGCGGATGGCGGGCTGATGAGAGTTGAGGATCGAACCCGCATGAGGAATAGAAGCGCCTGGAAGCACGTAAGTAAACGCTTGTAGCCTGCTTCACGATGCGCACTAACTGTCCCTTTTATCTTGCAGGTACAAGTTCGGAGCTTTAGAGAAGCTGAAGGGTGCTGGAATACCCACTGGATTCGGCGTGGGAAGGAGTAATGGCACGTGAGTAATAAAGTTGCCCTATGTCTTTAAACGCACCTTCTTTTGTCTTTCAGATGCGGGATGCAGCGCCGAAGGCCTCCGGAGTGTGCGAAGAGCTGGTAAGCTTTTGTCTTTCAGATGCCGGAATGCAGTGCGAAGACCTCCGGAGCATGCGAAGAGTAGGTAAGCCTTTGTCTTTCAGATGCCGGAATGCAGCGCGAGGCGTTGGTGACAGCCGATGGACCAGGTAAGAGATGCGCTGCCACTGAAGACCGTAGTGCTAACCTGTTCTTTCTTTGTCTTTACAGGTGCTGCTGAAGACTGGATTCCAGGATGGTAAGCCTTTGTTCCCATAGGCCCAGGATCAGAAGCAGAAGACACGATGAGCGTTCTGCTGCAGAGAATGCAGAATAACGCAAAGCAAGATTCATCCATCGGGTGTGGTTTAAATAGCCTCCTGTAGTGCTTAGGTGTCTCCTTCCACAGCCACGCCTAGGGAAGAAAAGACTTCCTGCTTTCCAGAAGAGTTCCAGTGTTCTGAACCTAGGGAGTGGCTCCTGCCCCACCCAACAGGAAAAGTAGTCCCAAACAGAAGAGGATCAGGGGTTCAACTGGCAGGTAAGTAAGCAGCATGGTCTGCTGCAGGCAAGTCCACCCAAGCATTATGAGCCCGGCGCTTCCAGCGCTGGGACTGGGCATCTTTATGAGCCTGGTGCCACTGGCGCCAGGACAGGGTCCAAAAGGTCCCAATTGGGACTGGCTGGCACTCGGAACCGGGGTTATGGGTCTGCTTCCAAGGGAGTCGGGCAAGTCCTGATCTTTTGGAAGCAGAGATCATGACACCCAGGGCATGTGTGGTTCCAAACCAATGCCAGAGGTCAGGTCCTCATGGTGACTTGGAGGATCAGCTGGTGGGAGTTTATCAAGAGACCAATCCTAGGTCAACGTCGGTGGTTATATTCCTGCTGATTTTGAAAAATGGGCCGTATAGCAATTACGTGTCCAATAAGACGTTTCGGCGGGCAGTGAAGGATACCTTCATCTGGACCTGCGGATGTCGCTCTACGTGGGGAAACAGAGCAAAGAAAAGGAATCAGAAGGGGGGAGAGGGTAAGAACAAATCACCCCCAACATCCCACCAATCTGTACATGCCTAACAATGGTAGAACACGTGAAGCACTAGTATTAAAAAGGGGAGGGTTCGAAAAAGAAGGAGACATGAACCTGGAGAGGTTGCCAAAAGGAGAGAACATTTGGCACCTGTAGGCTGGCACTACCCACCTGAACAGAGAAGAGGGGGGTTGTAGAAAAGAAGCTCCAATGATCAAGGTGACCAAGGAGAGGGCCCGTGCAGAATGTGCACAGCTACTGTCTGGAACCGTGGTTGCAAGAAGCAGGTTCCTCCGTGGGGGCCCGGAGCCAGTCGAGCAGAGGGTGAGTTAGAGACCTGATGTGTCAAAACTGGAAGGCCTATCAAGGGGATACAAGAAACAGGAGAGAAAGGGATCAGAATGAACAGAAACATCTCTATGCTGCATTAGTGCAGGTCAAAGAACATGTAGCACCGAAAGGTAGCAGAAAGGCAACACTTACTACAGACACGCTGTAAGTCATGTCAGGAGCCGGCATGCGCGTCAATCAGTCAAACCCAGAGATGGGTGTGCAGTTGATGTGGAGCTTGCAGGTAAGTGGATCATTCCAGGGTAAAAATCAGATTCTGGCTGGAGATCCTACAACAGGAGCAGACCAAAATATTGATGTGAATATGGGGCTGCTAATGATTACTATATGAATGCCAACATGAATGGGCAGAGAACTGGAGCAAGTAGGGGCTTATCAGGGGCTATGGTTGCTGGAGCCCCAGGGGTTGATGGGATGAGGTCAGTTCCTTGTTTGTATAACAACATTCAGCTTCAAGACACTGTGGTTCATAATATGGGGCATTATATATTTGCCAAAGCCTTAATAGACAGGTTCCGGGTCACTATTGCCTCGGTATATGCACCCAATTCTGGGCAGGATTCCTTCCTGAGGGAAACATTGGGAAAGCTGGAGGAATTTGAGAAAGGGGAAATCATACTGGGAGGGGATCTGAACTTAGCATGGCAACCTACTATAGACAGGAGCACGTAGGGTCTCAGGGGCTCAGGACCCCCTCTAAGAATCTCCGCCTAAAGATGGAACATCTGGCGCTGAGGGACATGTGGAGGGAACTCAAAGGCCAACAAAGAGGATTTATGCACTTTTCACATGTTCATAACTCCATGTCAAGGATTGACTATTTCTGGGTCTTAGTAGGGTTTATGGGGAAAGTCCAAGGGATGGAAATAGAGCCAATCTCACTCTCAGATCATGCCCCCATAGGGATGGAAATCTCTTTACCAGGGAAAAATAGAGGGCTGTGGAACTGGCAGCTTCCACAGGTGGTGGTCCAGGACCCCATTTTAGAGGGCTCAATTAGGGAGAAAATGGATGAATACTTTACACACAACGACACAGGGGAAGTAGCGCTGTGGTTGGTCTGAAAGGCCTTTAAACTGGTCATGAGGGGACACATACTTGCACTGACGGCAGAGAAGGGTGTGGGGAAAAGAGCTAGAACAAAAGATCTCTGACATACATGGGGAACTCACTCGGAACCCAAAAGTAAGCCTCAAAAAGGCTTTGAGACACATGCAGAATCAATTAGATGTCATTCAGACAAAGAACGCAGAAAAAACTCTGCTGTGTTTAAGATACTGATACTACATGAAAGCCAATAAAGCTGATAAGCTCCTAGCCAGGCAGCTCAGGGCCAAACAGGCCGCACTGTTGATAAAAAATATTTGTAATTCAAAAGGGGAGACTGTAACACACACAAAGAATATAGGGGAAGCCTTCAGAGAATACTACCAATTGTTGTACGCAACAGATAACCTGAATAGAGCGGATCAAGAAACATATCTGCCGGCCTTACCCATCCCACAAATCGCGGCGTTAGACAGAGACATCCTAGACATCACGGAAGAAGTGGTGAAAGCAATTATGAGCTTCCCGACGAACAAAGCACCTGGACCAGATGGGTTCACTGCATTGTTCTACAAAAAATGTGCAGATATATTAACCCCATTTTTAACAAGGCTCTTTAATACTTTTAAAAGAGAAGGGAATGTGACACCTTCAATGAATGAGGCAAAGGTACTAGTGTTCCTCAAAACGGGGAAAGATCCCGTGCAACCCGCCTCCTATCGTCCAATTACCCTTATCAATCTGGACTCAAAATTATACACCAAAATTCTTGTCCAGAGAATTTCACCTCTTCTTCCAAAGCTTATAAATATGGACCAATCAGGCTTTGTTCCAGGTAGGCAAACCCATGACAATACGAGAAGAGTGATACACTTAATATAGAAGATTGACATAATGCATAATCCGGCAATACTGTTATGGTTGGTTGGATGCCAAAAAGGCTTTTGACTGGGAGGAGTGGTTGTTGGTATTCCGCACGATGAAGGCCATGCTGTTTGGGGTACAATATATCCAGATGATCAAGGTAAACTACAACACTCCATCCATTTGAATAGCCATTAATGGGGAAGTCTTGAATGTAGTGGGACTCACAAGAGGCACTAAACAAGGATGCCTGCTCTCCCCTCTACTCTACGCTATTTTCCTAGAACTGCTTCTAATCAGAATCAGATAATTGGCTTCCATCACAGGAATTGAAATGGCAGGGGGGGGCAACATAAGGTAACAACATACGCAGATGATATGCTGGTTACTCTTACATACCCCACACAAACGCTCCCGAAATCAATTCTCAAACTAGACAAATTTGGAGCAATCTCAGGACTGAAAATAAATAGACACAAATTGGAATTGCTCGTCTTAGCATAGGACAAGGGGGAAATAAAAAAGATAGCGACTACCTTAAACTTAAAAATAGCGAACACAGGAATTAAGTATTTAGGCATAGCGCTGACATGGTCGGTAGACCTCCTGTACGGGGAAAATTATCCAAATCTCCTGGATAAAATAAAAAAGGACCTGGAGCGCTGGAACCCATTAATAATCTCTTGGTGGGGATGCATCACGTCCATAAAGATGAACGTGCTTCCCAGGTTGGTGTATGACTTCCAGGCACTCCCTAGTAGGGTCCCCAGGTCTTTTTTCAAGGCACTGACAAAGGTGGTCTCCTCCTTTATATGGAACGGAAACATCCAGGAATGGAAAAGGGGGCTTGTGAGAATTGGGTAAAAGCAGGTTGCACAAAAATAGGACAAATTTCTCAAGACCAAGACATAAAATCGTTTCAGGTCTGTAGAATACAACTAAATCTTAGGGAAACATATAGATATAAATACGAGCAGCTAAAGCACTGGTTATTGACACAACCCACTAAGCGGGCGGCTATTCGGGACTTTAACCCATTTCAAAAATATACCCTGACTAACTCTGGGTCAAGGAAGTTGGTTTCATCACTTTACAGGTTCATAAATATTCAGGCAGAGACCATAAAGTGGAACTATACGCAAAAATGGGAAGACACATTAGGGGAGAATATCAATAGACCGCAATGGGAGGATCTATGAGTAAATATTCCAAAACTGACACGTGCGGTCCAAATGAGGGAAATGTGGGTAAAGTTATGACCCAATGGCACTTACCGCAGAGATATTAAATAAAATGTACACGCATACATCCAAACTTTGTTGGAGGGGCTGCTCAAGGGAGAGCCCCTGGAAACATATTTGGTGGGACTGCCAGGGGATCCAAAAGTTCTGGGTCGAAGTAAGGAAGCAAATGCTGGCGATTTCCCGAGCTCAGGCCAAATGGGGGAGATGGTATGGCTCTGCGGGCTAAAAGACCAGACTGCGAAAACATTATCAAGGGTACAATGTAGTAGCTTTATGGGCTTGGTTATTGCAGCTTTGCTTGCAATTGCGCAGAATTGGAAACAAAGAGACCCCCCATTGGTGTTCAGTTGGCTTCAGAAGGTGTGGGCATTGGTGTCAATGGAAAGGTTAATGCATAACCTACAAGGCATGAGTGGGTCCTTCGGCAAGGAATGGGGGTCGGTACTGGATTACCTCCAATCGGACTACATGGAACAATGGTGTCTATCAGAGATGTATTTCTATTTGATGTTGAGTTGTGTGCAACTGGAAATGCTAATAAAAAGAAGTTTTAAAAAAACAAATATGTTCCACTTTCCACTGATAGAGCAAAATGTTGACCATGTTTAAGAAACACTTAAACATGTATGTTATTTCGAGCCACAGCTAATATGTTATGTCAAACCGGTGGGGGTTGCAGCTTTAACCATAAATATGTTGACACAGCATGGAACAGACATGGGTGGTGTCCACCCCAGTGTGTCATAGGTGTGCTAGAAAATATTTAGGCCCTGGCACTTATTTTCTTACGAATTAAGCACTGATTAGCAAAGCTATCAAGGCATCCATGATTCCCCTTTTCTCCTCACATTCACCCACTAATTCTCAACCCTCTCACTTAGGCCACTATACCAGTTCATCTCCCATGCTCCTTCAAAAATTAGAATAATCCTACCCCTTGCCTTTACGCTTGTGCCACTGTTATATAATACTTTTGACAGGCACACTTTCTCGCTGCACACATCAAGGTCCACTACTTCTCTGTCCATCCTGCTCACAACCGCCCTTCACAGAAGATAGAGGTTTACTGAGATTTACCCGAGTTCTAACAATTTCCTCGTCCCAATTAACACTGTGAAGGTAGGCAGAAAGTCAGCCAGACTGGTCAGAATCCAGGATGCATCTTGTAATGCAAACCCTTCAGAATTTCCAAAATAATTCAAACGGGTGCAGAGAGGTGGTGAAGGGGACAAGCTGGAGGCAGAAGCTTACTATAGGGGTCTGACTTAGTTCCACCAATCAGCTCCTGTGACCTGTCCCAAAATTAAATATAACTAAAATGTGATGTGGTCATTTTGTAATTCATACATAGTAAGTATAGCCAGAGTGGGAGACGTTGAGCTCATTTAATTCAGTTAAGTTCCACAGGGTTGTGTGAATCATAGTTCCCAGCTGTGTGGGCCCAATAAATAAATCTGTGTTACTTCTTGCTTGGTGTATGCTCCTTTCGGATTACTTTTTCTTTTGTGGGATTACTTTGTGGCAGAGGTCCCCTTTTATAGAAGGATGGGTTTATTATGGGTTGGTCAGTGTTCCTTATCACAGCAGGAATATGGGTATTTAGTTTGGTAACCACTTCACCCAAACAACTGAGCCAAATCAACTGGCTGTTTTGGGTAAACTTGCGGAGAACAACAAGACCAGGTTTCTTCTTCAAAACAGGGGACACTTGACATAATAAAAATGATGCAGACCCGGGTCATTATATCCTGCTTATTGTGCTCCTATTTGTATTTCAAAAGAGATTTATTAAAGGCCTTAACCTTCATTATGAGTATGGCGGATTTACCCGTTTTGTGACCATCATATTCGATTAAGCTTTCCCCCATAATATTACTTCAGACCTGGAGGTGCACCCTCTATTTTTCAAGGTGGCATTATTTCTCATTAGTGAGTTCTATAGCACTTTGTTGAGGTTCAGAGTGATTACCACCAGCAGTATTTTCTTTGGTGATAATTCCTTCATGTTTTGGTGGCAATGTGTGTTACAAAACGTCAAGCCAATTGCTGTAGGTATTTCCTCTACTTTCCCTCTAAAACTCTTTGGCCGTGCGGTAATGGTTGCAGTATTTTAGTTATCACAACATTTTTATAGCACTGCAATATTCATTATGCCCTTATAAAGAACTAGGTTATTGTGGGTTTACTTTATTATTTGTACCGCACAACCAAAGGGCCCATAGCCACACAGGCACTGGGAGAAGGCAGACCTTCTTTGATGTCAACACAATACACAGAAGCAACACAGGCCTAATGAGCGGGTAGGTGCTTCTACTCCACAATAGGGTGGCAAATGTTAAAGGATAACTCTTGCCCTGTTGATGCTCCCTAGGTGAAGAGGTGGGGTAAACTTCACCATCTTTAGGTTTTATCACTATTCTCTTAAAAGTAATGATGGTGGTTTGGCCTTGACAGTAAGAATTTACTTCAATACCTGCAGCTATCCAGTGTCATCAGGAAGGCTTTACCTTCACCTTCAATCAATTCTCCCAAATATGAAATACTCCCTCTTCTGATTTCAAATTGTACATTTCTCAAGTCTTTTGGCCATCATGGATAGATAAGATAGATGAGATAGCATTGGAAGGACACATTTGAGGAGTCCTGGTGAACATCCTTTCTGAAGTGGACATAGATGTAGCTACACTAAAGTGAGATTACAGAGCATTTGGGACTGACTGGCTTTATCGTGGTGACATCGAAGCAGCCCCCATTCTTTGTTACACATTGGCAGCTGCTCCCCCATGCTTAAATATCCAGTGTGGGCCTATATGTATTGGCTTGTGGTTGGTGACATCTTACTACTGTGGTTGACCTCCAACTCGTACTATTTGACTGCTACTATGTCCAGGTGATTTATTCTGGGCTATGGTCCATTCAGCAACAAGTATTTGATATCAATGATCCCCAATCCTTGACCAAAATGATTACCCTTAGCAAAAATTCAAGAATGGTTGCCAATGTCAGGCCCCTGCATATGTTAAGTCCATTTATAATGGTAGCTCTGCAGTTAACAACAAAATGCTGGCAAGATTCTAATGCTCTATATGAACCGGCGAAAAGAGGTCACTATGGTCGCCAATCATCAGGTTTTATGACAATCATTAAAAAGGAGATGGGCATGACAGTGATTGAAATATGAACTCACACATACAAATAACTGTCCTAAAATACTCAAGTCAAACATCACCAGAATGTGAGTTCCTCCTCATAGTGAATATATATATATATATTCAGTGAAAAAACTTTGTTAAAGGGACGTTATGGTTAAGTTGCGCTACTAAAAACCTATGAAATTCATTGAAAAAACTTTGTTAAAGGGACGTTATGGTTAGTTGCGCTACTAAAAACCTATGAAATTCAGTGAAAAAACTTTGTTAAAGGGACGTTATGGTTCCAAGTAAAACTGAAAAACCCTTGAAATCCGCCAGTTATGCTAAGCTAAGCAACCATAACTCCGCCACCACCGTGCACTGCTAAGACTAACACCCAGGACATCAAAGATGACATCACAAATGTCATTGATGACATCAGTGATGGCATCACATGTGCATGTACTTTTCATGAAATATGTGTACAAGGGATTCTTATTATAATGTTGCAAAACAAGTTTCAAGGATCATTGCAATAAATATCATACCCTTATTAGTGCAATGAACGATGCATTGATATAAATAGCATTCTATTATGGGGTTCTATCTAGTATACTAAGCTACTCATACAGAAACATAACATTGTGTGCAGCGTACCTTCAAGATGAAGGTATAATATTCGTAATGTTAATATGTTGAATAATGAAATGATAATTGTTTTCTTAATAGATGTTTGTGTATTGTGAAATATGTAATAAGTAGCTAATAAAACACATGTATTACATAGTTGCATTACTATAGACAAAACACAAAGACACAAGAACACATACCAATATGGGAATATACAGGGAAAGTGAAGTTAGCAAAAAAGCACAAGTAGTAGCAGAAACAATTCATAACTTAACTGATTATTTTCATGCAAATAAATTATTGCTCTGTTTCAAAGCTGCTATTTACCCTATGTATATGTATCACTTGATGTGATTTGACCCTAAGGAAAGTAGTGTGAGTACAATGTGTACAAATATGATCATATACATGGAAAATAAAGCCATAAAAAAACAGAACTATCAGAAAGTGCTCATTAGTCTATTGATTATCTTTATGCACAAAAAGGATTGCTGTCTTTCAAGCTTGTGTCTTCCCGTATGCATATGTTTCATATGATGTGACTGGACTCTAAGGGAATTACTGTAAGAACCTACTTGAAGGATACATCTACAAATAAAATAACATTTTTAGTTTCTGAGTGTTACTGAAGAAAACCATGTGGCCTATACATGTCAGCAAAAGAAAAAAGAGCGAGCCAGACATGTGATGTCATCAGTGATGTCATCAATGACATTTGTGATGTCATCTTTGATGTCCTGGGTGTTAGTCTTAGCAGTGCACGGTGGTGGCGTGAGTTATGGTTGCTTAGCTTACCATAACTGGTGAATTTCAAGGGTTTTTTGGTTTTACTTGGAACCATAACGTCCCTTTAACAAAGTTTTTTCAGTGAATTTCATAGGTTTTTAGTAGCACAACTTAACCATAACAACCCTTTAATAAAGTTTTTTCAGTGAATTTCATAGGTTTTTAGTAGTGCAACTTAACCATAACGTCCCTTTAACAAAGTTTTTTCACTGAATTTCATAGGTTTTTAGTAGCACAACTTAACCATAACGTCCCTTTAAGAAAGTTTTTTCACTGAATTTCATAGGTTTTTAGTAGCGCAACTTAACTATAACGTCCCTTTAACAAAGTTTTTTCATTGAATTTCACTGCAACTCCTTCCAGCCTATCCAGCGGGTCTAACTCAGGGCCTCATACTTTCATTGGGAGCAGGACTGATTTCGTAGCTTTCATTTTTAGCCCAGAGAAGCGGCCGAAGGTGGCCATCAGGGACAAGGGGGGGGGGCGAGGAGGCGGTACTCACCACATAGGCCAGAATGTCGTCTGCAAATAGGGATAATTTGAATTCCATTTCACCTCTGCTAATTCCCCTGATGCCTGGATGTGCTCTGATCGCTATGGCCAATGGTTCCATCGTGAGAACGTATATCAAAGGGGAGAGGGGGCAACTCTGCCTGGTTCCCTGCGAGAGAGGGAAGGACCCGGACAACGTCCCATTCACTTGAACCCTTGCCGTGGGGGCTCTATAGAGTGCAGATACCCAACTCCTAATATGAGACCCGAAACCCATTTTTCGGAGGAGGAGTTCCATGTATCTCCACTCCACCCTATCGAATGCTTTTTCGGAGTCTAGGGAGAGGACACATGCGTCCAACTCCGATTCCTGTGCATAGTGGAACAGGTCTATCGTTTTGCGGATATTGTCCGACCCCTGCCTCCCCCTTATAAAACCTACCTGATCCCCGTGGACCAGCCTCAGCATTATCCCCTCCATCCGCTTTCCCACCACTTTAGCCAGGATCTTCATGTCCGTATTAAGTAACGAAATCGGCCGGTATGAGGAGCACACCTCGGGGTCCTTTCCTTCCTTGGGCAGTACTGCTATAATAGCCCCATCATGGAGTCGGGGAGAATGCCCCCCTCTAGCACAGAATTGAAAACCCTCGCCATGTGTGGGGCCAGGGCAGAGCGGAACCTCTTGTAAAAGTACACCGTAAAACCATCTTCCCCCGGGGAGGTCCCCACTTTCATCCCGCTAATTACCTTGTCTATCTCCTCCTCGTTAATCGGACCCTCCAACCCCTCTGACATCTCTCTCGTTAAGGCAGGGACTTGAATGGACCCCAGGAAGTCTTCTATTAGGGAGTCTCCCTCATCATATTCTGAAGTGTACAAATTTTCATAATAATGGCGGAAGGCCTCCCCTATGTGGGGAGAATCATAACCTAGTATCCCCTGAGCGTCTTTCACCACCTTCACCATTCTGTTACGTTGGACCGCCATCAGCTTCCAGGCTAGAATGCTGTCTGCCTTATCCCCCTTATCGTAATATTTTTGTTTCACCATCTGGAGGCTCCTCTCCGTTTTGTGCAGGAGGAGGTCCTTCAGTTGGAGTCTGTAGTCCTCCAGGGCGGTGACCTGGTCGCGCTCAAGGGGCCTTCCCGGGGAGCAACATGGCTGGAGTTGGGTTATCTTTTCCCGTAGAATCTTTTCCCGGGCCTCCCTTTCCCTTTTCTTCTGGGATCCCATTTTGATAGGAACTCCTCATAGAGTCGCCTTGAAGGCGTCCCACAATGTGTGTATGCCAACCTCCCCATTATCGTTCAGCTCAACAAACTCCTTTATGGCGTCTAGCAATTCCTGCGCGAGGACCTCGTCTTTCAGTAGGGCGTCGTTACATTTCCAGCGTCCTCTGCGCTCCATGTGCCAACCCTCTGCTATAGGGATCCGGGCCGTATCGTGGTCCGTCCAGGGGACCGGGTCAACTCTATAGCCTGAGATGTATGGGCGAAGTGTCTTGTCCACCAGGATATAATCAATTCTAGAGAATGATGTGTGTATTGCCGAGTAATACGTGTATGAGGGGCTGTCAGACCTAGGGGACGGGCTATTGTCCACCAGGCCCAGCTCTGCTTTAACTCTCTGGAAGTTGTGCGCGGCATGGCCTCATCCGCAGGCCTAATGGTTGGCGCTTTCTATCTGAGGAAAGGTCTAGGACCATATTAAAGTCTCCCCCCAGCACTACCTTGCCGCGCACAAAGAGTTTAAGCCTGTCCCTTACTTCCTCCCAGAACTGGGCTTGGCCCTCATTAGGGCCATATACAACTGCAAGAGTTAAGGGGGCGCCTTGTAGCGAACCTCTTACCAGTAGGTAGCGACCCTCGGGGTCCCTCAGTGTTGCCTCCTGTTCAAAGCCTACGCCCCTCGCTAACAAGATGGCCACTCCCCTCTTCTTAGATCTGTGCGATGCACAGAGCATCTCGCCTATTCCTCCTCCCCTCATCTTGGGTTCCTTCCCTCGAGCCCAGTGTGTCTCCTGAAGGAAGGGCAGGTCTAGTTTAGCCCTTCGGAACTCTGTACAAACTAGAGATCTTTTTGTGGGGGTGTTCAGACCTCGCACATTCAAGGTACCCACCCCTAGGGCCGGCAGACCATCAGCCATAGTCTGTGCAACTCTCCCGTCCGGTCACCCACATCCTGTCAAATCCCCTGTCTCGTTTCTTTAGTCTCGCATCTTGATGAATTGGATATCCCCTCCCGCCCTCCAGAAGGGCCCTAAAACTGACCCCCAACTTCCCCTCCACCCCTTCCCTGAAAAAACAACCCCTGCCAACTTGAGAATACCCCCCTTCCTCCTACCCGGCGTCCAGCCAGTTAGTTCCGCCATTGCTGGCTTTTGGCTGGACCACCAGCCTGTCCCCCTTGGCCAGGCATGCGGTACAATGCTCGTCTCCTTGAGGCCCCTCTTTCCCCCCCAGGCTTTGTCCCGTCGGTTGCTCACACTATACTTGCTGTTCAGAGTGAGACTGTCTTCACTGGGATCTCATGAACTTCCAATCCTGCACCACAGCTAGTCGGGATTCTCAAGCCGTCAGCCCTCTGAGTCCCTATGTTCTCGTTCCTGTGAGAGCGGTGGAGTATTCAGTTTTTTGTATTTCCGCGAAGCGGTTCTCCGTCTCCTGGCGCCCGACTGGGGGTTGGAGTCCACCACGTAATCCTGTATGGCCCCTCTTATATCCTCCTCAGTAGTCAGCATTGTCCGTTGGCCCATATATTCGAAAGACAGGGAGAAAGGATACCCCCACCTGTAGCGCACCCCCTTCTCCTTGAATAGCTGCGTTAGGGGGCGGCACATTCTGCGCTTTGCCAGGGTGTAGGCGGAGAGGTCCTGGAAAATGGAGACTTGAGCGTTGTTGTAAGTTATTACCCCCGACTTCCTCGCTTCATCCAAGGCCTTGGTCTTCTCCGTATAGTAGTATAACCGGGCAAGGACAGACCGGGGGCTCCCTGCCTTACCTCCTGCTCTATGCACCCGGTCGAAAGTTGGTTCTGTGGTCATCTCCTCCCCAAACAGCAGTGTAATGATGTCTCTCACAACTTGGGTCAAGCCCCTCTCTGTTTCCCCCTTCGTCTCCGGAATCCCGAAAAATCTTAGATTGTTCCTCCTTTCCCTGTTTTCGTAGTCATCCATCTGCCTGGCTCTCTCCTCGTCTCTTTTTTCCAGGGCTGTGAGCCTCATGTCTGTGTGAACTTCATGGGCTACTGACGAGGACTGGTTGGTTTCCACTTGCAGGAGCCTATCCTCCACTTTGTCCACCCTCTGATCCATTTTTTTGAACTTCTGTGCAATGTCTGAGCGCATTTCCCTAATGTCCTGTAGAATGGATGCAAAGCCCTTTTCCATTGCTATTGTGGATTCCGTCGTGGTACCCGAATGAGCCATGCCACTGGTGCCAGTGGAGCTGTTATTGGGACTTTCTGTATCTCTGTACCGGAATGCCTGTAGGGTCTCCTGCCAGCTCATACACCCCTCTGCCATGCCCCCCGCGGGGTCCGCCGCTGGTCCGGATCTTTAGGGGGTTTCCTTGGAATGGTCCTCAGGCTGGCACACCCCCTCGCGCTCTCGGCGGGGGCCTCGCACCTGGGACTCTCCTCTTCTCAGTGTAGCCTTGTAGGGCGGGAGGGCCACCGGCGCCGTTCCCACACATCTGTCCGTTTTCACTGTTCTCCGCCGGAAGGGGCGACAGGGGGGCACACACCCCAGGGGTGGGCCCCAGGGGCCTCCACCTGTTTGCGCCGAGGTGGGTGGTCATCCTCTCCTTTTCCAGGGCCCCTGGGCACCCAGGGTTCTCTGGTGGGGGGGAGGCACAGTCCTGCCTCCTCAGCGTGTTGACTCAAGGTTCATGCGCTCTGATCGGGGCCTTGCTGGGCCTACACTGATGGGGAAGGGTCTACTGTTGGGGGGTGGGTGGGCGGGTGAGCCGTGGTTGCGGCTGGCTGGCGAGTGATGTGTGTTCCACCGCGGGGGTTGTTTCCCCAAAGTATGCCTCCTCTTTCCCTGTGTGTGGCCCCGGGGGCCGTCGGAGCCCGATGTCAGCATCCCCAGGTCGCAGATGTCAGATCTGGGGGCTGCCTGCCTGAGTCTCCCACTAGGTCCGCCCCGCTGGGAGAGTGTTCCGTCCCCGAAGGCGAGGAGGAGGTGAAGCGGGCCCACAGTGCCTCACCTCTGCGGGCCACTTCCACTTGCCATCCGCCGAAGTCCGTTTGGGGTGGGCCTCCTTCTCACTGCGGCCGCGTCTGCCACCTGTGGCTTGCTGCGGGCTGCTATTTTTCCCGGGCTTCGCAGCCCGACGGGAGGACAGGTTCTCCGGCGGGGTTTCCCAGGACCCGGATGCCAGATTCGGGGGCTGCCCATCCGCGCCTCCCGCTAGGCCGGCTCCGCTGTGAGAGTGTTCCGTCCCCGAGGGCGAGGAGGGGTGATGCAGGCCCAGATCCTTGGTCGGTGCCCCAATTCGATGTGCGACTGCCGGGGAGGGCAGATACTGGCGGGGGAGTGCCTCACCTCTGCGGGCCGCTTCCACTTGCTTTCCGCCGAAATCTGTTGGGGGTGGGCCCGGCCGGTGGACCTCCTTATCGTTGCGGCCCCGTCCACCTCCTGTGGACTGCCGCGGGCTGGATCCACACGCTGGCCCTCCATCCTCGGCGCGCCTCTCCTTTTCCCGGGCTCCGCAGCCCGATGGGAGGGCAGGCTCTCCGGCGGGCTGTTCCTGTTCCCTGGACACTCGGGCGCGCTCTCCCTCTCGGTCACTGCTCCGTCATGGCCCGTTCTCCTGTCTCCCGGGGGCCTCGAGCTTCGCTCTTTCGAGCAGGGGTGCCTCGGGGGGGTCACCACTATAAAGCTGCCCAGCGGTTCCGCCTCAGCGGTTTGGGGGGGCTCAATCCCCTTGAAAGGCCCAGTCTCGGCGGGAGCTCGGCACCTAGGCTGCCATCACCTATGCGCCCCCTGTTGGCCACCCCGCAAACTCATTTAATGTTCGCAGACATGTTCGAAAAACAGTACCACTACCTAAAAAACTCTGGGGGGGTATGTTTGATTGTTATATCATAACATAGGAACATTTAACAGATTTAAAAAAAAGCACACAAACACATTATATGTACTAATACATAATAAATGTAACCCATATATACAACACACTAACCATTCATTTAAATGCACTACGTTCTAAAATGGAATATACCACAAGAAAATAAATTGGCTTCCAACATAATTACCTCACAAACACAACAGAACTGACAACAAGAGCAGACCCACTGAGTACATAGGACATATCTTACCTGAAATAGTAAGTGTACTTAATTTTATTCATATATTTATAAACTTTAGGTATTAGATAAAAAACTATATTATCTTTTTTTTTTTTCTCTCACAGAAATGTCTAGTACTCTGGAATGGCTAGAGGAACATTTCCCACATGAGGAAATGTAACAAGATAGTGAAACTAATGGTAAACACTTTATAATATAAACCATTTAAATATTATTATTTTGTATACATTTAACATATATATATTTTTTTTGTACAGAGCATAAAAAAATAGAAACTACCTCTGAAGAAGCTGTTATGGAAAACACGCTTGACAACATAAAAGAAAAAAATTGATTTATTGTTGACCAATTTTAATAATTTGAAAACTTTTGTTGAAGATCATTTTCAAACAAAAACGTCATACCATTGCCCCACATGTACTTGTCCCCCTCACCATATCCCAGTCAATTATCCCCAAACCCTCTCCATAACCCAAAACGTTTTGATGAGACTTCCATCCTTCTTCACCTAATAACAATCATGATGAAACCCCTAATTCTCCTGTATTTGTTTCTGTTTCTGCCTCACCTTCTCTGTCCTAAATGATTAATATATGTTAAATAAAGTTTAATTTTTATATTGTGTTGTAAATAGTTTTTAAAAAAAAAAATGTAGGTGTCCGCGGACAGTGCAGGTGTTCTAAAATGTTCATAAATAAACGAAAATGGAGGTGTCCTGAAGAACACTATACCTGTTCGTACTGTTCGCTAGCAAGATGAAACTATTCTAAGAACACACACGGTGTCCTGAAATGTTCGTAAAAAAAAAAAAATGAAAGTGTCCTAAAGAACACTATATCTGTCCGTAGTGTTCGCTAGGAAGTTCAAACTGTTCTAAGAACACACGCGGTGTCCTGAATTGTTCGTAATTAAATGAAAATGGAGGTGTCTTAAAGAACACTATACCTGTCCGTACTGTTCGCTAGCAACTTGAAAATGTTCTAAGAACACAATTGGTGTCCTGAAATGTTCGTACATAAACGAAATTGAACGTGTCCTGGAGAACAGTATATCTGTCCTTACTGTTCGCTAGCAAATTTAAACTGTTCTAAGAACACACGCAGTGTCCTGAAATGTGCGTTTCACGTGTGACGCAATTTTATTTAGTTCAGGACCCGAACAGTGTCCGTAGAACATCAACACGCATGCGCTAGCCAATCTCCGTGCATTTGGTGTCCTGT